>NW_006383015.1:5998013-6014001 GCF_000327345.1 Myotis davidii | reverse complement strand
AATGTCCCTGCAACCAAGATTACTTTATCCAGCAAAGCTATCATTCAGAATAGAAGGTCAGATAAAGAGCTTCACGGATAAGAAAAAGCGAAAGGAGTTCATCACCACCAAACCAGCATTATATGAAATGCTGAAAGGTATTCTTTAAGAAGAGGAAGAAGAAAAAGGAACTCTTACCATTTGCCACAGCATGGATGGAACTGGAGAGCGGATAAATACCACATGATCTCACTCATTTGTGGAATATAATGAACAACATAAACTAATGAACAAGGACTGATCCAGAGACGGGGAGGCATTGATTGGACTGTCGGGCTTTGGAGGGAGGATCGGGGAGGGTGGGGGTAAGGGGGAAAGAGCAACCAAAGGACTTACATGCAGGCAGAGAGGCCTAACCAATGGACACGGACAACGGGGGGGTGAGGGCATGAGGGGTGGGGGTAGGAGGTAATGTGGGGATAAGGACACATATGTAATATCTTAATCAATAAAAAATATATATATAAAAAACAAGACTCAAATACTCTTTGTAATACTTTAAGCAATAAAACAATAAAAAATTAAAAAAAATAAAAATAAAAAACAAGACTCAACTATCGGTTGTTTTCAAGAAACTCACTTTAAATATAGAACATACAGATTAAAAGTAAAGGGATAAAGAAAGTTATGCCAGTCTAACACTAATCAAAAGAAAGTGGGTAGCTATATTAATTTCATTCAGGGCAGACTTCAGGGCAAAGTTAAGATGGAGAAATCAGGACATTACATAACAATAAAAAGGTCAACAGTCCAAGATGGTAACAATCCTTAATGTCTATGAGCCTGACAAAAGAACATGAAACAACGTGAGGCAAAAACTGACAGAATTGCAAGGAAAAATGAATTAATCCACTATGATAGGTACAGATTTTAACACTCCAATCAGAAATGCACAGATCCAGGAGGCAGAAAGTCAGTATAAATACAGGTAAATTCAGAAAACACCATGAATCAACTAAAATAACTGACTTCAAGAGCTCAGTACATCCAACAACAGCAGATTACACCTTCTTCTCAAGCTGACATAAAACAGTCATCAAAAGAGACCATGTTCTGGGCTATAAAACACACTCTAACAATGTTTTTAAAAAAGAAATCATATGCGTAATGTCTGCTCTCAGACTACAATAGAATTAAAGTAGAAATCAATAACAGAAACAAACTGGAAAATCCCAAAATACTTGGAGATTAATCAATACACTTCTAAGTAGCACGTGGGACAAAGAAGAAATCTTAACTGAAATTTTAAAATATTATGAACTTAAATGCAAATACAAATCATCAAAATGTATGGGATGTAGTGAAGACAATTCTTATGGGGAAAAGCACAAGAGAAAAGCACAGGATTTATAGTATTAAAATGCATATATTAGAAATAAGAAGATCTAAAAATCAATCATCTGAGCCTCTACCTTAAGAAATGAGAAAAAGAGCAAATTAAAGCCAAAGCAAGTACAAGAAATAATAAAAATTAGAGCAGAAATCAATGAAACTGAAACCATGAAAGCAATTGAGAAAATAAATTAAACCAAAAAAGTGGTTCTTTGAAAACATCAGTAAAATCAATAAGCCTCTAGATAGGCAACTCAAAAAAATAAAAAAGAGTGATGAAAAAAATAACTAATATCAGAAATGAAAGAGTAGAAATCCCCTAAAAGTCTATGAATACTAAAAGAATAATAAAGGAAAATAAACAACTCTAAATACACCAATTTGATGACTTAGATAAATGGGGCAAGTCCTTGAAAGGCACAATTTATCAAAACTCACACAAGAAGAAATAGACAATCTGAATAGGTTTATATCTATTAAAGAAATTGGATCAATAATTAATAACATCCCAAAACAGAATGCACCAAGCCCAAATGGGTTCACTGATAAACTCTATGAAAAATTTAAAGAAATCTGTCCAATTCTCTACAATCTCTTTCAGAAGATAGAAACAGAGGTACTATTTCTTAACTCATTCAATAAGGCCAGCTTTACCCTAATACAAAAACCGAAGACATATGAGAAAACTACAAATATATATGTCTCATAAAGATAAATGCAAAATCCTCTACAAAATATTAGCTATATCAAATTCAACAATGTATAAAAAAATTTAAATGCTATGACGAAGTGAGATTTATTCTAGGTATGCAAGGCTGGTTCAACATTCAGAAATCAATTATGCATTCCAAAGATCAATCAATATATCATATATAAAATAAACACCACAATGTCAGTCAGAAAAATAGTATGTGCTCAATAACTATTAACTCCCACATTCAAACAAATGTCAAATATAGTGATAACAGAACACCAAAAGATGTGCTTTACATTTTATTCCTGCCTATAAAAATTAATAAACTGTCCTTTCTATTAATGAGAAATAACGTGTTCAGCTTAATTCTATAATGATTCCCATTTATCTTTGAGAAGTAGATAAAAATGTTGAACTTCTTCCTCCCAAAATACCATGTATACACAGTATTTTGCATCAATTTAAATTTAGGAACATTACCAGATTCCCTGGAAGCGAGATTGAAAACTGTGTTCTATCTGGCTATTTAAATAAAAGTAATTCAAATTTTAAAAAAATTAAAAATGTAGTTTCTTAGTTGTTCTGGTCGCATTTCACCAAGTGCTCATTGGCCGCATGAGGCTAGTGCCTACTGGTAACACAGATAAAGAGCACTCCATCATCTCAGAAATTTCCATGAGATAGAGCTGTTCTGGAATATTAACAATGATAAGTGAAAGTATTTAGCTTTGTTTTTTTGGTTTTGTTTTCATATCTAGAAACCTCTTTGAAGTAGATTAGATTCCAAGAGGATAGAGGCTGTGAATATTTAAACTCACTAGGGTCCAGCACATGCTAAGAATTCAATAGGTATCTAAAACCTGACATTACAGTTTGTTTTAGCTACATTAATCTAGCAAAAATTTACTAAGCTGGTGAAGACCAGAGCTGAAAGCTTTGAACATAAATATATAAATAGTTAAAATAAATGTAGATCAACTTATGTATACTCTCAACTGATAAACTTCTGAAGTCAATGAGGGCTCCCTATGTGTAGACTTTATATTTTTTGATTTAGATATACATATTGGCTAGATCACTTAAGCAAAATGTTAGGCCTTGTCTATAGCCTATTCTATTCAAGAAAAGGAAAAATGCTTACTTACAGCCAGGTAGTTTTATTATTCCTGTGTTGGTTTTTCCTAGGTAAATAACTTTTTTTAAATAGCATGTATATATTCAAACATAGCAGTTTAAATAACACGTTTAAATTTTGTCAGTTCTATAACTTAAAAATTAAGGCATTAAGCTTATAGAAAATCTATTTCTTTTTAATATATCTTGAAATAAAAAAAATTTCCACTATATATAGAACAGGAAAAAGTCTAATGATAATTTTGCACTTACACTGCCACATTTTTTCTAATGGTATATTCATCCAAATCGTCATCAGAGCTGCTATCAGTTGCATCAGAATCCAGACCCTCTTCAACATGAGTCAACAGCCCTGTAGCAGACAGTGCAAATCTTTGGATTTCTGCAGCTGTACACCGTGCAAAGCCATTTTTTGTATCATTCCATAATTTATTCTCGGCAGTCAGTAAATTTATGTCTGGCTTAATTTCAGTGCATTTAGGAAAACTGTTATCCAAAACTGTAGTAGGTTCATGAAAAATCTTCATTTTGGGGAGTTGATGTTTCATAGAAAACTTCATTTGCTGACCATAGTGCTTAACAACATGTCTTGCCAGGAGCATCTGCAAATGTTTCTGAGTTTTTCTAGCCTGACTAAGTAAAATTTTCTGTTTGCTTATACAATTAAGTAAACGAGCATTCACTTCCTCTTCTTTTTCAGAAGCTGAGGAACAAGCAGGCACATTTGAATAGCCAGGCCCAATTTTCTTTTGAGCGCAGTGCAATAAACTCTTTTTAATCTCAGCATCAGTAACTTTATCCAAAAGTGCATTCTTTTGGTACCATTTACAGTTTTGTAGTTGTACTTTATCTACATTAGTGTCTTTGGTTGTATTTGAATCCAAAGTAATTTTTACATCTGTCATGCAGTGGCCTGTGTTATCTGACAGAGGTTCCTTTTTGACGAACTCTTCAGAATGAGAATGACAAATTTTACTGAGCTGAATGTTGCTGCCATTACACAGTATGTTTTTCAGCTTATTGCAGTTGGGTTCCCCTAATTTCTTTTGTTTACAATTCTTATTGTATTTATTTAATGTAGAATTAGAACCCATTAAAAGCACAGTCTGATAATGTTTTGAAGACTGAGGGGAGCCAAAATGTTTTAAATTCACAAAATTAGTGTTAAGAGTAGGTACAGCAGTTGGAAATCCCAGCATCTGAGAGAAAGTGTCTCCCTTTAGCTTTTCATCCATAGTTCTTGGGCCTTCCATGCATAGCATCTTGTCAGACTCCATGGTACTTGGTAAAGACGAAAAGCAGATACCCTTAGTTGCTGCCTCCCTCAGAGCTGGGGTCATGGCGAATCCTGCAGATAATTACTGGAAACCTAAAGCAATGTAAAAATAAGTAATCAGATATCTAGAAAAGAGTTTTATGCTTATACACCTTCCAGGGGCAACATTTTTAACGTTTCTGATTATAAAATTAACTAAATCAAAGTCCTTTTTTTCCCAATTCCTAACACTATCTCTGCTCTTTCCTAGTTCATAAGGAATTCAACTAGCACTACACTTCTTCACTCTGACTGTGGGCCTATACCCAAAACTCTAATTAAAGTTTCACACTACCTAGCACAATAAGTATTAGACAAATATTTGTGAATATAATACAGTTGACCCTTGAACAACGCAGGGGTTAGGGGCATCAACCTCCCACATAGTCAAAAATCGGCATATTTGACTCCCCCAAAATGATAACATAGTTGACTGACAAATATTTTGTATGTTATATGCATTCTTACAATAAAGTAAACTAGAAA
The DNA here is from genome assembly GCF_000327345.1 of Myotis davidii. Lineage (NCBI taxonomy): Eukaryota > Metazoa > Chordata > Mammalia > Chiroptera > Vespertilionidae > Myotis > Myotis davidii. The sequence continues at coordinate 6,009,001 of NW_006383015.1, read as the reverse complement.
AAAGAAAATGGTATTAAGAAAATAAGAGAAACAGATTTACAGTATTAATTGAAAAAAAAACAAGTGTATAAGTGGACCGATGTAGTTCAAATAGATGTTGTTCAAAGCCCAACTGTACATCTCAAGATTCCATTTTTAAACAATGTTTAGAGAAATGGTTCTCAACCTTCCTAATGCCGCGACCCTTTAATACAGTTCCTCATGTTGTGGTGACCCCAACCATAAAATTATTTTCGTTGCTACTTCATAACTGTAATTTTGCTACTGTTATGAATCGTAATGTAGATATCTGATGTGCAGGATGTATTTTCATTGTTACAAATTGAACATAATTAAAGCAGTGATTAATCACAAAAACAATATGTAATTATATATGTGTTTTCTGATGGTCTTAGGCGACCCCGTGAAAGGGTCGATCGACCCTCAAAGGGGTTGTGACCCACAGGTTGAGAACCACTGGTTTAGAGAGAGTAAAAAAATTCCAACCTGGAATCTGGGAATCATACTTTAAAATGTCATTCAATCCCATACTTTCAGCCAAAAGTAAGAATGAATTACCTTTAAAAAATATAATTGATCAAAACCTTCATTTCTCATTTAAATTTTATAATCTAAACAGTATTAGTAAAAATAACCAAACTATACTAGAAATTTAAGATATAAGTGAGATGAACTACAAATAAAAAAGTATATAATTTAATAGTTGTTAAGAATAATGTAATAATGAAAACTTGGCTAATCTGCAATGCACAAAATTTTTTCCTGAAAAAGCATCTGCAATAACTTTTTTTTCCTTCTCACAAATGGACAGTCATCAGTTATCATTATAGAGCTGTTAATCCTGCATGGAAATAGGGGGACTGTTCCAGATGACCACTAAAGATTTATCGCATAATTAAACAAATTTCATTGTATTTTATCAAAAGAAGAAATATAAAACCATATATTGTGAAGTATAGAAAAGTTAATTCAGTACCATTTAAATTATGAAGACTGAATAGTTCATGAAAAAATTTTAATCATTAACAATTATAAGTTTTTGAAGATACTTTGGAACTATGATACTCCCTATAATTAAATGAAAGACTGAACGCTTTTGCCCTAAGGTTGGGAATGAGGCAAGATGTCTTCTTTCACCCCTCTTATTCATCATCATACTGGAAGTCCTAGCCAGTGGAATAGGAGGAAAGAGAAATAAAAGGCATACCATACCGATTGGGAAGTAAAAATAAAAATATGTCTATTCATAGATGATTGCATAATTTTCTACACGAAATCTGCAGAAAATCTCAAGGAATATATAAAAAAGCTCTTGGATCTAATGAGTTTACTGAGGTAGTAGATATAAGGTCAAGATACAAAAGTCATTTATATTTCTATATACTAGGAATAAAAACCTAGAAATAGACATTTTTTAAAAGTATTAATTCCAAAACCATGAAATATTTAGATATGTATCTACCAAAATATGTGCAAGACCTATATACTGAGAAACAAAAAAATAAAAAAATAAAGGAATATCTAAATAAATGGAGTGACACAGTGTTCATGGATTAGATTATTAAATGTTATCACAATGTTTATTCTTCTTAAAAGATCTATAGGTTCAACACAATCTCACCAATCAAAATCTTGACAGGATTTTTTGCTGATATCAACATGTTGAAAAATGTATATGAAAAGGCAAAAGTACAAGTATAACTAAAACAATAAAAACATAGCTGAAAGGAGGACCCATTATTACATATCTACTTGCAGTGGTCAAAATAGTGTGGCACTGGCAGAATGAACATATAGACCAGTGATGGCGAACCTATGACACGCGTCAGAGGTGACACGCGAACTCATTTTTTTGGTTGATTTTTCTTTGTTAAATGGCATTTAAATATATAAAATAAATATCAAAAATATGCCTTTGTTTTACTATGGTTGCAAATATTAAAAAAATTTCTATATGTGACAACAGCACCAGAGTTAAATTAGGGTTTTTCAAAATGCTGACACGCCGAGCTCAAAAGGTTCACCATCACTGATATAGACCAATGAGAAAAATAGAGCACTCCAAAAAAAGACACACACACACACACACACACACACACACACACACAGAGCCAATTGATTTTTGACAAAGATGCAATGGCAATTCAATATAGAAAGATTAGTTTTTTTAACAAATGGTTCTGGAACAATAGGACATTCAAATGCAATTAAAACAAAAAACAAAACTGAGCCTTAAACCTATGACTCATAACTTATATAAAAATGGTTACATCTACCAGGATACATCATAGACCTAACTATAGAATTTACAAACATAAAATTTCTGGAAGAAAACCTCTGTGATATTGGGTTAGGCAAAGATTTTTTTAAATATGACACCAAAAATATTACTCATAAAAAAATCTTTGACAAGTTTGACTTCCTCAAAATTAAATACTAAATAAGCACTTAAAATTATTTTAAAATAATTTTAATATAACAATTGAGAGTGCAACTCCTGGAAGTCACTGAGTTTAACATTAATGGTTTTGATCATTATACATTTTCATATTGTAATTATTTTCAATCATGTATTTTCATTTTATGCACAATGAACAGCTGGTTAGAGGCGGAATTCATAAGATTACTGATTTGAGAGCATAAAACAATAAACAATAATTCTGCAAATTCACTTCAAGGTGGTCTCTATTAATTCCATAAGCTGTGTTTCACATCATCACAATCATTTTATAGCTCTTAAAGATGTCTCCTATATTTCAGAAGCCAATTTAAAAATTAACGTAGTAAAAATATCTAGCTAAAAGTAAAGCCATCAGGTTTTCATTTGGGTATAAAAACTATCCATACCATAACATGTTATTCATAGAGAAGTGCTTATGAATGGCAGCTGAAAACCTATTTCATATTTTAAAAATAAAACAAAATAAAAATTTCCAAAAATTATGGAAATAAGCCAGGTGACATTTTAAAGCAGGAAATGAAGAAGTAGCCAACACTGAGTCATTCAATATTGTCTATTTTTGGTAGAAGCTAGATTTCAATTTTCATTTAACATATAGTCCATATAAAACCTCACATTCAATAATTCAGTTAATACATATTTATTGAACAATGTGTAACAGACACTATCTTAGATAATAAGAAAAATGACAGTGAATATAAAAAATAAAGTTTCTATTCTCATGGGCCTTACAATTTAGAAAGTGGTAGATTTGGATAAATATTAAAATATGAAGATATCAAGTAAGGGTTGCATAGTGTCTTTATGAAAATTGAACAAAATACAGTGATAGAACATGACTATATTAGGATAGGAATTTAGATTTGTAGATGAAGAAAGGCTTCTGTGTTGGTGACATCTGTCTGCCCTGAGACCTGAAATGTCAATAACAAGCTAAATAAGATTTAGGGCTGAGAGACTTCCAAGGAAGAAATACAACTAATAGCGTTCAGGCAGGAATGAACTTGATGTGTTTGTGGAACAAATGACAAATTGTCTAGAACATAATGAGCCAAAGAGAGAAAGTAATAGGAAATAAGATTAAATAGACAAACCATAGACATTGTATGTAAATTATAGGATGAGGAAGTAACATTATCTGATTTTCATTTTTATTTAAAAACTAGAGGTCCGGTGCACAAAATTCATGCACGGGTAGGGTCCCTAGGCCTGGCCAGTGATCAGGGCTGATCAGGGCCTTCTGGCTGCCATCTGGGTCCTTCCTTCCCTGGCTGCTGGCTGCTGGCTGCCGGCCCGGGCCTTCCTTTGTTCTGTACCTCCCCTGGTGGTCAGCACACTTCATAGCAAGCGATCGAACTTCTGGGTCCTGGGGGACACTTTGCATATTAGCCTTTTATATATATAGATTAATTACTGTGACTGTTCTGTAGATAAAAAAAATTGTATTGGAGAGAAAAATGAAAAGAGCTTACAAGAATGAAGGCAGGGATACCCATTAGGGAGCTATTGAAGTAAATAAAAGAGAGATAAATGCCAAAATAAATAGCACATGTCACCCCATAAATGATACAATGTATTATATTGCATAAAATTATATATAATAATTAATGGCATACTTACAACAAATAATTCATTTAAACATTTTTACTAAAAAGTACCTATTTTTCCCACTAGAATGAAAGCTGAATGAAGGCAAGATTGGAATGTTTTCATTCACTGCTGTATCCTAGAATTTTGTTTGGTACATAGCAGACCCTTAAATATTTCTTCAACAAATACCATCCAAATACAATTATTTAAAAATTTCAAGGAAGGAGATTCATGAGATATTTATTGTGAAAGGAATCTTAAGGCTAGGAAGCATTAGCATAGAACAGTGGTCGGCAAACTGCGGCTCACGAGCCACATGCTGCTCTTTGGCCCCTTGAGTGTGGCTCTTCCACAAAATACCGACTTTTGCACATGGGCCACGAAGTTTCAATCGCACTGTACATGTGCGCCCACACATGGTATTTTGTGGAAGAGCCACACTCAAGGGGACCAAAGAGCCGCATGTGGCTCGCGAGCCGCAGTTTGCAGACCACTGGCATAGAACATTGTGTCCAATAAAAATACCATGTGAGTTACATTTTAACTTTAAATTTCCTACTAGACATATTTAAAAGTAAAAAGAAACATATTTCATTAAACCCATCAGATACAAAATATTATTTCAACATGTAATCAATATAAAAATGACTTGGAAAGGTACCTTACTTTCTTCTATATGTGTGCTACATCTTCAAAATCCAATGTTTATTTTACATTTAGCAAAAACCCAATTTGGGTAAGTCACATTTTATGTGCTCAACTGTCACATGTTGTTTAAGTACTACCGTTCAGATAGTACACAGTATAAAGTATATGACACACATACATCCTACTAATTAAACAGGAATCAACCATTAACTAAAGTATTTCCATCCCCCAAAATTCCTAGCCAAACTTGTTGTTTAGTACTTGCAGATACCTATAATATTTTAGGTTATACAAAAAGAATATTGGAAATGTAAATCCTCAAAAAGCTAAGAAGCATCTTGACTATTCAGTTTCTAACTATGCACAAGATTGTATGTGTGGGAAAGTATTTGGATCTTCGTTAAATCTAAAAATTTTCTTTCTAGGTGGTAAAATACTATATTTATTCAAGGCACCACCATCATCTTTGATAATTATTTATTTCATATACACCCAATATATTCAGACAAAATAGGTCTCTTCTCTAACAGATGTTAGTCTAATCCTATGGGACTTCAAAGAATCAGGATGGGATAAAACTGAGAAAAATAATTAATTTCTTTAACCACAACATATAGAAACTAAAATGTTAAGCTAACAGGATTTAAGAAGCAAAACCACAAGAAACTGTATCAGTACCTTTTCAAAGAAGGCAACTAGATAATTTTGATAATCTGTCAAGAGGCAATAATACTAGATAACCCAAAAATCAGTTATAGTTCCTAGACATGAATTTCACTATTATATTATTACAACAGAATTTTAAACTTACATTCCAGTTTAACTAAAAATAAATACCTCAGCACATCTGCACCCCAGAAATTTTGGGGGTGGCAAGGGAAAAAAAGAAACTACACAGAATCAAAACTTTTCTTTATTTTAGGTTATATTAAACTTCATTGTTATAAATAAAAGCAAATTAATTCAGTAAAAAAAGTTAAGTCTACAATATAAATTCCAATTTTGGTCTACAATTCAATCCAAAGAACATTTATTGTTAATTAAGAAAGAAATCAGTTGTTCTGATAGTATTACTACAAATAAAAAGCCTCCCTCTGTTGTTTCCAAAATGTTTCCTTAAGTAACCATCTATATTTTTAAGATTTATAAATCATATATATTTATGAATTTAGCATTAAATGCAACCTCCTTGTACATTAGACATGGTAAATATGTCAGCCCTCAAAAGATGTATGTACATAGAGAGATAATTATGATGTCAATAATTAGAATTGATCCTGGCATTTAGTAATCAGGTCTATACAAATTAATACACAGGACACATATACCGAATACTTTTTGACATACTATACTTTCTAAAAAACATCAAGTTCGCCAATATAGTTTACAGAGTTGAAACTGATAATCTAGACAATCTAGATTAAGAACACCCTTCCTCCTAAAAAGGAACACTAAAAAGCAAAGACCAAATCTGATTTTCCTTTCCCTAAAATACTGCTTCAGATTTGACTATGATTTATATTCTAGAATGGGTACGAAGATTCCATATAGTCCACGGAAATTATCCTATCCAAATCTACCCCTGAACATTAAATTTACTCTCCCAGTTGGAGTCTGGATAATCCAAATTCTCTTAAACGGAGAGCAGAAATACAAACTAGGAATAAAGTACCACAAAGAAGGCTGACTCATCCATAAGTTAACAGAAAGTGAAAAGTCTACCAATGGCATTCTGAGAGATGGGAGAACCCTGAAGTAGGAATGAATATTAAATTATTTACACACTTAAAACTTAAATGTGTCTCAGAGAGCTGTTCCATTATAACAGGTAAAGGAAGTAAGAAAAAAAACTTATTTTAGCAAAATATGAGTTCTTTCAAACATTACTGAAATACACAAGGATTCAATTTCTAATTTATAACTCAGGAAGGAAAAATCTAATTAAAACACTAAAAGTAATGAGAAAGAGTTCACACTGGTATAATTTTATTCCTCTAAAATCTAGGAATTAATGGAAGGTATAAATTCAAGATACGGTATTGTGTTTTCAAGATTTATGCCGCACATGGACATTCTCAATTTACAGCAGAAAACAATGCAGTAATTGGCGTGACCAGGGTACAGTTACCTCAGTACTTTGTACTCAACAAATTTATAGCAAAAACTTCCACTCTGAAAACTATGCCTAAAAAGGAATTCCCTTTGAAGACTACAACGATTTAATTACAGATAAAGCCACTTGGGTGGTCACATAACACATCAAACAGATCACACGTCAAGCAGAATGATTACTATTTAGTTATAAGTGCATGACTCATAAGAATATAAATAGTCATGTTTTTTTCCCTGTGTACATCAACTTGGATCCAGAAATTTACATTTAGAAAACACTATCACATTTGCTCAGTCTATAGATTCTGGATCCAATTTAACTTCATGTGGTTAAACACTGATTAATGACCTACTACCAAATAAAACATTTTAAAAATTACTTTGAAAAACATGCTTAGGAATCCTTGGTCGTATAGTACTAGAAACATACAATAAAAAGTTCATTAAAAATACTAACAAAGCCTTAATATTAAATGAATGCATTTCCTCCCAATTCTGCAATACTTAGAGAATTTTCACATCCATAGTGTTCCTAAAAACCTACAAATACAATCAAGTATTAAAAACTTCCACTTCATATTTCTATTATAGACTGTCTACAGGCAAGTACAATATTACCATTTTTATTAACATTAGTGGTAGTTTATTTATCCCATATGATCAGGGAAGGAGTACAATTCAGTGGAATCTCTCTTCAGGACATTTACAAGGAAACAAACAAACAAAAACAACCCCACAAGTCTTTTGGAAATGGCACAGCTACCTTCTTTGCCTTTCTAAATGAAATAGACTGAAAGTAAGATTTTAATTGATAACTCAGGGTCATCCATTACAGTCCTATAATACAGTAAAGATTTTAAGGATAGAAGTATAAGAGATGATATGCTTTAAAGCAGGGGTCCTCAAACTTTTTAAACAGGGGCCAGTTCACTGTCCCTCAGACCGTTTGAGGGCTGGACTATGGATTTAAAAAAAACTATGAACAAATTCCTATGCACACTGCACATATCTTATTTTGAAGTAAAAACAAAATGGGAACAAATACAATATTTGTATTTGCATGTGGCCCACAGGCATAGTTTGAGGACCCCTGCTTTAAAGTCAGTAAATTGGTTGCTAATGACCTATTAGCTGTCACTCCTGCTGTAAGCAGCCCCATTCCTTGTGTTTATAACTTGACAAACCAATCAATAAACAATCCCAAACACAATTCTAAACCTGAAGGAAACAACTTTCTCCTCCTTCAACTACCATCTAATTATCCTATATAATAAAAGGCTAATATGCAAATAGACCGAATGGTGGAACAAATGACCAGTTGCTATGACGTGCGCTGACCACCAGGGGGCATGTGCATGGAACACGGCGGGCATCGGCCCGTGGCGGGATGGTGCAGCAGGTGAGCAGGGGTGCCAGACCAAGGTGGGGCGCTGGTCACTGTCACTGGGGCAAGCCTCTGGTGGTTACTAAAAATTCTTTGCTCCCGCGTGCCGCAGTCCCACCTGCACCCACTGCTGGCACCAGCCCTGCTCGCACCCGCAGCTGGTGCTGAAGCCACCACTCGCAACCACTGCCAGTGCCCAGTGCCAGTCCTGATCGCTCGACACCATCAGCAGGTGCAATTAGCGGCTGCTGCCCCAATCGCCCCTCAGAAGCAGGGGGAAGTGAAGAAGCCCTCAGGGGCGATCAGGGCAGTAGCCGCTGCAGCTCGCACTTGCACCTGCTGCTGGCGCCAGACCCGATCACTCAGTGCTGTCAGCGGGTACAAGCGGGGCGGCGCTGTCAGTGCATGGGAATGATGGTGGGCATGTGGCTGCAGGCAGACAGGGGGCCGTGGCGGGAGGGGCCAGGCGGGGGTGCAGAGTATGGGCCAAGACCCGCCCCTGTGCCCACCGCAGCCTTGTGGCCAACCGTTCCTTCCAAGGTGCACGAATTCGTGCACTGGGCACCTAGTGTATAAATGTAAAAGAAAATGGAAATAACTGAGTAAATGAAAAACGTAAGTTCTACAGGGTAAAGGCAGTAAAATATGTTATAGGCAATAAATTGGTGGGTTATCAAGAGCAATATGAATAATGAAACAAAGGAACTTAAGGCAGTAGGCTTTAAAAAAAAAAGACAAGTGAAAGGATGATTAAAGTGAAATTTGTAAGTGAATTCCATACAAGCTAGATGAATGAATAAGGGAAATTAAAGTCTACCTTATCATGATAAATAGTAGCAAAGGTGGATGGAGCTCTTAGATAATGCAGAAGTTGGACAATGGAAAGTCACTGGACCTTTCAGTAAATACTGTGATTAAGATCAGTGCCCCCCCCACACACATACACACACACACCACACACACAGGAATGAGTATTCAAAGTAATGAATCAGTGAAACAATAGGTAGTATACTGCCAACAATTTACTTGTAAATTGAGTAAGACCAAAGGAAAAATAAGACAATTTCCTGAGCTTCAATTGGCAAATATTTATTAAACACCCACTATGTGATTTGCAGCATGTCAAATATATTCCTCTCCCTCAAGCAGCTTACAATAACTTAGGAAAGTAAATACATCACAGACATTAAGTGATAAAAATTTTAATGCAAATTAAAGCAAGGCTCTCATTTTAATACTAATACCAGATTATGATCTGGTATTATGATGTTATGTGAGGCCTGCTCATGCTGCACGAGTCTGAATCAATACAACATTCACATTCTGGAAGGACCTTTGGTGATGTTAGAAGAGCCTCAACACACATTATGTGCACATACATGTAAGCATACAGAGAGACTCTTTGACCCAGTAATCCTTCTTTTACAAATTTAAGGAGAATTTTTTTCCCCAAAGATTTATGTAAAGGCTATTAGTGAAATTTACACTAGCAAAACATTGGAAGCATCCCAAACATCGGCCAATAAAAAAAAAATTAAATATGACAGTTACATGATTTAACTAATGTGAAGCTGCCAAAAATAATTTCTACCAAGACTAATGACATGGGAATGCTTATGAGGTGAAGTTAGATGAAAATGCTTACATGCTTCCATTTTTTTTAGGAAAAAAATTATGCAAAAATGCATAGGAAAATATTTAAAGAGAAGCACAAATTATTTGTAGTTTTATTTGCACTCGTCCAGATTTTCCAAGTTATTTTGTAATATTTAACAAGGCACCACACCCCAAAAAAACCTGAATAATAAAATCAATGGGAACCGCTGGCTCCACAGGGCTGGGAAAGATAAGCAATGACTTATCTAGATTAAAACTGTGAGCAAATGATGGCACTGGTGACACCGATCTGAGTGAGTAGGAGCGAATTGCGGGAGAACCAAAGATGACAGTTACAACAGGTGTGGGAGACATTCAACTATCTACTACTGCAGGATTCATTGCTTGTAGTTCTTCCGGCAGGCTGGCTTTCAAGAAACAAAAAAAACTGACTTATGTTATGAAAAAACCCTATCGCGTGGCAATTCCTCTACTCGCGGTGTTGGTAAAGATCAGGATTCACTGTCACTAACGCGAGGCATCTGAGCTCATGACCACCTCCTGAGGCCGGGACGGGGCCCAACAGACACCATCCCCGCTCCCCAGCCCCCGACCGGGAAGGGGAGGTGGAGGGGAGGCTGCGACCCGCCCGGGACGGGGACGGGGCCGGCTCCAGCGACCCGCACTCCGGAGCGCCAGGTTTTCTCCCGCGGGAACTGTTTTTAGAGGCGCTTTCCCCTGGTCTAAACAAAACCAAACAAAAAAACAACAAACCACGCTGCGGGATTCGTCTCCACGGGACGGGTAACTCCCCAGCATCCTGAGAGCATTCCCTGCGAATCACACTCCGCTCCACGTTAGAGCGAACCGGCCGGGAAAAGGCGAAAGCGGCCTTTCTCTGAACCCTCGCCGGCTGACGAAAGTTTGGGGGCATCACAAGGAATGTGCTTCCCACAGTTCAAAAAAATAAACAAATATAAAAAAATATCCCCGCACCGCGGACCAGCGAGGGAGGGAGGAGAGCTCCGCCCGAGGCTGAGGGGCCAGGAACCAAGCAAACTCTCTTTTCCCGGAGCCAGAAAGACACGAACGTCCGCCCGGGGCCTTCCCTCTGGGACGCGGCGCCGCCGTCATCCTCCCGCGGTTTGTGGAACGACCGCAACGCCGTCCTGTACTTCTTGCTACCGGACCGCGCAC
>NW_006383015.1:5985993-5997183 GCF_000327345.1 Myotis davidii | reverse complement strand
TCCCTTGGGTACGTTTAGCGTCTCCCCGGCTTCCTCCTCGGCCCTTTTCCGTGCCAGCCGGGAAAAAAAGGCCTGCACGGCACAGGCGCGGCCCGGTCACCTCCCGCCGCTGCTTTGCTATTGCTGTGCCTCCGTGACCACGAAAACAAAGCGCAGGGCAAAGGGAGGCTCCGTCCGCCCTGCCGCCGGCGCCCGGCGTCCTGGCCATCCCTCCCTGCAGCTTGAGTGGCAAGTTCTAACAAAGCTTTGTCGTAGGTGCCAAGTTTGCACGTCTCTGTGCATTTGCTTTTATTTGGGCTGTGCGTTCAAACCCGAAGCCGTAATTCTGTGGGACCCCCAAGGGGCCCTGACGTTGGGTGACTAATCTGCCTGGGATCCGGCTGGGTCACGTTACGGTAACAATCAGGAGCCACCGAGTCCAGCCTTTTGAAATCTTCGCCGAGCTGGTTTGAATGGCGTTGGAGTTACCTCCGTTCTGCAGCGACGCACTCAGATCAATCAGTGGGGTTTTACGTGCAGATAGTTGGCTGGGGACATATAAAAAACAAACCTCACTCCTGCACCTAGCCCTGCGCTCCACCCTCCACTAAACTACACCCCGCATTTCCCCAGCCACGCACTCATCTAAAAAAAACAAACCAGAAACAAAAACAAAAACTCAGCACTAAATATAGCTCTTTAGATGCTGGATTACAGGCTTTTCTAAGCACCTAATTTACACACGGGATGGTTTTTTAGGGGGTGAAGCGCACTAGAATTTTAGATCCAGAAAGACACTTGTCATCATTTCTCAACCTTAATAATTGGATAAGATCATGAGGCGGAGAGGGGGCGGGGAGAGATGGCGAAGGAAGGGAGGGAAAATCCAAGTAATTGGAGTTACACAAAAGCATAATACATGACACATATTACTGGAATTGGAAAATAACCGGTTTATTGCTGGTCTTCCTGGCAGATTGTGACTTTACTGAAATAATTATTTATAGGAGAGAACTCAATACAGTAATTGTACCTTCATATGGGATAAAGAGAGAGTTTTGGGAAATTGATTTACCTTCACTGGAATAGAAACTATAAGCTAATGATGTACTGTGAAAATTAAGTCAACAAATATGTATTGGGTATTTACCATATTCAAAGGGCTATCATACAAACAGAAATGCAAAAATGATTCAGACATTAAAATGTCTGTGGTTTTTTTTTTAATTAGTTGAGATACTTCAAAGGAAGATTTTACTTGAACTGGGTATTTTTAAAGACTTTAGGTAGAGAAGGAAGGAAGGCATCAGTAGTTCAGGACATAGTATTCTTGAATTAGAGTAGAGGTTGTAAATATTATATTATTGGGCTGGAAAAGCATAATGTCAGATGAATTGCATAAATTTTGAATAACAGAAATGCCGATTTTAACCTGAAGGAAGTGTGGTGCCAGCAGATCAGTTGAGTATACAGTTTTCTCCTATGAATTACCAAAACAAATATTCAAATATTTACCAAATGCATATGATTGGTACAGGATATATAACAATAAGCAAAGTTCCTACTCTCATGGAATTCATAGGGGGTGATGTAAACATTAAGCTTTGTAATTACATGAGTAATAATTTAGAAGGCAGTTTCCCATACATTATCTAGTTTGCTGATCAAACAACCCTTTCCAGAAAGTAAGCTATTTATAATTCTCTGAGTTAATTCTTTTATCGTATAGTCAGTCCTGCAGTCTGCCACATTTGCAGACCTTAAATAAAAAATAGTCTATCAAGCCATCATACAAATAAAACTTTATCAATCCTTTTATAATTGGCTCATGATACTTTAAAAGTAATAGGAATGGGGGGAGGAGGTAAGAAATGAGCGCCAGTTTTTCAGAAACCACAGAACACCAAAACTCCTTAATATTAAAATTAATGTACTGAACCATTTTTCAAATTGTTTTCTATACTTATTATTCAGGAAAAGCCTGGAAACTGCATAGTTAATTTTTCAAATCAAGGATATGTCATTACTCAGAAAGTACATTAAAAGCATTCTGATTTCCAAGAAAATAAATAAATAACAGTGGCTAGGAGACTTAAACGAAGCAGGAGGAACAAGGAGAAGGGAAGGGCACCATTCTTGCTGACATAATTAGTCCCTGTCTGAAAGCTGTAAAAGTGTCCAGGTAAGCTACATTACAATGATTTCATGAGATAAACTTCTTTCCTCAACACTGTTTTTATTCAGTCTTTTCGTTCAGGAAGCACATGTGTGGCACTTAATATACAGCTGACATTGTGATAAATGCTCGCGATACAGGGGGAAGATCATACCCTAGTCTTAAACAACTCACAATCAGGGAGAGTTACAAGCACAGCGTTTTCTACCCCCCTCACCCGCTCTGTTTTGGTCCTGGCACTTATCACTATCTCACATAACACAGATTTCTATTCTTTTGTTTTTTGCTTCCTTGTCTCCCTAGGCTAGAATGGAAGCTCTGTGAAGCCAGGCACTTTGGCTCTTTTGCTCACTGCTGCATCCCCACAGCCTACGACAGCGCCTGGGACATGTAAGTCCACACATATTTGTTGGATGAATGTGTGTATTTAATTCTCTCATTTTGCAAAGTGGATGTTATATTCATTTTTTTAAACATGCCCAGATTAAAAAATAAAAATGAAACTCAATGAGGTTAAATATTGTATTCGGTATTCTCACACTAATAAATGGCCCTTCTTGGACTTAAAGACAGACCTACCTAGCTCCAAAGCCAGAATTCTTTCCTCACTACCCCCCATAGCAGTGATGGCGAACCTATGACACGCAAACTCATTTTTTTGGTTGATTTTTCTTTGTTAAATGGCATTTAAATATATAAAATAAATATCAAAAATATAAGTCTTTGTTTTACTATGGTTGCAAATATCAAAAAATTTCTATGTGTGACACGGCACCAGAGTTAAGTTAGGGTTTTTCAAAATGCTGACATACCGAGCTCAAAAGGTTCGCCATCACTGCCCTATAGAATAGGAAGCTAGTTTGGAAATTTGTACTCTTTTTTTCCTTTCTATTTCCATGCCTAGGGTGACTATCCTACACTGTCATATTCTAGCATATTTAATTCCTCCTTTTTATGATCATGTTTAGAAAGTAGAATAGGAGAAGCAATAGGGGCACAGGTGACAAGTACTATTCAGGATAGATTTAGCTCTAACTGTTCAATATCACAAGACAAAGGGCGAGGGTAAGTAGCAAGAGTTACAGGATAACGGCTCTCTGAGGTCACCAGGGACCCAGGCTCCTTTCTATTATTCTCTTCTGCCTCCATTCTCAGGATACAAAACTGATCAGACCTGACCCATGGCTATAGTGGAATCAAAACTGACTCCCTGTGTATGCAAATATCTATACCACCTTAATTCACTATAGCCCCAAACTGAAGACTAGACTAAGCTCCATCACCTGGTATGGTTGAAAGCTAAACAAATTATGATACTTCCATATAATGGAATACTACTCAGGAATACAAAGAAACATTATTGATACTCAGGACAACGTAAGTAAGTCCCAGGCAGTATACTGAAAGAAGCCAGACACAGAAGGAGTAAATATTGTACAATTTCAATTATGTAACGCACTACAAAAGACAAATATAGCCTACAATGACAGCAGATGAGCAGTTGTTTAGGCCTAGGGTGGGGAGAATTGAGTAGGAAGGGTATAAGGGATGATGGAAATACTCTATATCTTGATCATGATGGACGTTAAATGGGTGTGTGCATTTGTCAAAACTCATAAAAATGTACAGTTAAAACAGGTCCGTGTTATTGTATGAGGATTATACTTCAATAAAGTTATTTTTTAAAACAAGGGCTCTCTGATGAAGGTTGAATCAGAACTATCAATGAGTTCTAGGTCCAAAAGATAGGCAGAAAAATTTAAAAAATAGTCTGTATCAGTCAAGATGCACATAGCCTATGTGAATTGTATCTAAAAGCCCCAAATAACGATGGCATAAAAAAAAACACACATAAGGATTAATTATCACCCTTATAAGTTATTTTATCTATTCTAAGACATATTATTTTTCACAACTTAACTTTTCTGAAATAAGAATGACCTCTGTATTGATGCAATAACAAAGCATTGAGTCCATTTTATTGCCAATGGGCTTTTTCTTAATATATAAATAATGGTGCATCTTAAGATTTAATAAAACATGGTTTAAAAAAGAAACTTTAGAGAAAGATAGTCCAGAGCTGATACAACAGCTCTAGGAGGTCACCAGGGACCCAGGTTCCTTTCTGTTATTCTCTTCTGCCTCCATTCTCAAAGTACTTCATAGTCCCACATGGCTACTGGTGCCCCAGCTATCATACCCACTTTCCCAGGCAGGATGCAGAAAAGGGATAGAAGGCAAAGAGGGCCTTTAACTGGCTCCCCTGAAGTTCCTCTCAACAATTCTATAACTCCATTGTGTGGACATATCTAGGTGCAAGGGAGACCAAGAAATACAGCTATTACATTGTCAACCTCCATTAATATAGGGATTATTATCTAGGAAGACAGGGAGAATAGATGATGGTTAGGCAATGGTCTCCACCCATTTCCAAAACAAAATGTCTAAAACAGCTGAATGTAACGAGCTGGTTTGTTTGGGAAGCGGGGAGGTCAGACAAAGAAACAGCTAAAAGAGATTTGTTAAAAGTACATTCCCTTTTTTCAGGCTCTGTGGCTTTGCCCAGGATTGTTAAGAATGAGGAAGATACTGATGTAATTAGAAAGAATAATTCTAATTACAAGTCTTCAAAGGTAGGCAAAGGTAGTTTAGGACCAAAATATGGAAGGATATCATGCAGGTTTAAGTAAGGAATGTAAAGTTTATTCTGTAGGTATTAGTGGAAACATTGACGACTCTTGCATTAGTAAAATAACAAAAGTGTTGTTTTTGAAACACTAATCCCATAAATCGTTACACTGAACAGGCATATCCAGAAATACTGGTCAAAAATAACCATAATTAAAACATATCCCAACATTCTGATTCATTTTATATGAAATGTGAACATCATGGCAATTTCTTGAGGTCAACTGAAGGTGTTACATAGATATTGTAACACCAGTTCTATTTCCTCAATAACATATTATGTGTAAGAACATATAACAGTTGTATTGGTCATGATGGGCCAGGTTAAAATGCAGTAACACATAACCCCAAAGCCACCGGAACTTAACACAAAAAATGTTTATTTTTACCACACACAGAGTTTGTTGCAGGTCCAGGCAACTTTTCAGAGCACTTCTCTTCCATCTGTTGAATTTTTATTTCATACTTTGATCTTAAGTTGCTCCCACAGCACTTTTACAATTGCAGCTACAAGATAAGACACGTCACTTACATCTATAATCCTTTGGGAAGGGCTAGTCACACAGTCCTGCCCAATTGTAAGGGAATAAAAATAAGTAAACTTCTGTGCACAGATGAGTATTAAAACTCTCTACTACAAAAGTCATGTAAAAAAATTTTTAAGTGGCATCAACAGACGAGACTACATCTCATTTGAGATATGAAAATCTCCATACACTAATCCCAGCAACCAGGATCTAGTTGGTAGTTTTTGTAGCAGGTATTTTTAGTTACCTATTGGTTCCTATTCCATAATTTCCCTTTCCTAATAGTTTTTAGATTTTCATGCTAGTAGCAGCCCTCCACACAGCTCTTGTGTTATGTATTCCTACCTGTATGTCTCTAAATGGGTCCTAATTGGCTTAAGCCAACTAATACATTCCACTTCCCTTGGCACATCATTGATTCAGAGGTGGGCCTGTGACAAAAGCTAGCCCCATGAGAGGGAATTTCAGCACTTAAGCCTAACATGCTGGGCAAACGTCCATTCTTGCATTCTCTCACCCCAGTCATGAACAGGAAAGCCCATCCCATGACCCAGTTTGGGAAGTAGGCCTGCACTAGAAATGGTAGAACAGACATGGAAAGCAACTGGTAAAGTGAATCCTATTGACAAAGTGAAACTGTTCAGTCATCCAGCTTTGAGTTTGCCCTAACTCTGAGCTTTCCAGTTTTGTGAGCTCTTCATCTTTTTAGCCAGATTTGATTTGAGTTTTCCATTTCTTGCAACAGAAAAAACTCTATAACTATAATATAATACTGTGTGTGTGTGTAAATTATTTATTTCAGAATAAGCCCATAAATGTTGGATTACTTGGGCAGAGCTTCTGTGCATTTTTACGGCTTTTCTTTTTTTTTAAATTTCAGAGAGGAAGGGAGAGGGAGAGAAATAGAAACATCAATGATGAGAGAGAATCATTGATTGGCTGCCTCCTGCACACCCCCTACTAGGGATCGAGCCCACAACCCAGGCATGTGCCCTTGACCAGAATTGAACCTGGGACCTTTCAGTCTGCAGGCCAGCACTCTATCCACTGAGCCAAACCGGCCAGAGCTCTAATATAATACTCTTGTAAACTGAAACATAACTTCTCTTGGGATATGTTAAGATAAACTGCTGGTGAATTTAGGTTTAAGGAAAAGTATGATTTGTAATAAAGTAATTTCAGGAGGGATTTTATGAAACAGAATGTAAAATAAAACTTAAAATAAACAAATAAATTTGGTAGTAGCTTGAAACTAGAAAAATCCCAACTAAAATAAACTAGGGATCTTTGGAATATGGCTGATTTCAGCTATAGGGCAAAAATTGTAAATGATGGGTATCGGAAATTTTGTTGTGCTGAAGAACAAAGACTCTATAATAAATAACACAGGATTACATGATACAGTATCTGGTATTTGCCTTAAAATAATCTATGACTGTAGGAGGTACATGGGATTATAGATTACTAAATATTAGTCATGAATTGATCATTGTCAAAGCTGGGTGATGTATCCATGGTGGCTCATTATACTAGTTTCTATTTTTGTATATTTGACATTTTCTGTAATAAAAAAGAAAAAAATATAATAAGAAACCTGAAGAGACTTTGTCAATCATTTTGGCAAGTTGATTCAAAAATTTGTATAGAAAAAAAATTAGAATGGCCAAAAACAATTTTGAAAAAGAAGAATAAAGTTGGAGGAATCCTATTATCTGATTTTAAGGCTTCCTGTAATGATACTGTAACCAAGGCAGTATAGTTTTGGCAAAGGAGGGAGGGAGATACATAGATCAATGAAATGGAAGAGAGTGCAGAAATAGACTCGTACAAATATGGGAATGTAAGAATGTAAGATTGGTTCAAATATAATTTGAGAAATATGGTCAATTAATTTTTAAAAAAATGCAAAGGCAATTAAATTTTAAAAAGGATACTCTTTCCAACAAATGATATTGGAAAAATTAGACAACTAGATGCAAAAAAATGAACCTCAGCTTACATCTCAAGCCTTAAAAAATTACTAAATGGAACATAGATCTAAATGAACAATGTACAAGAAAAGTTCTCTAAAGAAAACTTGAGTTTGGTCAAAGAGTTCTTAGTTATGATACCAAATAAATGTGAATTCAAAATGAAAAACTTTTGCTCTACAAAATACCCTGTCAAGAGAATGAAAGGACTAGATACAGCCTTGTGACCGCCTCTGGAAGGCGGGACTTGTGAGGAGCTGCTACAGATCATGTCTCACTTGTTTCCCTATCTACCAAGGAGGCGATTATGAGACATTTTCTAATTAAGAGTTTAATGGGAGGCCTGGCTGGGGTTGCTTAGTGGTTGATCATCAGCCTATGAACCAGGAGGGAGGCCACGGTTTGATTCCCATTTGGGCACGGTCGGGGCACATGCCTGGGTTCCGTGGCTGGATCCCCAGTGTTGGGCCTGCAGAAGGCAGCCAATCGATGATTCTCATCACTGATGTTTCTATCTCTCTTTCCTTTTCACTTCCTCACTGAAATCAATAAAAAAAATTTTTTTTTAAAAAAGAGTTCTAATAGGGTCTGAGGCTTTCTGCCTCACTCACCACCCTTCAGGAACACCTGTAGCTATAAAACTTAGTAGCATCATACATTGGACCGCTCAACAACAAAATGTCCCATCATTCTTGCTTTTGTTTCACTGTCACCCTGTGCAAGGGCCACAGAAAACTGACACCTGTGGTTACTGATTTTTTCACTTTCTGTGTAAGCAATAGACCGAGTCTCAAAAAGGCTATTGCTACTTTACTGACGGAATTTGTCAGCCCGACTTTGCCTTGTGCTTGACAGTGTAGGGATATATGAAGAATTCTCAAAGCTCATTATTAAAAAAAAAAAAAAGCAACCCAAAGGAAATAATGAACAGACAATTTGCCAAAGAAGGTACTTAGAAGTTAAATATGAAAAGCTTTTCATTATCATTAGACATTAGGGAAATGCAAATTAAAACCACAAACTTATTAGAACAAAATAAAATAAAAAATACAAGTGCTGAAGAAGATGCAGAGCAATTGAAATTCTTACATTGCTGGTAGGAAGGCAAAATGGTGCTGGCATTCTGAAAAACAGCTTGGTAATTTCTTAAAAAGTTAAACATATGCTTTCCTTTCTGGCACAACAATTCCTTTCCCACGTATTTAGTCTGGGCAACCAAGATGTCCTTAACCAGGCGAATGAATAGATAAACTGTAGGACATCTGAACAGTGGAATACTATTTATCACTAAAAAAAGAAGGCGCTATTAATTCATGCAACATGAATGGCTCTTAAATGCATTTTGCTAATAGAAAGAAGCCATTTGTAAGAGGTTACTCTTTCCATGATTCCATTTATATGACAGTCTCAAAATGACAAAATTATAATTAACAGAGAACAGATCAGCGGTTGCCAGGGGTAAGAGGTACAGTGAGAGTAACCATAAAGGGCATGAGAGAATTTTTGTAGTGATGGAACTGTTGTGCATCCTGATTGTGTTGGTGGTTGCATGGATCTATACACATGCTCAAATTCAGAAAACTAAAAAAAGGCATTTTTACTCTGTATATAAAGATTAAAAAACAGAGGGTGGGGATTGGCTGGATGTTAATTAAAAAATAAAATTTGGAAAGAAAGAGGAACAAAGAGAAAATTTCTGTTATAAAATAAAAGACACTTAGGAGACAATACAAAAATATGTAATTTGTGGACTGTTTGGATCCTGATTTAAACAATCTCACCCCAAAAGACATTCTTCATACAACCAAGAAAAATTTAATGTTAATTTGGGACTATATGTGAAATTTAAGTTTTTAAAGTACGGTAATGGCCTTGTAATTATGTAAAAAAAATCAGTTAGAAATGAATTCTGAAATATATGTGTGTGTGAGAGAAATAGGATTAAATCTGCTACTTGCTTTAAAATAATTAAGAAAAAGTAGCAGGAAAGATACATTAGCAAATGTTGAAGCTAAAGGCTCATCATACTATCTTTCTATTTTTGAGTGTGTTTGAAGTTTTCTGTAATTTGTTTTTCTTAAAAATGGAAAATTAGGTTTTAAAAATAGAGAACTTCTCTTCAACATGTATTATAAAGCAGTAGACACAATAGGTCTATGGTTGGTTTCCACCGTAATGTCAAATCTTTCCAATGACTCAAAATAAATAAGTGCTGTGTGTGCCAAAAATAATACTGACATATGAAAAAATCCAGTTTCTCAGAAATCTTATACCTTAAACAATAAACTACTAAAATTACTAGATTAGTAAAGATTTGCAGTTATAGTTTACAACAGCATATCCAAACAGCTTTTTTCCCCACAATGTCATTTCAATGACACCACCAAAGAAATAAAGGGTAAAAATAATTTTAAAACAATAATTATGATTCTAAAAATCTCAGCCAAAACCCCAAAATTACTCGAGATTTTTTATTCTCATTAATTACTTACACAGTGTAGCTTTCTTGCTGTGTTGCTCTAGTCTGTTCTTTTGAGCAATATTGTTATTTGTTGTTTCTTGAGCACTTAGCACTGTGTGAGATACAGACCATAAATTTCCTCCCTAGGGGACAACAATCAAAGCCACACAAGCAAAACACAGAGATTAGCTATTTAAGAAATGAAAACCCAATGAAAGGTTAAGAAGCATATTCTGAACTCCCTATTTTTTTCTCAGCTTTAAGCTCATTATATAACACATGCTTCTTTTGGAGGTGCAAAACAAGACTAGTTGGCAAGATAAACAACCAGTTTAGAGGAGATAGGAAACATCCCAGAGATTGTCCCAAGAAAATATCCTTCCTTAGAGAGCCTTTCAGTTTCTGGTATATATAAATCACTAGAACCCATTCCCAGCTCTATTGGGCTGCAATAGCTTTGTGTGTGAGTATGATTTAGGTCTGCCCAGCAGACATTTGTTCCCTTTCTCTTGATAACACCACTGTTTCAGGAACTGCTTCCCCAGTCTCTGTGTTCCTGATGGGACTATCAATCATAGTGCACCTTTCCCAGACCTTATAAAAACACTCGAGGCCCGGTGCATGAAATTTGTGCACTGTGGGGGGGGGGGAGGCGTTTGTCTCTCAGCCCGGCCTGTGCCCTCTTGCAGTCTGGGATCCCTCAGGAGATGTCCACCTGCTGACTTAGGCCCGCTCCCTGCCCTCCTCGCTCCTTACCGCCCACCTGCTTGCTGCTCCTTAGCACTGCAGCGAAGGCGGGAGAGGCTCCTGTCACCACCACTGTGCTCACTTCTGGCTGAGCAGTGCTCCCGCTGTGGGAGCGTACTGACCACCAGGGGGCAGCTTCTGCATTGAGCATCTGCCCCTGGTGGTCAGTGCGCATCATAGCGACCGGTCATTTTGGTTGTTCCTGGTTGCCTTAGCTTTTATTATATAGACTAGAGGCCCAGTGCACAAAAATTTGTGCACTTGGGGGGACGGGGGGTGGTGTCCTTCAGCCCAGCCTGTGCCCTCTCGCAGTCTGGGACCCTTCAGGGGATGACCACCTGCTGGCTTATGCCTGCTCCCGAGGGGATTGGGCCTAAGCTGACAATCAGACATCCCTCTGGCAGCCCGGCCACCCTCGAGAGATGTGTACTTGCCAGCGGGGACCAGGCCTAAGCTGCAGTCAGACATCCTTAGCGCTGCTGAGGAGGCGGGAGAGGGTCCCACCGCCACTGCTGTCCTGGCAGCCATCAGCCTTGCTTGTGGCTGAGCAGAGCTCTCCCATGTGGGAGTACGCTGACCACCAGGGGGCATCTCCTGCATTGAGCATCTGCCCCCTGGTGGTCAGTGTGTGTCATAGTGACC
>NW_006383015.1:5982458-5985798 GCF_000327345.1 Myotis davidii | reverse complement strand
TTAGAGCAGGCGGAGCAGGCGGGGAACCTTGGCTTCCTCCACTGGAGCAAGCAAGCCTCCTGCTCGCTTCAGCTGCATGGCTGCCGGCCGCCATCTTTGTTGGCAGTTAATTTGCATACCTCGCCGATTAGCCAATGGGAAGCATAGCAGAGGTACAGTTGTGTACCTTTTTGTCTTTTATTAGATACGATTGTGCTCAAGGATGTGGCCCTGGGGCAGCCCAAGGTATTTTTATAGGCCCTGTAATGAAATTTCTCTGCAGTTTCCAATAGGCCAATTTGCAAAGAAAAGTAAAAATAAGTGTACATAGTGTAAGTGCTAGCAGATGTAAGCCATAGAATCAGGCCCTTGAGATCGTAGTTTCTACAGTTCTTTAGATTATATGAGCTACTCCCCAACCTTTTCAGCTGGCACACTCAAGTTTTCGCTTGGGATGGTGTGAATTGGGTTTCTTTTGTAATTTGCACCTGAAAGAATCCTAAGTTAAATAAATTGCCCAGGGCCCAGTGGCTCCTAAATGACAGTGTTATTATTCAAACTCAGGTCTTTCTACTTCTACATGGCAGAGTTTTTCTACTATGCTAATTTACTTTGCATCCTAAAGGAGTTGTATTCCTAAAATATAGTTTTGTTTAAGACTGAGAAAGAAAAGGAAAGGTGCTGAGGTGAGGAGCTTGGTCTCTCTGATTCTATACTGTTTCCTGGTGGCATGAGGGAGGTGAAAGCTGCAAATACAGTAATATCTAATAAAATATTATTTTAGCTCATTTTGGTATTTAATGCATATCATTAATGCAAGCTGGCAATCATACAAACTTCCGCCCAAGCACAAATCAGAGGTGTATAATTCCAGGAAAGGTATCCAAGTATTTTCTCTCCCCTCTGCTCTAGCAAGTCTGTAACAATTGCGTTAAAAATAATGTTTAAATAAATAAATTACAACAACACCAAGAATACATATATTTGTTTCCACTTACAAACTACTTTATTCACGGTTTCACCAGTATATGCAAAGAAAAACAAGTACTGAAATGATGCTAACAGTTTACAATTACATTAATGGCTTATTTTTTGATAAGAATTACTTTTATGTCTCAAGTCAAATGTTGTTTCCTCCCTTTCTTATTTTAAATGTTTACTTCATTTTTCTTACTGCATTTATGATTTGATATTATCTTGTTTATTTATTTACTTCTTACATTATTTATTATAACTTGTTTCTTCATTTATTAGTAGGAGTCAGCCAGTTTTGTCGTCATATTTTTAACAGCCTGGCATATAAGAGACATGAAGTATTCATTAAATTAACTTAAAAAGCACACTCTTCCAAAATAAAAGTCACTGTTTTGATACTGATAAAAATGTACCAATAGCTTAAATCTAAAGGATGATGGATTTTTCTGTGTTCTCCTACAAAACTGGGCTGGAATTCTGTTGCAAGCCCAGGTGTCAGCAGATGAGAACAAACAGCATTCTCCAACGGGGTTAGGCAACGGCTTAGCTGAGTCCTAAGAAGGTTTCCTGATTCAACTAGAGCAGCTCTTCATTTATCAGCATTTTACAGGGACTCTGCATGAGCTTTTGTTTGAAGAATGGGTTCCATTGCTTAAAAACAGGATCTTGGGGTAGGTGGTAGAATTCTACTGTTCTAGGAAATTTGGACCAAAAAATAGTTGAAATTATTTACAATTCTAAGTTATATTTTTTCCCCTTTAAAGTAAATGTGCTGTAAGTACTATCAATGTTTTTGTAGTATAATAACAAAATTACTTCTGCCTCAATTTTAAAGATTTTAGCAATTATGCTTTATTAGAATTTTAGGGGAAAGTCAGACACTAAGGCTTCTAGAATCAGAAAAATCTTCACCTTTTAGCTATGTAAAAAATTATAAAAGTTAAACCTTATGTTGAAGAATTTTAGAATCTTTGGATTCAAATATTTCTTCTTTGTGTTAATCTTATATTTGCATTTGACTTTTTTTCTATAAGACAGCATATGAAGACATGTTTAGTATTTCCACCCTGTCCAGGTTGCATTTTATCTTGAGTAGATTTAAAACCAGATTAGTTGTAATAGGATTCCAGGATGTGGGCAGATGTCTATTTGTCTCGGACAATGTCTCTTGCAATCAGCTCCTTCATTATTTCATTGGTACCACCATAGATTGGCTGAACTCGGGCATCCACATAAGCTCTGGATAAATCAGAAGATGATTGAATGAATAGAGATATTAGAAATTATACATTTTATCTTACTATGAAACTCTTAATTACTTTAAAGTATTCAATTAATGAAATCCAAGAAATAAATGTTTTTCATAATTACTTTTTTCCAGTATGGCATTCATTCTTGATTGGTATAATTACCAAATTCTATTAAGATAGTAATCACTTGTATAGCTTTGTTTTAG
This sequence comes from Myotis davidii, assembly GCF_000327345.1. Classification (NCBI taxonomy): domain Eukaryota; kingdom Metazoa; phylum Chordata; class Mammalia; order Chiroptera; family Vespertilionidae; genus Myotis; species Myotis davidii. The sequence goes on along the minus strand of NW_006383015.1, from coordinate 5,983,388 downwards.
TTTGCTTAAAGAGGTTACAAATTCAAAGTAACATCTATAAGTTTGTTTAATTTAATTTTATAAAATTCAGCACATATAATAGCATTCTAAAAAAGGGCATTTTAGATAGATATTGATAGAATATTTTAATTTCTTGTTATCTTTCATTATTCCCAAAGAAGTTGAAATCCACTGGTTTCATAGAAAACAAAAGAGAAAATACATATTCTCTAACATTCTACCACTGCTGCTGCCATCAGGGGTATAAACTGATGCTGTAGAAAATATTACTTCCCACAAAGTTAACAAGTAACTTATTTTTTTGGAAATGGTTAATAGTCACTCCAGTGGTGTCTGAGGTTAAAATACTGAGAGTCTGAGTCCACTAGCATGCGCGCGCGTGCGCGTCAACACACACACACACACACAAGGTTATAAAAAATTCACTTTTGGTAGGCATGACCATAACCATGACACTGTATAGTTGTTTTTACCTGTTCTCTCAGCTCTGAGGGCAGGGAGAATAAATATTATATTGTTTTCCAGCTAAAGGAACTGAGGTACAGAGAAGTTAATACATTTACTATTTAATGGACAAATAGATAATTGGCAGACTGCAATGAGAAGGTAGGTATCCTGCAAGTATCTTTTTTATTATATCACAACTAGAGGCCCGGTGCACAAAATTTGTGCATGGCGGGGGGTGGCCCTTAGCCCAGCCTACACCCTCTCCAATCCGGGACCCCTGTGTGATTGGGCCTAAACCAGCAGTCAGACATACCTCTCACAATCTGGGACCGCTGGCTCCTAACTGCTCACCTGCCTGCCTACCTGATCGCCCCCTAACTGCTCCTGCCAGCCTGATTGATGCTTAACTGCTTCCCTACCAGCCTGATTGCCCCCAACTGCCCTCCCCTGCTGGCCTGATCGCCCACCACTGCCCTCCCCTCA
>NW_006383015.1:5948067-5981610 GCF_000327345.1 Myotis davidii | reverse complement strand
ACGCCTCTGGCTGTGGCTTCCGGCCCAGGCAGCGGGGACCCGCAGCTGCAGCGGCCCTGTGATCGTGGGCTTCGCTTTAGGCCCAAACAAGGGACCCTTAGCTCCTGGGACTGCCAGCTTCGACCCTGCCCAGCTCCCATCGCTGGCTCCACCCCTACTTCCTGCTATCACTGGCCAGGGCGGCAAAGGCGCCTGATTCTCCTATCATGGCTGGGGGGCAGGGCAAAGGCGGCCCTGGGGGCTCTTCGCTCCCCCCTGGGTTTCCGATCACTGTCAGTGGCAGGGGACTTCTTCCTGCTTTCTCTTTCACCTCCCTGCGTTGTGCCTACATATGCAAATTAACCGCCATCTTTGTTGGCTGACAGTTAATTTGCATATCCCTCTGATTAGCCAATGAAAAGGGTAGCGGTTGTACGCCAATTACCATGTTTCTCTTTATTAGTGTAGATAGTTCCATTGACTCAGGCAAATAGGACTAGTTATTGAGCTTTGGACTTTCCTAGTAGAGAAATTCAATGGCATTTCTTTTTTAAGCATAAAACCTTTTTTAAAAAATTGAAATTTGAAATGTGCTAGCTCTCTAGGAACATGATCAATTCTGTGTTTACCCTTCTTCATGCTTATCATAGGGCCCTGCAAAGAGTAAGCTCTCAGTAAATACTGACTGAGTTGATTTATTGTACTAAAAAGGAATTTTAGTGTCTCCATACCAACTTTCTAAAGAAACTTGAAATCTGGAGACATCAGTGTTTTCAAATATATATATTTTTTCTTTTGAACACATTCCATTGTTGCCTGCAAAATCAAGCCCTTGCATTTAGAGGGCCTGCCTAGCATTTCAATTTACTTCAGCAACCTCAATGCTTTCAGACATTTTTGGTCTGGGTTGGGCTTTTTTTTTTTCTTCACGTTACAGAAGTTCCAATGGAATTGGTAATGACAAGAGATCAGTAGACCTTTTTATAGGTTACTAATTAAATTCAGTCATCAACTAGAATTAACAGGGAAAGACAGCAGAATAAATGTTTAACCACATAAATGATGAAGCTCTGTATCCCAGGCTACTCTTCCTAGCATGGCAGGGAATCTTGAAATGGCAGAGAGTAAGCCTCACTTCTCAGAGGCCCCAGGCCTATTGGGTAAGACTGAAGTAATTCATGCTAAAGAGCAGTTATTTAAAAACAAACCAATGAAATGAAACAAAACAAAAAAGCACCTCTTTTATCTGTGAAACCAAGATTCAGCCACACACACACACACACACACACACAAAATATAGCTTAATCTGAGGACATAAACACAAATAGAATGATTTTTTCCCTATTAAATCACAGTCTGTACACATCCATATACCGCCTACGGTTTCTCATTAAGTTTTTGATATCTATTATGTTCTCTCTTGCTATTTTATATTAAAAAATTCCCTATGTCTTGGGAAGAAAAATAGCAGTCTAGTTGAACATTTCCAGGGATTTCAAATATGAAGCCATCCAGCTACAGTGTTTGCTTGCTACTGCTCTGAAGGAATAGCTTTTTGGGCCATGTACATAGTTGACTCCTCTTCACCTAATTGGCCTTCCTCAGAACCCGAACTAAACCAGACAAACACTGAGCCACCACGTGTCTCCTTGCCCAGCAGTGACAGCTGCTGCACAATTGAGTAGAAAAATACACACACCTATTATTATTCTACTTTCCTAGCTTAGTAAATATTGGAAATGGACTGATATTGTGAGTAAAACATGAAAATGTACAGGAAAAATTTCAGTAATGATTTAATTTGGGCAAGCATAATTCAGTGTTTACTTTTGATTTCATGACAATGAAAAGTAAAAATAAATAAATAAATAAATCTGTGTTTGATTAAGACTTGTTTGAAGTAGTTCTAAAAGGATCTACCAAAATCCAAACCCAAGGATTGATTAAAAAAAAATTGTTTAGCTACTTCATGCTCAGTCCCAAGAAAGGAAAAAGCCCTACTTATTGCTGAGATTTTATAAAAGGTTATAAATTATATACCTCCTGTGATTAAAGCTTTACAAGCTGCCCAGTGGCTACAGAAAATTAGTAAATTATATCTATGCCGAAGCTTCTGTTCTTAATGTAACTTTAATAAAATGTTTATTTTCCTCGTTAAGGACTAAAAGTATATCAAATGTTTTCAATTATGCTTGCCAAAATGATGCATTTGAAAGTCAGTTTGAATACTAGTTTGATAATTTCCCCTTTACATATCTGTATTTAGATTAAAATTAGAAAAGGTTTTTAGAAGTCCATAGCTTTCTCATCTTCTGATTCAAAACTAAATTTGACTTCTCTCGAGACAGCAGAAACTTCCTCGGGAAAATTTTATAAGCTGAAAATATTGCTAAATAAGAGGAGAATATATTTTCTAGAGTGGTGAGGAGAATTGCCAGGGGGAGTTTATTGAGGCAAAAATTTATGGAAGGAAGGAAAGAATAAATTATGAAATGGAGGAAGAAATATAGAAAAGGATGCTGCCTTATTGATAAATTGGTATTGCTTTGAACTTATAGCAAGGATATTCATATGTAATGCCATCAAAGGGTGTATTTAAATTACTTTAGTTTGAAGGAAATAAAATTTCTATTTGGAAAAAAATACTTTTAGTTTTTTTAGAGGAAAATCAAATATTTAAGATATGAAAACTTAAATTCTTTCATACGCAGGCTGATTTTTCTGTAGGGTCTTTCCTCTTTTTCTAATTTAAAAAAAGGTGACATTTCCATAGAAGACATATAATTGACCAACAGGTATATATATGAAAAAATGCTAATGTCACTAAACATCAGGGGAATGCAAATCAAAATCACAATTAGAAATCACCTCAAATATTGACAAGGATGTAGAGAAACTGGAACTTAGCCTACGGTAGTAGGGAAATGCAAAATGGTACAGCTGCTATGAAAAACAGCATAAAGTTTCCTCAACACATTAAATAAAACTACCATATGATCCAGAAATCCCACTTGTAGGAATTCATTCAAAAGAATTGAAATCAGGACCTGCAGGCAATACTAGCACTCACGTGTCCACTGCAGTATTATTTACAGCCAAGATGTGGAAACAGCCTGATTGTTCATGGACAGATAAATTGATAAAGAAAATGTAGTGTATACATATAGTAGAATACTATTCAACCTTAAAAACAGGAGACTCAGCAGCATGTGATAATTTGGAAGGACCTTGAAGACATTCTGCTTAGTGAAATAAGCCAGTCACAGAACGACAAATACCACACTGATTCCACTATATGAGTTATCTAAAATCCACAGACTTATTAAGGAATCTTGGTTGCCAGGGACTAAGGGGAGGGGAAGATGGAGAGTTACTAATAATGGGCTTAAAATTTCAATTAAGCAAGATGAATAAGCTCTAGAGGTCCATACTGCAACATTTTACCTATAGTTTACAATACACTCTAGTACACTTAAAAATTGGTGAAGTGCCTTGCTGATGCGGCTCAATGGTTGAGTGTCAACCCAGGAACCAAGAGGTCACCGGTTTGATTCCTGGTCAGGGCACATGCTGGGGTTTCAGGTCCATGATGTTTCTCTCTTATTAATGTTTCTATCTCTCCCCCTTCCTCTCTCTCTCTCAAAATCAATAAAAAAAATTTGTGAAGAGGGTAGATCTCATCTTAAGTGTTCTTACAATGGTAAAATAAAATTAATAGTCAATGCAAATTAAAGGAAGAATGACAACTTATTTTTTTTACCCATTAGATTAGCACAAAGTTTAAAAGACAGTAATATTCATAGCTTAGGAGGAAAGTCATCGGTCTTTGTTCATTTAAGTATGAGTTGCTACTAACTGGAGGAAATAATCTGGAAATTATAAACATTTAAAATATGCATGCTTTTGAACTTGCAATACTACTTTTGGGACTCTGTCTTGTTACAATAGAAAACACATGTATCTAAGATACATGTAATAAGGTGTTTGTTGTTGCATTGTTTATCAGAGTAAAAAACAGTAAAATAACCTGAATAATTATGGTTAATCTATGAAATATAACATTACATAACAATTTCAAAAGTGATATTAGTCCTGTATAACAATTCAAATGAAGCCAAGCGTTATGCTTTAGGATACTGCTCTCTTCACTTCCTTTAAAAATGACAAAATCCTCGGGGTGAGCCAATAACACAAAGCTGTTCCATCTGCTTGAATACACTCTGTAGTCAGTTGAAAAATGAAGACTTTGCACCTTCCTGCCTTCAATGTACAAAGTTCAGTAATTTCTCTTTTTCTTCACATCGGCAGAGGAGTGTAATAGAACAGTCATACTCACTTTGCAATTGGGTACTCCCACATGTATCCCCAACCGCCATGGAGCTGCACGCAGTCATAAGCCACACTGTTCTGTAACTCAGATGCCCTAGATGAACAAAATAAAAAACAGAAATGGAATATCTGAAATGGATTTGCATGAGGTGCTTCACAATCAGGAAACAAGTTATTTATCAAATGCATACATTTATCAAACAATTAAAAGTAGGCATATAGTCCACCAGAGATATAATTGTAATTGTGTATAAATTACACATGAAATAAATCTCAGGAGAATTTTCACATAATGAATACCTTCATCAATTATATTTTTGGCTGAGTTTTTATTAAGGCTATAAACAAAATGTGGAAAGCATAGACGATTAGGTTTTGGCCACTTTATGCCTGAGAGGGATATAGTAAAAACTTGAAGTTGGTCCACTTTATTTAGATTCTCTATATGATCTAAGTCAGGGGTCCTCAAACTACGGCCCGTGAGCCACATGCAAATAAAAATATTGTATTTGTTCCTGTTTTGTTTTTTTTACTTCAAAATAAGATATGTGCAGTGTGCACAGGAATTTAAAAAAAAAAAACTATAGTCCGGCCCTCCAACGGTCTGAGGGACAGTGAACTGGCCCCCTGTTTAAAAAGTTTGAGGACCCCTAATCTAAGTTAACAGTATAATTATACAATTACCTATTTCCTTTTGTCTTTGAATTATGTCATAACCCCCTACCCCCAAAATGTCACTTCCTACCTTAACGCTACTAGTCTGCATTCAAATAATTGTGGGAAAATTTTTTTTAGGGTTTTCAGAAATAAACTGAAAGTAAAAATGAAAGCCTAAGGAGGGTTCACTACTGTTAAAGTGCATGTTATCATATAGGAAACTTATTAAAGATTACGTAGGAATTATTGTCCTTGAGACAATATGAAATACTTGAGAAATATTCTTTTCTGATCTTATCACAATAATTTCAACTATCATTAAGGGGTTTTTATTCATCTTAACATAAAAGATCAGTTAGTTCAAAATTACTTTCAAAATATTTTTCAGTAGTGTGAAACAAAGCAAAGGTAAGCATGGACACATTTTCCTATTAAAAATAATTTTTAACTCCAATAGGACAGGTGCGGATGTTCCCAAGAAATACAATAATGGTATAATGATTAATAGACAAGACTCAAGGGTAATAATATTTGGAATTCTATACATTTTTGTATTTGGTAAGTACTTCAGTGAACTATTTACCAGACTATAACTAGTTGCTTACTCTGCTACAAGATGAAATGCCATATGTTTATGTGTCTGTAAACCCGGTGTTTTCAAGGACAGTGAAGTCCATAACTATCCAAATATCTCTTTTTCCGAAAATACCTAAAGCTATTTTTACACTTTTTAAACTAATCAAGAAACTTGCTGTAAATGTCTCCCCTTCCCAAAGTGCAAGTTCCTAGTAATTCCACCTCAATTTCAACCTGGCAATTTTATTATTTTGGAATCATTACAGAAAGCACTATTCTGTATATTTTCCCATTCTACTTCTGACTGAACTGAACACAAGTTAATGAATAATGACAGGAATTTTTTCTAGGTTATTTTGGGCTAATGAGATGTGAGAATGTTTGCTTTTAAAACAGAGACCAAACCCATGTCCAGACTCTGATTTAAACTATGTTCTTGCATCATAAAGTACACAAAAGCCTTGTAGGAATCTCTTTTCAATCAACTCACCTTTAATACCATTGCTAATCATCTTTAACACAAATGAAAGTCTTTCTGAACGTAATAGGATATTCTTTCCTTTCACTTAATAGAGCATGTACAAGTTTTGAATGGACAGTCAATTCTTCAGAGATTTTTCTTTGATCTGAAAACACCCTAAATAGGAAAATCCTGTCCAAGCTACTCATTTCGCAGATATCAAAATGTTGTCTCAAAAAAAAATTAATGATAGTTATTTAATGAAAGAATTGTGACTCTTCAGGACTTCAAGTTTTACTGTAAATTTTTGGTCTCACTATACTGACACTCTTCAGATAATTTTAAATTAAACTTAAATAAACTAATCAGTCATCCTACTTCAGTCTCTTAGTGCTTATTTTCGATGGCATGCTAAAAGTTAAATACCAACTCGAGTAATTTTTAGCATATTATAAGTAGGCGAGATGGAACCTATCAGCATTTTTTATAAGGTGGTTCTTATTGCTAGCTTATATTGACTCAGCCTTCTTCCTTCAGGACCCTCCAGGCTGAGTTTAAACTTAAGAGAATTCCATAACAGTCTACACAAACACCACATTTTAATTACTGTAGCCAGCATACCAGTATTTCGCCATGGAAGCCGAGGCAGAGTCCAGACGTTTTGCTTCATGCAGCTGGATACAGCTGTCCACAAAAGCTCTGGTTACACAAATGTGTGTTTTTAATTCTGCTAGTTTATGCTGCACCGTCTTGAGTTGAAAGGAAATGAAAAATAAAAATGAGCATGGTAGAAAAGCATGTTTTGAGTTACCTAGCACATCAAACATAATATAATAGAAGATGGTTAGAGCAAAACAAAAGTGGAATTACTGGGTTGTGTGTTTTTCCTTCTTTCAACAAAAAACAAGCATATGTTACCAAAAGAGCTTAAATTTAAATGCTGCTGTATTTCAATGCTAAGGAAACTTGTAAGGAAAGAAAAGATGCAAAAATAAATACATAACTATCTGATGTTTTAGATGAAAAAGTTTTAGACCAGGTAGGGAAGCTTCTTGAAAACAGCATGACTGATGGGTGAGCACCATCTTGTGGTATAGTCCTGTAGGTACAGCTGCTGAAAAAATGTGTTTTCCTCTGGAATCTAAACCCATGAAGACATTTTCTCTATTAGTGAAATTAAGTAATCACATTCCTCTATTTTGCTTGCTTACCTTGGAAAAAAATAAAGTAACAAGCTGGAGTGACAACATACAAGCTATTATTTAATATTGCAAAGTATTTACTCTAGATTTGTAAAATGCAATAAAAGAAAAGAACTGAAATCTCAAGGGATCAGAGTCCAGTACCCTCAACCTCTTCTGAATTCTCCCCACCCTTCTTCTTTTCTCTCTCTCAATAGCTTGTCTAGAAGAGTCTCTAACTTGAATTAGATGGTCAGGAATTGTTAGCACTAATGTACCTCTATACCTTCTCCTGTTAGCCACAGACAACCAACAGTGCCCTTGAAAATCATCTCATCTAGACCATCCTCAATCATCTCAACTGCTCTCACTTCAATCACCTTTTCTTGTATTCCTGACTCTTGGCTCCCACACCTTGAACTTTAAGTTTATATCTGGGCTCTTTATGCACCAACCCTTGAACCTCCTTCAGGAACTGACTTAGATTTGAAATACTGGCTTTCTACTCCAAAAAAGGCGCTGCATTAATTGACCTCTTGGGGTTCCAGGTCCAGCTATGGTCAGCTGGCTCCACCTTCCTTGTGGAAATTCAGATAGAAATAGAGTTCTGATCATTCTGCTGTGGAATATGTGAGTGAGATGTACACTGTGGCGAATTAAAGGCATGGAAGTCAGTGACACAGTGACTCAGTGAAACTTAAACTAGAAATTAAATGTACCGCACACTGGCAAGTCCAAAGTCATGACTGAGTTCTCAGAGGAAGGTTTTGGGGACCAGATTCCCAGAGGATGCTGCCTTTACTACTGGTTACAGCAATTCTCAAACCATAAAACTAAACCTTTCAGTAGAGCTGTGGTGGGGGAAGTTTGGGTACTTTCCATTTCCAGAAAAGGGTAGAAAAGGAGTCTAATCAGACCCAGGACCAGGTAAGACCAGGGTGTGTCAGAGAGAGTAGGTACTCTGATGAACAGATTCCTTGTAAGTGTCCCAACATAACGGCTGTGCTGAGGAAAAATCCAACTGACTGCCTTCCTCTTGGCTTCACACCATCCTGTTCTAGAAACAGACAACGTGACCGGCATCTAACGTTTCCAAAACCAAGCAGTCGGAAGGCTGATGACACACTTTCCCCACCTCTGTACCTTGGACTCTAATTCGGAACATCTAAACCGTCTCATTCTTTCCATTATTTTTTCTCTTTCTCTTTCTAGTTGCTTCATTAGGCCAACTCCTTACCCTTTCATCAGCACAAAGTTTTCCACTCCCACCCCACATATCCGCGTGTACTCATAGGAAATCTAAAGAGGAAACAAGGAATGAAAAAAGGTGGGGAAATACTCTTCTATGCTCTGGAAACAGATGAGACTATGTTCCACAGAAATCCCTGAAACTCAGTTCTAAGCCTGCTTCCATCTCAGTTCAGTGACACTCCATTTGGAAAATAAGGGGGAACCGGATGAGTCTCAAGACACTTTTGCCCCATCCACCCCAGTGGGTGGCGCGTTTGAGAATTTATGCACTATTTATAGGAGAGAATCAAGAACTCTAAGACCAATGCTCTCATATGAGAGCTGTTCCAGTGGGAATGCTGGGAGCTTCCAGAGGCTGAAGTTAAATTTCAGACCAGTATGGGCTCATTTAGAAGTCTGTGTCAGCGCATTCAGCGAGGTCCAGAGGTCTGAAGGAATAAATGCCTCCAATGGTACATCATTTACTCTCCGGAGATACAGAGATTAAATATTTACATGTTCTTGGCATTGAGTTGGGTGTTACTATTTGCTCTTTGCTCTTCAGACACTGTGTCATACCCTTAGAAATTATTCTCTAATGAATAGCAGTTACTAATTGTACCACACATTATTAGCAAGGTACTTTTTGTGAATTTTCAACATGCTCATAGCAGTATTGTTTAACATTCATTAACAGTTTCTAATAGATAATATTGCAGCTAGCATTAAAAAAATTTCCTTAAGTTATTAAGTAGACCAAATAGAGTCTCTTTCAGACTTCTGAGTAAAAAAATAAATAAATAAATAAAATAAAAAAATTCTTAGAATCATAGAATTGTGGAAATGGAAGACACCTTGGAAAGTTATCTAGCCCCAGTATTCCATTTAAACAACACCATTAGTTGAACTCTCATATGTTATGCCTGAAATATAAAATATAACATCTTAGGTTTGCTATCTAATATTGTAGTTAATTAATCCTACACTCAAGATCTTAAGAACTGGATATTCGGTTTTTGGAGGAATGTGAGAAAGAAGTGTTGTTTTCTTCTATTTCTTTTTCTAATACTTTGTGTCCTTAGACTCAAGAGCACATACCACCTAGGAAATAACTAAAGCTTGTGTTAAGAAAGAACACTGAATTTTCACTTCATTGAACATGGGTGAACATGTAGGAAGGGAAGGAAAAAGAATAAAGTCTATCTACCTTAAATTTCCGGGTAGTAAGACTAGTGCCTGAATTAAGAGTGTAGGCTCCGGAGTTAGAATATCTGTGTAATCTTGGGCAAGTTAACCTCTCTATGCCTTAATCTCCTTATCTGTAAAATAAGGATAAATACAATAGTTATTATGCAGAGTTGCTGTGAAAAAAAAAATGAGACAATCCATTTAGCAGTGTCTGGTACACAGGCCCAATGCAAAATAATGACAAATGACAGTCATTATAATTATTGAATATCAGAATTTTACTGTTTTATTGTCTATTCCATGAAAAGTCATAAGACAACATCAAATATGGAAAGTATGAATGAAATGAAATGGAAATCCTATAGCTACTTAAGTATGATAGCTCTCCATCTTATGGTTACTTTATTGATTGATTTGAGAGAGAGAGAGAGAGAGAGGGAGAGAGAGAGAGAGAGAGAGAGACCAATTTGTTGTTTCATTTATTTACATATTCATTGGATGTGCCTGACCAGGGATCAAATCCTCAACCCTGGTGTATCATAATGATGCTCCAACCAACTGAACTACCCAGATAAGACTAAATATGGTAGGTCTCCATCTTAAAAAGAAAACAAATTTTTGTGAAATGCATCCAAATAGAGAGGATCAACATGTTCAAAATTCAAGGATAAAAAAGAGAAAGAAAACAGAATTGTTATGTGCTCATAAAATGGCATTTGGCTAAGTATAATATGGCATTTAAAGGTCTTCTATTTCAATTTAATAACCAGAACCATAGTGTACCCAGCACTAGAATAGGCTGTATAGGCATGTATTGGTCATTCATCTTCTCTGAATAGATTAAATTCCTATGTTCAATATGAAAATATTATTCAAATATATTTATTTAGATAAAACAGAAAAATTAGAAGAAATATATCAGAATTCTCAAAACATTCATTTACTTGGAAAATACTACTTGTCAATAATATAGTGGTGGAAGCAGAATGCTACTTTTGAAACTACCTTTGAAAGAAGGCAATCAAAAAATGGCACCTGCTTTGAAAAGGATTAAAACTATTCTTTTTTTTTTGGTATTTTACATATATATTACATATATATTAACAAATATTTCCTGTATGTTTAAAATCCAGGAAATGTCAAAACACATTTAACATTCTTAGTTATACAATCTGGATAATATTATAGTCATCTTCGTTGTGATTTAATATGAATTCCATAAATATAGGAATTGTGTATTTCTAAGGGGATGGAAAATGTATCTATTTAGTTCATTTTTATTTTTGTTTTATTTTTTCTGTTAATCCTCACCTGAGGATATTTTTTTCATTGATTTTTAGAGAGAGTGGAGGGGGAGAGACAGAGAGAGAGAAACATCAATGTGTGAGAGACACACTGATTGGTTGCCCCCCACATGAGCCATGACCAGGGCCGGGGATTAAGCCCACAACCGAGGCACATGCCCTTGACCAGAATAAAACCCCTGGGACCCTTCAGTCTGTAGGCTGATGCTCTATCCACTGAGCAAAACTGGCTAGGGTTTAAATGTGTGTTTTTTTTTAAGATATATTTTATTGATTTTTTACAGAGAGGGAGGGAGAGGGACAGAGAGTTAGAAACATCTATGAGAGAGAAACATCGATGAGCTGCCTCCTGCACACCCCCTACTGGGGATGTGCCCACAACCAAGGTACATGCCCTTGACCGGAATCAAACATGGGACCTTTCAGTCCATAGGCCGATGTTCTATCCACTGAGCCAAACCGGTCAGGGATGAATGTTTTTAATAAGCATTTTTTTTTTATGTGAAAGTGGTGGTGGCTGGATTTCAGAAGCAAATGACACTAATTCTACTTTGGGTAAAGTTGGGAAAGTCACAGAGTGATTCCCAGTGGTATTACTCCCTTCATATTGCTAGAAGTCTCTTGAGTGTGTACTTCCAGAGTCATACCTATGAATTACATCTGAGCACACAACCTTTTGAAGGCAATCAATACATATTTTCTCAGAGAAACAATGGATGTCAGTATTTTTCAGGGGGAGACTACTGGCATTAGAGTGAGAAATTAGTTGGTGATCTCTGAGTTACAGAATGTTTAACAACACTAGACTCCAGGGCTCACATCTCAAGTCTCTGTACTATCCTCCCTGACTCTTCTAAATGCCTGGGGAAGAGGGCAGTCATCGAGAATCATTAATATCAATAAATCAGTGATACATAAATGAAAGGGAATATAAAGTATAATATCTAGGGAGGTCAAATCATACTGTTTTAAAAAATGTTTTCTTGACCAGGTGTGTGCCTCATGTTTACAAATTCAGAACAACTGTATTTAGAGCTGTTATCTCAATAAGGAAGTTAGGATGGAAAGACATATTTTTAGAATGGGAAAACGTTAAGTTGATGAACATATAGGTAGCAAATAGGTCCCAAAATGACATAGAGTTTGTCCAATTGATAAAAGAGATTCCCTCTATTGGAACAAAATAGAGGAAGATATTAAATAAGGAGGTGGGGGGCAGCTAATTTAACGAGAGCTTACTTTGCCATACAATATTCTGAGCACTTCATGTATGTTACCTCACCTAGTGCTCACAGTAATCTATGGGGTGGTATTACTCACAACTTACAAATAAGAAAATGCTCTAAGAGAGATAATACAACTTGCCTAAACCACAGATATTCGAGGAGCTATGCTAAGATTTAACTGAATTCAGTAAATTTAACTGAATTTACTTTCTATAATGTTGCTTCTAAAAAGCTACCACTGTGTTTCATCTCTCCTTTTGCCTTCACAAGGCCTTTCAGCCAAGTCATTCTGTTATGGGGGATATATATGAAATCTTATGCTAACCAACAAAATAACCTTCTTAATTAAATAACATATAATGAACAATGCACCTCCCCAAATCAGGGAAGAATAGGTATGCCTTAACACAAAGGCCCAGTTTGTCATGCCTGCCATAAATCACTAACAACCTTTTGAGCACATTACAGAAACTATCTTCAGGGAAGGAGGCTGACTCCAGCAACCAGATGTTCTGGTTCAACCATAAAAGCTGGACCTTCACTTGCCTGCTTTGAAAATAATCATCAGAATGGACTGTGCTAACTTATACATAGAGAACTTTCAACCCTCCTGCCCCTCATTTATTTGTTCTGCTTTCCCTATCCCTCCTGCTAAGAACCCTAGCCTGCACTGAGATGTTAAGATGGCCTTTGGGATGAGAGTCCCCATCTTCTCAGGTGGCTGGCACTTGAATAAACTGCTTTCCTTCTTACCAGCACCTGTCTTAGGAGTTTGGCTTTCATTGCAGCAGGAAGCCATACCTGCATTCGGTTACAGTTCTACTTAAAACTTTTCAAGTAGATTTCCAAATCCAGGTGTTTTCTTTTTGCTGATAAAATATTTCAACAATTGGATGACTGCACTGTTAATACACTGTTCCTTCATATAAGGCAGCGGTTCTCAACTTGTGGGTCGTGACCCCTTTGGGGGTCGAACAACCCTTTCACAGGGGTTGCCTAAGACCATTGGAAAACACATATATATTTACATATTGTTTTTGTGATTAATAACTATGCTTTAATTATGTTCAATTTGTAAAAATGAAATTGGGGGTCACCACAACATGAGGAACTGTATTAAAGGGTTGCAGCATTAGGAAGGTTGAGAACCACTGATTTAAGGTGACACTCGAAGGTCTAAAATTTGATTGGAATATTTAGTGATTATGGCCACCATATACTGCATTCTTTTGAAAATATCTTAAAATACCTGCAAAACCCACACTTAATTAAACACCATCATCCACTTTCTCTGTGCTTGAACCTAGGCTGCTAAAACCTTCTAGAAAGGCTGATACACAAAAAATCAGAAGGTACCCCTATAAATTCATGATCAGTAACTGAAATGGGTCCTCAACACTGCTAACAGGCTCACCATATTTCTCTAGCTAGTTCTATTTTTCACTCTGAAGAGGGTATTTCAAACTTTCCGTACTCTCCTCCAACACTGGCATCCCCCATTTATTCACATCTTTTCCCCCTATTGTTACGTAAGGAAATGCGAGTCTTCAGAAGAGAGCTTCTGTAATTTTCTACCAGTAGAGCTGCACCCATGCCCACCCCTTCCTCTTTTCTTCCTGTTACAATGGAGGAAGCAACTCTCCTGCTGGGATGGGAAGGCCTATCTTTCCATGTGCTTTGGCACCCATATCCTTATACTTCCTCACAGATCCTGTGCAGTTAATTATCTGGTCCATACCTACAATCTATCCCTCTTTACTAAATCATGTTTCTAGTTCTTAAAACATGCTCCAGCATTTTCATCCTAATAATAATAACAACAAATAATCTCCAAATATCTCACCTGACCCCAATGCACCCTTCCCCTACTCCTTCCCCACCCTTTCTCTCCAATTAATATTCACAGCCAAACTCAGGAAAGAGTTGCCTGCCATCAGTATCTTTACTTCCTCATTTCCATTTACTCCTCTGGCATCACCTCCACATGAGTCCATTAATGGCTCTTACAAAATAACCTCCATATCATGTCCAGGGGGCACTCTTTGACCTTACTCATATTTTCCCTCCAAGTAGCCTTGGGCCTACTTCCTCCTACTTGAAGTTCTTTTTCTCAGCTTCTGTGATGCTTGCCTTATGAGCTGTCTCCTTTGTAGGTGTTCATTTTCAGTTGCCTTTGAAGGCTCTTCCCTTCCTATTTCACCTTTAAGTTCTGTAATATTTTTCTCAGGTTTCTGTCCTAAGATCTCTTCCTGTCTTACAGTCTCTCTCCCTCAATGATCTCATCCACTTCCATGGACTTTAATACCACCTGGATGAAAATTAACTCCATATTTATGTTGAGCCCTAGACCCATTTCAGAAGGGTAAATTGATATTATCTAATACTAAACCATGGCAACAAGCTTACCTGTATATGTGCAACTGTTTTCCCAAAAGCTTTTCTTTGTTTAACGTAGTCCCTGGTTTCTTCAAACATGAATTCACTGGCTGAAACTGCTATCTCGGCAATCAAAAGCCTTTCCTATAACCCAGAAATTAGGTCTTAAACGAGTGATTTTTCACATGATTTCAATGATAATAAATCTCATAAGTAATCTTTATAAAACTCCAATTAACTTAGTTCTTAACTTTTTTATAAGAATATTTTGACATATCTGTAATAGATCCCTAAAGCAAACCCTTTATTTTTATGATTGATTTTCTTTACTATATATAGATATATATGTAATGTATTAAACTCCCTCTTCTTTCTATGTATCTATGAGAAAAGAAATTGTGAAGTTGTTGATTTTCATCTATTGATCTCTGAACAGCACATATCCTGCAATACCCGTGGAAAATAACATTTTAAAGTACATAGGTTAAATTCTGCCTATTAGTGTAAAAGCGTCCACAGTCAGTTAAATTCCATCTTGCTGGTGATTTTCATATTCCACTTCTGTGCCAGTGTTCCTAGCCCTGGTCTCAATTTCATGTTTAGCCCATGCTGTGGCAGTTACTAGGCAGGTGCAGCCTCTTATGTAAGGCTCAATGATCACTCAGCAACCACACTCCAAAAACACAGGTGTGAGGGCGGAGCCTGTGTGGCTAAAACTATTTCATCTGAACTTAACATTTCCCCTTTAGATTCCCAGGTATTATTAAAAATCAACAACAAAAAACTACCAATGTTTTGGCTGGTATTTCTTTGCAAAGGGATATAAATTCTTTTTTTTCCCCCTTCCGCATGTGAGTGAGAAGAGGGCATAATCTACCCAGAAGGAACTTGGGATTGAAGTATACATGTAGACAGCCAAAGAAAGGCAATGGAAATTATGCATCGCCTTCTTTTCTGAAAACCTGAGGCATGCCAATTTATTCCACGTTGCCCCTATCCTGAGGAGGGGACTATTAGGCCCCTTGGAGAGGGAATCACCTTGGTTGAGATAAAATGCCTTTTTAAAAAAAAAATCTTTTATCCTACGCTATTCTTCCATTTTATTCCTCTCTCTGCTTCAGTTTAAATGTTTGCCTACTGATCTGTCATTAATTCACTATTCCTGTTTTCTACTGTGCCCAGACTCTATATTCATTCAATGGAGAGATACAAATTCTTGACTTGTGGTTCAGAAGCTAAAATCATTCCAAGAAGGAATCAAAGAACTGAAATATCTATTTTCCCTATTCACTTATAAGCTCTGAATGAATATCCCCAAGTTCAGTTATTTACTTATGTAGCCTATAAAATTCATATTTTCTTTTTACTTTAAGTTACAGTCGAATGATCGGCTATATCACAACTTTTGTATACATGGATTTATATAGTTCTATATTATTCTATTCTATTTAACACTTCTCACCTGTGGAAGCTCTTGCATGAGGTAATAGAAGCCTTTATTCTCTTCTCCAAGCAGGGCGCTAGCTGGCAACCGTACGTCTTCAAAGAATAATTCTGCAGTGTCCTAAGAGATCATACAACTAAGTACAAAATTATTTCATTTAAATCTCACAATAACCTGATGAGATTATTTCCATTAAAACAAACAAACAAAAACAACAAACCAACTGGGAGCCAAGTTGGCATAGTTAATAAATACAACTAGTCAGTGGTAAACCAGGGATGCAAACCCAGGTGCAACTAATTCCAAAACTTCTGGCCTTTCCAGTGCAATACACCATCATTCTGGCTCCAATACTGTCAGATCTGTGGGTACTGAGGACTAAGGGTTCCTAATGCACATTAAATAAAATGTTTTTCATTTCAGCATCAAAAAATTACCAAGTAATTAGCAAAGAATAGGAATTTTTTCTGTTTTTAGTTCTTCCTTTTCTTTAATCAATTTCACAAATAGGAGGCTTATTATAATTTAGTTAATTTTGCCATTTCTAAAGCAGATATTTAAAATATCCTGATTCACTTTTATTGCCGACCACTAGGAGGAGGTAAAGCTGCATGAACGGTGGAAAAAAATCTCCAATATCTTTTCTGAAAAGCGTATTTTAGGAATTCAGCATTGGAAGGTATGATTGTGCTTTATGCAGTTCTCTATATAAGGCATAATTGAGTAAATTCAATAATTTATAAATACTAATACAAATTGAGTAATCTCAATTATTACCTAAATATGATTCATAGTATGACTTACCTGGGCTTTCATTCCCATTTTATGTAGCTTTCGTCCCTTGATAAATCCTTTCATTCCATCTTCCACCAGAAAAAGGCTAATGCCATGGGCAGGGGAGCGAGCTTCACGATTTGTGACTGCCACTACTATCACGACGTCACTTAGCCACCCATTGGTAATGAACACCTGGAAAACCCCAAGGACACTGTGATGCTCCACACTATTCCACGTCCATGTGCAAGTCACGAGGAGGGGAAAGCATATTCACGAAGACTAAACCAGACAAGGCATGTGTTATAACTCTATATTCCATCCATACTTTATAACTCTACTAGAGGCCTGGTGCATGAAATTGTGCATCAGTGAGGTCCCTTGGCCTGGCCTGTGAGATCGCGGAAACCAGCTCTCTGACATCCCCTGAGGGAATCCTGGATTGCGAGAGGGTGCAGGCCAGGCCGAGGGACCTCACTGGTGCAAGATCGGGGCCTGGGAGGGACTTTGGGGGGGGCTCTAGGGCGTGTCCAACCCTGTCTTGCTCAGTCCCGATCGACTGGACCCCAGCAGCAGCTAACGTACCGGTTGAAGCATCTGCTCTCTTGTGGTCAGTACACGTCAAAGTGACTGGTTGGCTGGTCAACTGTCTGCCCCCGGTGGTCAGTGCAAGTCATAGCGAGTGGTTGAGCAGCCTTAGCATATGATTAGCATATTTCACTTTGATTAGTTGAACGGCTGACCAGACTACTGGACACTTAGCATATTAGGCTTTTATCATATAGGATATTCTATCTGAAGCATTAATTATTTATACATAAGGTTATTAAATAGTAGAAGGAAAATAGCCCAATGCTTCAAAGGAAGAAGCCTATGCAGGCCTTATAGGAAATGAACATCTTTTCTTAACACTCAGTCAACAACAAATATTACAGAGTTTATACTAGATAGTTTTAGGCAAACAAATCCCATGATCAGTGACATTAGATTCTAAGGGATATATTTACTCTGGAGCCTATGTGTAAGCTTACTTGGAGAAGCTTTTCAATTTTATCGTGGGTTGATGGGCTCTCAGAAGGATTGAAGAGCTCTCAAATTCGATCAACGGTATCTTTTCTCCTAAGATCTTTTGAAACTCTTCCTGATAATACAGGAAAGAGTTTTCCCCAGTTTCTCATCAACATCAAATTCATTGCTATAGTTAGTCCCATATTTGAACAATGTGAGACTTACCGTCCCCTTTTCTGGTTTGATGAGGGTTGTTTGGAATCAGAAACAGTATTTTCTATATGAGTGAGAAGGTGTGCAAAATGAAACACGGAAATGGAACAGATCTTATATAATATAAATGTTGCAAAATTCTGTTTCCAAAACACAACTCAATTCCTGTGTGAACTCAAATAATCTCAGTTCCTGTGTGAGCCTCCCTAGATATAATCAATAATCAATAGTCTTTGAGACACTGTCACCCATGGCATCACTCTGGAGAGAAGGGCTATGAAGGCCCCTCTATACACACCTTGCTGCCATTAAGAATCCAGTCACTTCCATCCTTTTTAGCATGTGTTCTTACTCCTTGCAAATCACTGGAATTGGGGGGAAAAACATGATAAAATTTCATTAGCTAACAAAAATTGAATTATGCCAATGTTGTTAGGTAAGTATGAATATAACATGATAATTCAAACTGGTTACACAATTATAAAAATTATTCTTTAGTATGAAAAATGCTCACACAAATGCATTAAAATCATATCTGATATATGCTTAATCATTTATACAAATAAATATGTGATTTAAAAATACATAAACTAGCCATATATTATAGAGCACAACAAGGCCCAATAAGCATTCTAGATCCCTAAATTGGCCTCAGGTGACTTTTCAAGGCCCACCATATCCCTGAGATCATTTGCCATACTGTTCTTGCCTATATTCACCTTGCTTCCTTCCCCTGCCTCTATTCATCAAAAGCTTAGCTATTTAAAAGATTGTTTCAAATGCCACTTCTCCTAACAAGCCTCCTCTCAAAGTAGACTATTTTTCTAAATATAAAATAATTTATATTTTTAATAATATAAACAAATAGTCATGATGAATACATGAAAAATACAGGCAATATTCTAGACAAAGGAGAAATTGATTTAATAAATAATTTTGCTTCCTGGAATGAACATTTAAAAAAATATATTCTTTCAGTATTTCTCCAGGGAAACAGATACACACATCTATGCATTTTTATAAAAATGGAACCATATATATAACTTTGATCTCTTGATAATACCTAATATTTTTCTGTAAGATACATTTTATTAGCAGCATAGAATTTCATCCTATGGATTTACAATGTTTTTTTAAAAAACAATCTCTTCTTGTTGAATGTTTAGGTAGCTTCCAGTTCCAAATATCCTATAATGACGAATGACCTCAAAGAGGGCAGGTCCTAATCCCTGGAATCTGCAAGTGTTACATTATACGGAAAACGGGTGTTGCAGTTATGGAACATGAGATGGGCATTACCTAGCTGGACACTAAATGAAATCACAAATGTTCTAATGAGAGAGACGCAAGTGAGATTACACTGACCGAAGTGGAGAGCCAACATGACTACAGAAGCAGAGATTGGAGCTATATGGCAAGGCAAGGAATGCTGTCAGCCACCAGAAGTTGGAAGAGGCAAGAGGTGGATTCTCTACAGAAGGATCACACTATCTCTATATTTTACAAAGATTATGATGATAGCCAAATAAGAAAATCAGCATGAAAGCATATAAAATGTTAAAGTACAAATGTACATAATTATACATAATGGAGTTTCCTATGTATGTGGAAGGGGAAAGGGCCAGGGATTTTTAGCAAACTCAACCTTTTTCTGTGAAAGTCAAATCAAAGCAAGAAAACAGAGTGCCTGCATCTCTGAAAGCAGGTGAAATGAACCATGTCCCATCTGCTTTATTCTTTCACTCCCATATGCTTTTACTTTATTTCTCACCGTAATTCCTCAAAACTTTAATCTTCTTTATGTGCAGCTTTTCTCCATTCTTGCATTCTCTTGCCCACATGGCCCCTTTTCATATCTCTAAATAAACAAACCGATTGACTGTTTTTCCATTACTCTCACAAACTTCCAAAAAACACTACCTCTTTTTTCTCCATTCTTATTCTCACTTTCCTTCAGAATTAATAACTACAGATAAGGACAGATAATCTAAATAAACAAGAATCAAGCAAGCCTTTGTTTGTATGAGTTCAGTTGGAGCTAAATCAAGATCTCTCATTTTGTGTTGTCTCTAACATGAGGTAGGCTGGAATTGGAACATAGAAAGTATGATGCATCAGAATACTGGGCCATCAGCCAGTTATCTTAGAGAATTATCTTAAAAGCAAAGGAAGAAGATTCAATTACTGCTTCTGTATGTCACATTTTTAGGCAAAAGAAATAGTCAAAATCCTTTTATTTTGGCAAAATTAAGTATCAGTACTGGCTTATAATTATAGCTTTATATCTGAGAAAGATAAATACAATTTAAGCATATTGCCAAATGACACTATGAATATTGACATTTAAAAATAGCCCTGGCTGTGTGGCTCAAATTGTTGGAGCGTCATTCCATACACCAAAAGGTTGTGGGTTTGATTCTCAGTCAGGGCACATACTTAGGTTGTAGGTTCCATCCCCGAGTCAGAGCGCATATGGGAGGCAGCTGATCTGATTGATGTTTCTTTTTCACATCGATGTTTCTCTCTCGCCCTTCCTCTCTCTAAAAACCAATAAAAACATATCTTCAGGTGAGGATTAAAAATAAATAAAAATAAACAGCACTATCAAAAGAGAAAGTTTAAAATATTACAGCCTGAGCTTGGCAGAAACAAGTCTTAGATGTTCAATTCTGCTTTGCCACACCTTTATGCTCTTCCTCTGCATTGCCCGTTTCCCATTGGTCTGTATGTCACTGCTCTCCTTACCATGCCAGCTTGTCAAACTACTGTCCCCTCTCTACACTTCCTTTTACTGCCCAACAGAAAAAGATTAGTCTCTCTTCTCTGCCTGTTTCTCAATACCCATATCACACCTTCCAAAGTAACTTCTGCCCTTCCTCTACCGAAATCACAACCAAAGATCACCAGTAGCTTCCCATGACCTTTTCTCAGCTCTCAACCTCCTTGTGGCCTTGACATTACTAACTCCTCACTCCTATCCTACTGTCTTTTCAAACTCACTTCCTCTTGTGCTCATGACGGAACACTTGGCTAGATTTCCTTCAAAATCAATCCTCTCTGTTGCCACATTTTTTTTTTTTTTTTTACAGGTTGAAGGCAAACGTAATATCCAAGCTTTCCACCCTTCTGTTTTACTCCTTAAAATCTGGTTCCACCATGTGGAAGCTTTTCTCCTCGTTCTTGAATAACTGGTTATTTTTCATTTACCAGATCTCAGTGTAAATATAGCAACTTTTTTTCCCCCTGTTAATCTCACCCAAGGGTATTTTTTTCCCCATTAGTTTTTTAGAGAGAATAGAAAGGAAGGGGAGAGGCATGCAAGAGAGATTGCCTCCCGTACGTCCCCCGACCGAGTCTGCAACCAAGGTACGTGCCCTTGACCAAAAACAAACTCGATACCCTTCAATCTGTAGGTAGATGCTCTAACCACAGAGCAACTGACTAGCTCAATATAATGACTTTCTATAGGCTTTCTCTAGCATTTCTGGCTTTAACATAATAAAAGTACTTCTCATATCTAAGTTTGTTTTTCCCTTCCCTACCAAGCACACATGCACCATTAGTCTCTAGCATAGTACCTTGTTTTCCTCACAGTACTTAGTACTTATCCCAATTTATAATTGTGAATATATCTGTTTATTTGTTTTTTACCTCAATAAGGACAAAGGATGCATCTGTTTTGTTCACCACTATATACATGGCATCCTAAAGGGTCTTACTAAGTAACTGTCAAATGACTGAGTAAATAAACATATTCATTTTTATGAATGGCTTTTCGAACCTATTGCCACTCCAGCCTGTATCCCGAGTTCCAAATCTGTATTTTAAGAACCTGCTGAAAATTTCCCACTACCTCTAAAATTCATTATGCCCCAAATTCAACTCACATCCTACCATTTTATTTGCATTGCATTATGTAAATAAGATCTCAAGCACAGCAGATATTGCAATCATCTTTGTAGCTATCTACACTAATAAAAGACAAAGATGCTAATTGACCATACCTTTGCTATGCCCCAAGCCATGTCCACCAGCCAATCAGAGCAACTATATGCAAATTAACCCAACCAAGATGGTGGCTGGCAACCATGGAGCTGGAGCAAGCAGGAGGCTTGGTTGCCTGGGTGATTGAGGAAGCCAAACTTCCTGCCTGCCCTGAGCCAGCTGCAGCCTCCGCTCATGCCAACAAAGTTTCAATTATAGAAGACAAATAAATCCCAGATACCTGCTTCCAGCCAGCCTCCCTGGGAGCTTGGGTGGCTGGGGGCGGTGGCCAGCCTGCAAACAGCCATCAGCCTCTCACCCAGGATGGCCACAACCTCATGGGGTGACGGTCCCTGCTGGGGGGCGTAGCCAGCCTGAAAACGGCCCTCAGCCCCTCACCCAGGCTGGCCAGGCACTCCTATATAATAAAAGGGTAATATGCAAATTGACCCTAACAGCAGAATGACTGGGAATGACTGGTCACTATGACACACACTGACCACCGGGGGGCAGACGCTCAATGCAGGAGCTGCCCCCTGGCAGTCAGTGCGCTCCCCCAGGGGGAGCTCTGCTTAGCCACAAGCCAGGCTGCCGGCTGCCAGTACAGCGGTGGTGGCAGGAGCCTCTCTAAGAATGTCAGACTGCAGCTTAGGGCTGCTCCCCGTTGGCAAGTGGACATCCCCCGAGGGCTCCCAGGATGCCAGATGGATGTCTGATTGCCAGCTTAGGCCCAATCCCCCCAGGGAGCAGGCCTAAGCCAGCAGGTGGTATTCCCCCAAGGGGTCCCAGACTGCGAGAGGGCACTGGCCGGGCTGAGGGACCCCCCTGAGTGCACAAATAATTTTGCACTGGGCCTCTAGTGTGTATATAAGGCCTTATTTTCTTATTGGAGTTTGAAGTTACTTGAAGGTGTGAATTACGCTGTGCTCATCTTTGTATTCCTCCTAGCATATTGCTCAGAGTTTTATATAAAGCAAGCAGAAAATATTTTGCTTCCTAGACTTCAAAACCAACTGACTGATCATTTACCTTCCAGCCCCAGGCTCTGTCATTGCTATGGCACCAATACATTTCCCTGCAGTCATCCGGGGAATGAAGTTCTTAATCTGTTCTTCTGTGCCATAGTGTGCAATATAGGGCATGACGATATCTGAATGAAGACTGAAACCTGGGCCTGTACAATTCGAATATGCTCTTAGGAAAAAAAAAAGAAGAGAATTTAAAGCACAGAATAGTTATTTTGTTCTGTTTTTAATTTCTTTGATTTTTAATTAAAACAACAACATAATATTAAAGGGCTTAGTTTTATAATACCCTGTCTCCTCCCAAACCAATAAAGTTCCTGAAGCTTTCCTTAGTTTTTACTATTCTTTTTCATTTCTGGTTCTAACAAAATAAAAGTACTTTAGTAAAGCTCAATGAACACATTTAGTGAATTAAAAGATAAAACATTAAAAATATTAATCACCTACAACTGTATTCTCTAACACAGCAACTATTTTCATTTTGTCAAATTATCTTTATCATAACAATAGATTCTAATATAGCTGCAGTCATGGCATGAATTTTGCACTTAGCTGTCTACTTAAATTATAGGGAAAAAAATCTCATTTTTTTACATAGCTGTTGTAATAATAATCTTCAATAACTACAAAATATTACAAATTGTTTACGTACTACAATTTACCTTTTTTATTCTTTCACTGACAGACATTTAGAGTGCTTCCAAATTTGGGGATTATGATCAAACATGATTAATTATTTCTCTACATATCTGATATATTTTTCCATTACATTATTTCCTTAAGTTAAATTCCCCATAGTGGCATCCTAGATCAAAGAGCATAAATATTTTCATTTTTGATATGTATCCATATTTTTAATCTGCCAAACATATATTGTTCTACTTTATAATGCCACCAAGAGTATATGAGTGTGCCACTTTCACTGCAACCTTGTTAGCATTGGGTATTACAATTTTTTGTTTTTACTAACTTTTGTAGATACTCCCAGTTAATTTAATTTACATTTGATGGTAGTAAGGATGAACTTTTTGTTTTGTTTTGTTATTTTTCTTGTAATGTCTTTATGTGTTTTTTAAAATATTGAGACTATTACAGATATCCCTCTTTTTTTCCCATTGCCCCCCTCCATCTGCTTCCTGCCCTGCCCCAGGCCTTCGCCACCCTATTGTCTGTGTCCAGAGGTAATGCATATACATATATATGTATATATATATGCATATAAGATCGTTGTTTAATCTCTTCCCACCCCCACTCCTTCCCTCTGAGAATTGTCAGTCTGTTCCATTTCCATGCCTCTGATTCTATTTTATTCACCAATTTATTCTTTGTTCATTAAATTCTTATTCGTTTATTTTGATTTTTAGGTTCAATTCTTGATAGGTATGTATTTGTTGCCATTTGTTTTTCATATTTTTTATCTTTTTCTTTTTCTTCTTCTTCCTCTTCCTCTTCCTAAAGAATGCCCTTCAACATTTCATATTATACTGGTTTGGTGGTGGTGAACTCCTTTAGTTTTTCTTGTCTGTTAAGCTCTTTATCTGACCTTCATTTCACTCTATTTCCTTCACCAAGTTAGAGAAGTTTTCTGTCATCATTTTTTTCAGATAAGTTTTCAATATCTTGCTCTCTCTTTTCTCTGTCTGGTATGCTTGAAGTTGTTCCAGAGGCTCCTTATACTATCTTCATATTTTTTTATTCTTTTTGCTTTTCTGGTTGGGTGTTTTTTTGCTTCCTCATATTTCAAATCATTGATTTGATTCTCAGAGCCCTCTACTCTACTGTTGAATCCCTACACATTATTCTTTATTCCAGTCAGTGTATATTTAATTTCTGACTGGTCCTTTTGCATTTCTTGAAGGTTTCTAGAAGATTCTTGAATAACCATGTTTTTCAACTTTGTAGCCAGTAGTTTGCTTTCTTCCATTTGTTTTATTTGTGACATGTTCCTTTGTCTCTGCATTTTGGCTGCTTTCCTGTGTTTGTTTGAATGTATTGGGTAGAGCTGATATGTCTCCTTGAGTTGGTAGAGTGGCCTTGTGTAGTAGGTGTCCTATAGGACCCAGTGGCTCAGCCTCCCCAGTCACCCGAGCTGGGAGCTCTAGGTGCACCCCTTTGTGGGCTGTGAGCACAGTCTTGTTGTAGTTGAGACTTGATTGCCGTGGGTGTCCCTGGGAGGAATTGACCTCCAGGGCAATTGGCTGTGAGGACCAGCTGCTACTACAGTGGGAGAGCTGCTATGTAGAAGACACCCCTATGGAGCAGGACTTACTTCGGTGGGGTTTGGTGCTCACTGAGTCTGCCCCTTGAGTGTGTTGCTTATAGATGTGTAGAGTTGTAATCTGATATGGTCTGACACTGACCACTGGGTACACTAGCTCTTGGGTCTCCAGGGAAGTGCAAAGTCAGTCACTGCCTGGAGCCACCCAGCAGGAACTACAGAGAGATCAGCAGATTCCTCCACTTTGTATCAGGTTTGGAAGTGCCCAGATGAGGCCCAGCTGTGAAACAAGGCAGGCTGGTGCTGGTGCCAGGTCTTGGGCCTTTTATTGATAGGTTTGTGGCTCCCTGATCCAGCTGCAGCTTGTTTGATGAGATTTTAGCCTGAGCAAGGACAGGCCATTCATATGCAACAGCTGCTGCACACAGCGTGGGTGTGGTTGTAAACTGGATGAGGTGGGGTCTTAGGGAATCACTGGGGTAGAGAAAACAGAAATGGCTGCCAGTCATCCCTGCCATCTGTGAGGTCCCAGCACAGGAACAATGATCCCTGTGAGCACCTCCATCTGGGAGAAAGCCACCCTGAGTTCCTGCTCCGATGCCAGACAATCCAGTCCCTCTTCATATGTGTCTGTGTTCCCCAGAGCCTCAGAGGAAGCAGGACCTTGTAAGTTCAGTTCGTGGTGCCAGCCTTTTAAGAGGAATAGCTGAGTCTCCAGCAGCCTCTGTTTCACTGAGCCCCAATCTGCACTGGTTTTTACAGCCCATAGGGACTTCTTTTCCCAGCTCTGGGACCCTGGGCTGGGGTTCGGGTGTGGGTTTGGAACCCCTTGCTTCCCTGGACGGCCTCCGCAGAGAGGATCTCCCTCCCAATTAATAAAGTGGCTCATGTGGGTGCTGGACCAGCCCTCTCTGGCCTACACACCTCCTACCAGTTTCAGGGTGCTTTCTTCTTTACTTGTCTAGTGCTTTACTTCTTTACTTCCATTCAGCCAGCTTTGCAGCAGTTCTGGATGATAGTTGTTCTGTATTTTAGTTGTAATTTTGATGTGGTTGTGGGAGGCAGCGAGTACAGGTATTTGTTTACCTATGCCACCATCTTCCTACTGGTGCTTGAGCTTTTTTTCATCTAAGAAAAAAAGCCTATTTGCATTTCTTTTTTGCTGAATTGTTGGTTTAAATCTTTTGCCCATTTATCAACCAAAAATACTTGTATTGTAAACTTCTAGTATATTTGATGGAAATATTTTTCCACTCTTCTATTCTCTTTCAAATATCTTTTAAAAGAGATAAAAATAACCAAATGGGTCAATTAGAAATGAAACTCTCTCTTTAATTTTCAATAACACCCATTTAAAGAACATAAAAGTGAATTTTCCTACCTTCCCCCATTTAAAAAGTGCAAGAGTACGTGGGCAGTATAGACCTTCACATTTTATATTGAATTTTCAATCTCAGAAAAAGATTAGAATGCATTCTTTATCATTTCAGAAAAGTGAGCAATGTGCTTACAAACAAGACTTAACTTCAAGTGACCCAGTACTTACTGCTCCTCCCAAACCACAGCTGCGGAGTACAAGTCCCCACCAATGCCGCCATGTTGCTCCGCTATGTTGACCCCGAGCAGTCCTTGTTTTCCAGCTTTTTCCCAAAGCTCCCTACTCACTTCTCCAGCTTTCTCCCATCTGCAATTAAGAAATGTTTGAAAATCAGAAAAGCTTTTTTTTCATATGATTTTAAAAAGTGACCACTGAAATTCAAGAACAGAAATTTTGTGCAGAAATGCCCTTTTAATTTAAGGTAATTTTGTTGACTTCGTTCATACCCTTCTATTTGCATCTGACTTGTTTATTATTTCTCCTCCTCCTTGTTCTCTTCTTTACTTCTTCATTTTGCCACTTTTTTTTCACCTGCTCCCCCTCCTTACTGAAAGGTTACTATGGTGGTCTACAGGCAGGCTACATAGCCATCTCAGACGGTGGATAGAGAAAAATTGAATTTATTTAAGGGAAGGGGATGCGGGAAAGGATATCCAAAGAGAAGACCTGCACAACACGGAGCCCAGGGACATTGGGTCGATGATGGCAGTACCCAGGAGCTGGAGTTTCATCCTATGTGCAGTCACTGGGAAACTGTTGTCAGTGGGTTTGCGGGCTGAGGTGGTGGGCTGGGAATGCGGATGGAATGCAGGTGTGAGATCGGGTGTCTTTAGGACACTTTCAATTCCTTATATGGTCTGACTCCTGGTGTCCAGCAAGCTTTTTCTGGCCTTTGGTGGAACATTTACAAATGGCCATTAAGGATTATATTGCCCGATAGTCCTAACACCTACTATTTATTGGGCCTGCAAATTGCATCCAGGGATATTCATGGGTGTAGTCTCCCTCAGCTGGTACCCTTAGGTGGTTGTGTAAATAATCATGGAATTTGCCCAACCTGCCCTGTAAAGGCAACTGCCTCCTGCATATTTCCTTAAAGTGCTGAATTGTGAGATAAGCACATATAAGGAGTGACAGTTTAAGTAGGAAAACAGAGGAGAGAAGCACCTTGCAGCATAGCTCTGTCAAATGAACTTCTGAAAGGGTTAAAGGTTTGCCTAAGATTGTGCAACCTCTGATTTTCTTCTTTAAAAATGAGAATGGGTCCTAGCTTGTTTGGCTCAGGGATAGAGCATCGGCCTATGGACTGAAGGGCCCTCGGTTCAGTTCTGATCAAGGACACATGCCCAGGTTGCAGGCTCCATCTTCAGTAGGGGGCATGCAGGAGGCAGCTGATCAATGATTCTCTCTCATCATTGATGTTTCTCTCTCTCCCTTCTCTTGAAATCAATTAAAAAAAATGAGAATGGTATGATGAGGAAAGATATGGCTAGCTGGAGATAGTTAAAGAACTTGAAATTTTTTCTTAAAAAAGTGGATACTTAGGTATAGTTAGTAAGATATGGGCTATTTAAAGATACTAATTAAAGGTAAATACAGATCAGATACCTCAAGAAATTTTAAAGGAAAGAGTTGATTATCATGTATTTTTTTTTTGGCGTGTTTTGTATACTGCCTAAATATTTTTACTATCAATTCCAACTTGTCAACCTCTATCATTTTTACTGTAAGTTCTCACCAACAATTTTCTGGAACGGAATTTAAAAGAGTAAAAAAAGGAACAAAAAACTGTCTTAGAGTGAAGTATACTACATTTCTTTTGTCTTTAAACATTTAATTAGCTTATTTTTACCTTTACAAACGTTTGAAGCATCAATTTAAACTTCGGAGAATAACTACTTTATGATTTAAAGAGTGAAAACTCTAGCTATTTCAGATATCATTGAGATTGGAATATTTACATTTAAATGCTTAACTATTTGTCCTTTGGGAGAGGCCCTGGTGAAAGGGGCCTGTGGCCAACAACAACGTTAGGTCCTGGATATCTGACTGTACTGCCAGTGCCACCACATCTTAAAAATACTGCATCACCATCATCATCATGCTCAGTCAATACTCGCTAAGCTCTTTAGGACAGCAGTGGCATTAGAAAGTTTTATGAGAACATTTACTTGGTAAATTACAGAGGTAGAAGAAGTAATTCCTAGATGAAATGGGCTTAGGAAACAAGTTAGGAGGGAAAGGAAGGACCCTTGACATTTGGAGTGAGGAAGCTAATGGTAAAGTGCCTAGGGGGAGGAGGGAGAGGGGAAAGTGGCGGAGGGGGAGGGCACCTGCTCCCAGGAGGGAGAGCGCCCAAAGATTAGTTATGTGTGGCACCAGAGTTTAGTTAGTTTTGGTCAGTCTTACCAAAAACTTAATAGAGGCTATTTCTAAATATTTTTTAAAAACCACTCTAATTGTAGGAAAGTATTGGCATTGAGTAAATTTTGAAAACACAGCAAAATCCTATTTATTTTAATAGAAATGACAACTTTTGGTCAATGAGGTTACCCATCCAGTAATAAAAATATTTTGAGGTAGCCTATTGGCTACTAAGATTTGCAGTATGCTGGCCTTTGAGCTTTTACACATTTTAATTCATTCATGAAGCAGAAAAAGAAAGACTATGGTATGGACTAATATTTTATTGTCACTTCACCGGTTTTCCAAAATATTATTCTTCGATTGATTTGAGATTTTCACATTTAAAAAAACTGAGATATAACATTATATTAGTTCAGGTGTTCAACATAATTCATTGTATATATTGCAAAATGATCACCACAATAAGTTCAGTTTACATTTGTCCCCATACATAGTTATAATTTTTTTTTCTTGTGATGAGGACTTTTACGATCAATTTTCAAATATGCACTACAGTAGTATTAACTATAGTCACCACACTGTACATCACATCCCCATGATTTATTTTATACCTAGGAATTCATACCTTTTGACCAACAACCCTTCTTATTTTAGAATTGTATATTTTAAATTTCATTGACAAAGCTTTGAACTAGCTTAAAAATCCTGTAATCTTACAGCACTATACTGAAAACAGTAAAAAAAGGTTTATAAAGCTTTAAGCACAATATTTTTTTTTTTATAGAACAACACACAGCATTCTATGAAATAGTTCTTATTTTACTCCTAGGGTGCATTAGTTTAAAGAAAAATGTGCCACTTACTCTGTGTGATGAGGAATCACTTCTTCTTGAAAAAACTTCCTTACACTTTCCCGGAAAATGTCATGATCTGAAGAGAAGATTCTTCTAATTCCTATATCTGTTAATTTTTTAGCAGAAGAAGTTTCTAGACGATGCTCCCCTCCGGAATGAGAACATCTTAAAAAAATATGAATATATGTACATTAAGAAAATTAAGTAAATTGCTACCCTTCATACCCAAATTAATGTCATAAAACAATATGGAAAAATCTTGATCTTTTTTCCTCCAGAGACACTTTAGAGACAGGGAGAGTCTGAAATTTGACAAACCTGCTCAAATTTGAGCATCACCACTTTTGAGAGGATCTACCTTACCTGGATGAGATTAAGAAGTAATTTACCCTTCTTTAATGATCTCTTCACTTCCGAATTCATAAAGAGGAAATCATGTCTACAACTAACTACATGTGTGAGTTAAGGTAAAATAGTGTTGTCAACGATGTAGATTAAATTACATAAGATTCAATTACAATAAAATATACTGTTAAGTCTTTGTGTCATGTACAATGTTTACAATAATGCAACTCTCTCCAAATTAATATTTTATCCAGAATCATATAATTTCAAATGGCAAGTATATAAGATATAAACGATGTTGATGCTACTGCTACATTAGAGAGCCAATTTGGGTGTAAATCTAAATCAAAATGCCCACCTTTATAAGGATTATTATGGAATTACTCAAGGTCTTCAGAAACTGATCCTTCCCTCCCTCCTCCCCCTGTACTAAGCTTAAAATCAGATGCTATGTAGTTCCTTTAGTTCAATGGTCTTCAGATTCCCCCCTCCCCCGCAAAGTACTCTTAAAAAGGTTTTGAAAATAGATGTATCACTTTCTACATTTTCAAGCTCCCATCTAAAAACCATTTGATCATATATTCAAATATTGCCAGAGGACGTTTTCCTATTTTGCACAAATTTCTGTTTTGGGTTTCTCTCTTCCTTAGCTGGACCCTGCTTTTTTCAGTCTCTGTCCAGAAAAGACAGTCTTGTTGATTGGCAATGAACTTGTTTCCATCTTTTATTTTCCTTCTTCCCCAAATGGATTATTTTGTTCTACTTTATGTATCTTTGCTTAATGCTATAGACTGAATTGTGTCCCCACCCAAATTCATATGTTGGAGCTCTGACTCCCAATGTGATTGTATTTGGAGAGAGGTTTTGAGGAGGTAATTTTAGTTCAGAGAGGTCATTAGGGTGGGGTCCTAACCCAAGAGGATTGATGGCCTTGTAAGAGGAGGAGAAAGATCTCTCTCTGTACAAAAGCCCCAAGGGAAGGCCATATGAGGACATAGGGAGAAGGCAGCCATCTACAAGCCAGAAAGAAAGTCCTTCCTAATATTTGAATTGGTCAGCATGTTGGTCTTGGACTATTCAGCCTCTAGAATAATTGAGAACTAAATTTCTGTTGTTTAAGCCATCCAGTCTATGGTATTTTGTTATAGCAGCCTGAGCTGACTAACACACTTAACATACATTTTGTGTCATTTTGTTTTAGGTTTGTCTTTTATGTGCTTTAGTTTGTTAATGCAATCTGAGATGACTTTTAAGTGGTAACCTTTAGTTGTGAAGATTTACTACAATTTCTATACTTGGTCTGCCTTTTGTCTTCATAAAAAATGTTCTGACTGGGGAACTTATATGCATATATGCATAGCCCATGGACACAGACAATAGTGTGGTAAAAGCCTGGTAGGAGCAGGTGTGGGGTGGAGGGAGTCAATGGGAAAAAGAAAAAAAAGGGGGGGGGATATCTGTAATACTTTCAACAATAAAGATAAATTTTAAAAATGTGTGGGATACAACAGTGAGTAAAACAAAGATCCCTGTTTTCAGGCTTACTTTCTAGAAGGGGAGACTGAATAATAGTAAATGATCAATAAATGAAAGAAGCAAATTATATAATCCTAGAGGCCCAGTGTATGAAATTCATGCATGGCAGTGGGGGGCGGGGGTCTCTCAGCCTGGCCTGCACCCTCTCGCAATCCAGGACCCCTTGGGGGATGTCTGACTGCCGGTTTAGGCCTGATCCCTGCAGGAACGGGCCTAAACCAGCAGTTGGACATCCCTCTGGCAATCCGGGACTGCTGGCTCCTAACTGCTTGCCTGCCTGCCTGATTGCTCTAACCACTCTGCATGCCTACCTGATTGCCCCTAACGACTTGCCTCCCTGCCTGACTGCCCCTAACTGCTCACCTGCCTCCCTGATTACTCCTAACCACCTCTGCCTTGGCTCCCCGCAGCCCCTTGGGGGATGTCTGACTGCCGGTTTAGGCCTGATCCCTGCAGGAACGGGCCTAAACCAGCAGTTGGACATCCCTCTGGCAATCCGGGACTGCTGGCTCCTAACTGCTTGCCTGCCTGCCTGATTGCTCTAACCACTCTGCATGCCTACCTGATTGCCCCTAACGACTTGCCTGCCTGCCTGACTGCCCCTAACTGCTCACCTGCCTCCCTGATTACTCCTAACCACCTCTGCCTTGGCTCCCGCCGCAGCAGCTTCGTCCGGAAGTACGTCTGGAATGACATCCAGAAGGTCGTTCGGCTGTCCGGTCTAATTAGCATATTATGCTTTTATTATTATAGATATTAGAAGATAATAAGGGCTATGGGAAAGAAAAGTAGAGCAAGGGTCAGACTGTGTGTGTCTGGACAAGGCAAAAGCAAAGGTTGCAGTGTGAAAGTGCAGCGAGGGTAAATTAGAAAAATAGATTTGAGCAAATGCTTAAAGTTGCTAGATTTAGCCAA
Organism: Myotis davidii; assembly: GCF_000327345.1. Classification (NCBI taxonomy): domain Eukaryota; kingdom Metazoa; phylum Chordata; class Mammalia; order Chiroptera; family Vespertilionidae; genus Myotis; species Myotis davidii. Next base: position 5,949,043 of record NW_006383015.1, on the reverse strand, counting down.
GCAGATTGCGGGCATAAAACAGTGTTTGACCAAGAATAAAATTAGAGCAAAGGGTGAAGCGAGATGATATTTGATGGGCTCTTGATAGATCAGGAGGCTAAGTGGATGGAGTGAACAGAGTGACCAGAGCAATAGATGAGGTCAGAGGTAACGGGACCAGGATATGCAGGATCCTTGCAGACCATTGTCATATTGCATCAAATAGACTAAAAGCACTTGATCCCATAATTAAAAACGACTGCTTCCAATTTCTTGCAAGTAGAAATAAAATTGTAATGAGCCATATAGGTTTTCCTTATTTGGGATTTTTCCAGGGTGGGGCGGGGTGGGGTGCCGGAGGAATGTGCTGAGATGAGGGAACTGTTGCTTTAGGACACTGAATCATTTGTTTAAATAATTAGTAAGTAAAAGAGCAGAATTTACATTCAAGTCTGCCTGGATCTTAAAATTTTTATTTCCCATGCTATGTTAAGGAAACTTTTGGAATATATATATATATATATTTTGAGGGGCGGGGTGTAATTTTTGAGTAAAATACACCAGGGCACAGGAAAGTGAAAGAAGTGCCAGAGAAAATATGCAGAGGGAATAAATCAAAACATTAGGCAGCAAGTTAGTTGGAATGTCCATTTCTTAAAGACCAAGGGACCTGTACTGCATACATTGACCCGTGTTTCCCTAATTTATCTGTCCTAATAGCCTCCTTAACAGCTAATCCTCAGGGAATCCAGTTTATCCGATGAATGGGTTCTACGGAAGCTTCTGATCTTATAAACACGACCTTAAGAGTCACAGAGCCACCTAGTCTCCACTAATTCCTCCGCGTCTCGTGAGTGAATGAAAGCATTTGCCCGTCATCTCAGACCGATATCCTTGTCTGATGGGGCCGTGGCCAGGAAGTCTTCCCGGAGAGGCTGGTCCAGGCCAGCGCCAGCGCTCCCCCGGCCCTGCCCTGCGAGAGCGAGTCCCGCCCGGG
>NW_006383015.1:5928506-5947798 GCF_000327345.1 Myotis davidii | reverse complement strand
CCCAGGAAGGTGGGTGTCGCCGCCCGGACCCCGCAGCCTCCCGACCCGGACGGCGGGACGGCGGGCACTCACCTCGCGGACCGCGGCGGACACGGAGCGCACCGGCAGCCCCACAAGCGCAGAGACCCACGGAGGAGGCGGGAGGCCATGGCTGGGACGGCGAAGAATGACTGGGGCGAAGGACGCGGCGAGCTGGCGGCCCGGGGTGGGGCTGGGGGGTGGGGAGGACTGTCCGCGGCCCGTCCCACTGAGCCGCGGGGATCGGGACGGCCCGTCCCTCTGAGCCGCACCGGGATCGGGGACCGACGCGTCCCGGCGTCCTTCCTTCCGTGTCCGGAGGCTGCAGCCGGGATCCCCAGGCCCCGTGGGCGGAGTTTGCGAGGTTGCAACAGGCGTTAAAAGCAAACCGGTTTCTTTTCCCCTCCGCAGCGTTCTTATTTCTTCTGGGCAGTTGTTCTTTTTGGAATTCTTGAACCGCTTTGAGACACGCGTGCAGCCAGACCCACACACAAACCCACAAAAGTTGCGTTTTGTTTTTGTCAACATAGAAAATTGCTTTACTCTCACAGACAACTATGCACAACTAGTTTAAAAGAATTGGGCCGTTATCATTTTTTTTTTCTGGCAAAAATTAGTAACCACTTCCTCGGAAAAAAAATTAAAATATGCTCAATATGCAAATAAACCTCTTTAGTTCCTTTCTCCAATAGTATTTGATTGGCATTCATGTCTTGCCATTTTCTCTTTCCTCAAGTTATCCAATACTGTTGGATAATCGACATTTACATTGAATAAAGTTTGAGCAACTGACATTTATGGGGTTGGTTTTTTGATACTAGCACATCTCTGAACTTTAAAAAGTTTGCAGAGTGGATTTAAAGACTGTCAGGCCATTGTAATAATTAAGGACAATTATCAAGAGCCTGAAAGGGTGCAAGCGAAAAACAGAATTTGTGTTAGAAATTAAGAACTAGCCCTGGCCGGCTTGGCTCAGTGGATAGAGCGTCCAGGAGGCAGCAGATCAATGATTCTCTCTCATCATTGATGTTTCTATTTCTCTCTCCTTCTCCCTTCCTCTCTGAAACCAATAAAGAAATATATTAATAAAAAAAAAGAACTAACAACTAACCAAATGCAGGATATAAACAAGTGAAAAAAAGAGTAAGATTCATTTCAAACAGTAGCATGTGATTATTGGTTGACAGGGGCTGCTCACGGCCCCCCAGGCAGGCTTGCTAGAATTCTGGACCTGCTGGCCGGAGGTCCTAATAGCTCCACCACTAGGAATGTACGCCAGGGTATCTACTGGCTTCTTGGGACCAGTGGGGATAATAAAATACTACTTTGTTGTGCCTCTGTGTGATCTGAGAATCCCTACAGCAGCTGCTCTTGTTGAATGAGAATAACTGATGATGCGGTCCAGGATTCTGTATAGTAAACATGTCTCACAGGTGATTTTTTTTTTTTTTGCAGGCCTAATGCATTCAGTTTATTTTTCTTGTATAAAAACACGTGGTGGCCGGGTCCTCTGCATGGAGACGCTCCCATGGAGCCTGACTAGAAGGTCAGTGAATGCCTGACATGGAAACTTGGTCTCTATAGAGGTGTGTGAGTGACATAGATGCAGATCTTGGAAATGGCATCAAAGGTAGCCTTGGCAAAGTTGCCCAAGGTGGCAGTGCAGCCTCCTTCATACCAGCCATCCTCGCCAGCTTATTGGGCCAAGGGGTCCAGATGATGACTAACGTGCCTGTGGGGGTAGGAATGAGGTGCACCAGCACAGAGATGCAATGGCCGGTCACCTTGCCAGGGATGGCATGGGGTGTGTGAATCTTGATCTCCAGGAGCCTTGCCACCCAGCATCTATGGAGGGGAGTTATCATGGCCCCACACGGTGGTTACTATCTCTTCGGAGCACTTAACACCTAGACTGATATGGCCCTTATAGTTCCTGAGGGCAACAGTTGCCTTGAACTTGTCCCAGTGGCCAGCTCAGGTCTGCTTTTGCATGGGCCTAATCTTTTAAGATTTTGTCCCAATTGCCACTTGTATGTAATTTTTTCAGTATCATTTGAGAATAAGTTGGATACATCATACCCCTTCACCCCTAGTGTATGTTCCCAGCAACAAAGGAGTTCTCTTAATAACCATAGCACAGTTATCATGTGTAGGTATTTAACTCTGATACAATATCCTTAAGTAATCTACAGCTCGTATTCCTATTTCGACAAATGTCCCAACGATACCCTTTTGTTATAATGAATTCAGTTAAAATAAAAAACAGAGACCAGCCTTGAAAAGTCCCTAGGAAGACAAAACCAGTTTAGTCATGCGAAGCTTAATTTAATCTAACAAAGCTTAAACTAACTTGAAAATCAGATGCAAAACGTGAACTATTTCCCAAGGTTGATGTGAAGTAACCACCGACCAATTCCCTATTATTTTTGAAAATGCTGATATTATAACTGTGAAGAAGAAGCAGTCACCATTTCCTCACCATGTAAGCTGCTTTAGAACAGTATTTCCCTGAATCTCGTTCCATGTTATGATGTGAGTGCGTCCGGTTCTGAGAACGGTCATTTTGGTGTGTGTGCAATAAACTTATACTGATTACTACTTGGGTGATTCATTGGTTTTACTCTGGCTATTTCTTTTTTTTTTCCCCCCAGCGATAACACTTTATTGAGGCATCAAGCAATATACTGAAAGAGGTGAGTCATGCGCAAGTAATGTCCTTATTTCCATAATTGCACATTTGATACTCTCTGCCCTCTTCAAGAGGGTGGGAAGTAAGCAAAGATGAGAACCACATAGCTTTTATACAAAACCATATCTATGTAAGTGCTTGAGAAAGTCCGCTTTTAATTTAGTTTTTCCTTCTTTAAAAGGCATGTTGGTTTTATTTCGGAAAACTAAAATAAGCTAGTTCTGCCACTGAGGATAAAGTTTCTCCCCAGACTTACTTATGAAATAATGCAGCTGCCTTTTTCTTTAAAGGGATTCTTGTCTCCTGGAATGCCTTTCACGAGAGGGTCCTCTCCAGAACGTTCTTCAATGTAGTTTTTTATTTCTTCAGAACATTTAGACACCTGTTGTCTCTGAAACTTTACTTCTTTGCAAAGTTGCTCCACTTCCATCTTCAGCTTTTCCTTTTCTGGCAAATCTTCAATGTGCAGGGCCGGCATCTTCGCCCCAGAGCTGGGCCCAGGGACAGCTCTCTACTCTGGCTATTTCTGAACTCTTGACAAGTGCAACTCTGGCATGGTTCCTCCGATTTTCTTTTTCATTCGTGTCACTGACATTTTTGGAAGAGTAAACGCCAGGCATTTTTTTAAAAAATATATACTTTATTGATTTTACAGAGAGGAAGGGAGATAGAGAGTTAGAAACATCGATGAGAGAGAAACATCAATCAGCTGCCCCCTGCACACCTCCCACTGGGGATGTGCCCACAACCAAGATACATGCCCCTGACTGGAATCGAACCTGGGACCTTTCAGTCTGCACGCCGTCACTCTATCCACTGAGCCAAACCGGTCAGGGCAAATGCCAGGTATTTTGAAGAAATGTTTGGTTGTCTTGGGGTTTCCTCATGCAGAATTGGTGCATAAGTAGCATGGCATCCCCCTCAGTACAATGCATTAGAATGTCCCTGAGGTTAGTTTGTCCCGTTCTTGGTGAGGTTAATTTGAACCTCCTTAATTTTAAGCCCTTAATTTGGTTAAAATAGTACCCACCAGGTGGCTTCACTGTAGAGTTACTGTGTGTCGATTTGTGAAATAAGAACAAATATGCTTCTGAATGCAGAGTGAGCTAAAATGAAATGAAAGGTGTAGCAAACTACGCAGATAGTTTAGGCAACTCACCCAGTGTTTCATGAACGCTTTGAGCCATTTATATCTTTCTGGCAGCTTTTACATGGGAGTTCTACAAGGCGTGCTTGTATTAACTGAAGTGTCAGTTAGGGGCCAGAGTAATTGGGAATGTTCCAGTTAGTACATGCTATCTTTAGGCACTGACAGAAGGGAAAGAAAGATAAGGACACTAGAGGAGGGCGGAACAAAATTATGAAAGGGTTATAAGAGAGGAAGGAGGGAAGGAAGGAAGGAAGGAAGGAGAGAAGGAAGGAAGGAAGGAAGGAAGGAAGGAAGGAAGGAAGGAAGGAAGGTAAAGAAACCAGTCTAACTGAAGGATATGTGCTGGGAAGAAGTAGGAACTCAGGTTCACCATCAGGAATTCAGATTTATACATGAAATTACCTGGGTTTGACTCCTGTCTGCTCCCTGCTATCAGTTGCCATTGTTGGGATTAAGTGGGCTGGTGCTTATAAAGGGCATGGCACAGAGGTTTGCTGCACTGTCATTATTCAGGCTCGCCAGCCGTGAGCCCGGCTTCTGGCTGAGCGGCGCTCCCTCTGTGGGAGTGCACTGACCACCAGGGGGCAGCTCCTGCGTTGAGCGTCTGCCCCCTGGTGGTTAGTGCGCATCATAGCTACCGGTCGCTCTGCCGTTCAATTTGCATATTAGGGTTTTATTATATAAGATTGTTGGCCAGTATGTTTATTATTATTGAATATCACACCAGGGAATTTAGGTTTGATGTGTAAGGAGCTAAGAGTCCCCATTTATTCTCTTCCTAGAGGCCTGATGCACAAAATTTGTGCAAGGGGCTCGGCCCTCGCAGCCCCAGCTTCATCTGGAAGGACATCGGTCTCATTAGCATACTATGCTTTTATTACTATAGATTCAGTAAGTATTTGTTGAGTTCCTCCTTATATTAAGGACAGATGCTGTACAAGATAAAAACCCTGCTTTCAAAGACTTTGAAATACAGTCATGAAAATAAGACAATGAGATGATGTAAAATATAAAACCCCACGATAAATGTGGGAGTAAGCCAACAGTCCAGAGTAGGGAGCTGACACTGTGGGGGGCTTACTTGATTTGCTTCTTTTCTCACTTTATTCTCATGGAATAGCAGAAAGCACATGGGCTATAGCCTTCCACTGACCAAGATGAAGGTTGAAAACCTCTGCTTGCGGTAATGAATGTCTCTACGCCTCTGTTTTCTTATCTGTAAGTTAGAGATATTAATAGTATCAACCTCCCAGTGTTGTGAGACTGAAGGAAGGCAAAATATGCAAAGCATTCAGTCTGCAGCCATAAGAATGAAGCACATAGTAACATCGTTACTGCTTTACCTGGCTTACTTCTCAGGAGCAGCCATCCTCTTCCCACGTTGCCAGGGAAACCCACAGACCCTGAGCCTTCCTTCTGGATCAGTGACATTTTGGGTAGCCAAAGCCTCCTACCATTCAACTGCCTCTCTTTCAAAAGGGAATTTTCAGATCATAGGGCCTGGGTTGGGGCTGGGGTTTGGGCATGTTGAGTGGGTGAGGAAGACTTCCTATCTCAGGGGGAACACGCGTGAACAGACAGCTCACCCTTGCGAAAATCAAAGCCCAGGCCTTCCTGGCTGCAGGGGCTTTAGGGTTGTGAAGTTGAGGAGGAAGGGAAGAAAATGCAAAGGGCTTTGGTGCCCATCACTGGCACAGAACGAGAAGGGCAGATAAAGAACCAGTGCTGGAAGCTTGCTGCTGTGATGCAAGTGGCATCCCAGGGCAGATTTCGTTACCAGGGCTCCTGGAGGAGCAACAGGAACAAAGTGTGCAGAATCCAGCAGAGGCAGCCCGTCTGCCAGCCATGCAACGCTGTGCCAGCCCTTGGGGTCCTGGCTGGTTGCCTGAGGTGTATAGGCCGGCTTGTCCCAGCTACAGGCTATGTGGCATCTACAGACTAAGGATGAATGTTGCTCCAGCTACTAGGCCTAGTTGAAAGGATCCAAGGGATTTACTTTGATTACTCAGAAGGTGATAGTGGTTTTTTCTTTTTTTAAAGTTACCCAGAGGGAGATAGACACTAAAAAAAATGTTTGCATTATGAATTTTCACCCAGCTCTTCTTGTTGAAATACAGGTTATCTATGCTATGGTACGTCTCCCTTGCTGCCAGTGGAAATTCTAGCATAATGTTACCTTCCTAGGAGGGAAAGCGTTGAGCAATAATGTCTTGCTTTCTCAATTTAAAGGTATTTGCCTTCTGGGATATTTACCAAAGTAACTTCATGATCTATAAATTAAGCCATACATTTGAAGGTAATTTCATCTAAAGGTTCACTCAAATAAGATATATAGATTCCTTGATCTGCTCCAAAGATGTATAACCTTGCTTTAGAGATTACCTTTGTCCTGGTGCACTATTGCAAAATTAGAGCTATACTAAAAATATCCCCAGAGGTGAATAGTTGAATTCCAGTGGGGGAAAAAAATAAAAGGTTTTTTTTTCCTTTTCTAGTATTTTTGAACTTTCTTCCTACTACAGAGGACAATTTGATCACAGAGGAACGTTGTTTATAAATAATATACTTATGTTGCTGACAATTAAAGTCCCTTAAAAATACAATAGCAGCAAAGATTGGCTCTCCTTCTAAAATTAGCATTGTTTGGAGATTCTAAACATGGTCTCTTATATTAGGATTTATGAAACTTGGAACTAATTGCTTGTGCTTTGAATAGGTACTCTATTCAAAGGAAACGTTGTGAATGATTTTTAACCTATTTGGCCATGTACAACCCTTAAGGTTCTTTTTCTCATATAACAAGGAACTGTGGAAAAGTTCAGGATGGGCGAAGGTTCTCCATTTCCACACATTTTGATGGCAGGTTATAATACAAGCAAGTCTCTGGCCAAATTCTACCACTTAGACATACATTTATTAAACATGTATTTGCAAACAAGCACAAACAACTCATACCACAAGACAAAAACCCCAGCTCTTTGTCCTCTTGAGTGCTTTAGTGACCTTTACATAAAAGTCTGCTTGGAGCTGACTCAAAAATATTCCAGAGGCATAGCTGACATCACAAATCCAATGATGGACATAGGACCATTTGAGGGCCGAGCCCACATGGGATGTGAATTAGTCCTTGGTCCAAAGTATCCTTGCTGAATAAGCCATCTGCCTGTTAGTCACTTTGTAGTGATTTCACTGATTAGCTTGACTGTCACATTATCTCATTGCTTGTGTTCAAGTAACCCTTATTTTACTTAATAGTGGCCACTGAGCACAAGGGCAGTGATGCTAGCAATTCAGATATGCCAAAGAGAAGTTGAAAAGTGCTTTCTTTAAGTTCAGCGTATTCATAGGGTTTGGTATTGTCTGTGTTTTCAGGCATTCACTAGGGATCTTGGATTGTATTCCCCATAGGTAAAGGCGTGCAACTCTATCTTTGACTTGTGGCCTCTAGGGTTGTCAAGAAAAGGAAGAGAGTGAGCAGAAAATCTAAAGGGAGACGACTTTAGGGCCAGGCCTTGAAGTAACCTATATTCTTTTGACTAATGTGCCATGGGTTATAACTAGTCACATGACCCTATGTGGCCTCACTGGGCTCCATCCAGATTGAGGAGGCTAAAAAATATTTGTACTCAGGAGGAAAAAGAAAGGGTTGGTGACCATACAGCCCTGCAGCATATATGCCATCTCCACCTAGTAAAATCCTCCCAATAGATGTGATTTTCCGTATTCTCATTTAAAATTTTTGATTTGTTGAATGAATTTTCTGTGTTTACCTTATTCTCCTTTTAGGTTGACTCGGTCAGTTAGGAACATGTGTAAGTACACATTTATTGAATTCCACAGCCTCAAAGGTGATCATGACCTGCTCCCTGCCCACAGAGCTCACTGTCTGGGGAGAGACATAGATGTAAAAGGCACAGTTATAAAGGTATTTACATTTCTCCGCCCCCATTTTCCTTTTGTACACACACCGTTGGTTTTGAGGAGTGGATTCTCAATATATATACTGTTTCTGTTTCTGTATTTACTATATCAGACTTCAACCTGAAGTAGCTGATGGCTTTTCATTTTGTGGATCATCTCTACCTGGAAGGTAGAGAGAAGAGCAGGTGCAAAGTCGGAGGGAAAGCCTGGTGGGAGAACAACCTGAAAGTTTGGGGTGAATAGAATGTAATGTAGAGAGTGAGTGGGAGAGTAGTGAGAAATGGAGGGAGGGTATTGCAGTGTGGGATCAGGCCATTGGAGCCCAGGATAAGAAGGTAGGATTTCATTTTAGAACAATTTAAAAAAAAACCCACAGAGGGGTTTGAAGCAGGGCAGTGGATGGATTACTTACATTTGTGGATTGGTGAGTGGGTCTATGGAGCCCAGTTAAGAGGTTACTGTGCTCTTCTAAGTGAGGTCTGATTGTTGCCTAGGAATAGATGTGGTAGTGGAGATGGAAGGAAGTGAGCAGATTCTCAATATGTATTTTTGGAGGTGGAATTGACAGCATTTTCCAACTGTCTTAGTCTGTTCACGCTGCTAGAACAAATTATCAGGGGCTGGGCAGTTTATAAACAATGTAAATTTATTCCTCACAGTTTTGCAGATATAAAGCCCAAGATCAGAGGGCCAGCATGGTCAGGTGAGCGCTCTCTCCGGGTTGCAGACTTCTTGTTGTATCCTCACATGATGGAAAGGACAAGAGAGCTCTCTGGAGCCACCTTTATGAAGACACTAATCCCATTTATGAGGGCTCATGACCTAAGTACCTCCCCAAGGCCCTACCTCCAAATACCATCCATCACATTGGGCTTTAGGTTTTCAACATATGAATATTGTGGAGGTTGGGAGAACACAAACATGCCGACCACAGCTTGGTGCTATGGATGGAGGAGTAACATTTCACCCGAATATCAATGGAAGATATGACTCATTAGCTGGTTGGAAAATGGTCACTTTATAGTGGTGAAATAGTCATGAAACAGTTTTTGGAAAAGTCTGTCATTTCTTGCCCCTTCTACTCTGAACTGTTGTTTTTCTCTGGCCCTTGATTCTAAGTCTGTGAGATTGGTTCAAGGAATTGGTTCATTCTACCCTTTTAAATAACATGGGCCATTGTTTAAACAGCAGTTACAGGAAGGAAATTATTCTCTTGTGTTATAAACTTGCCAGTGAGTTAATGCAGGACTGGACGATATAAAGTATAGAGTAAGGAGGGAGGGCAGGTGGGGCAAGAGTGATAAACGGGAGACTGTTGAGTCAGGTTTATAGAAGTCCAACTTTTTCACTCAATCGTACAGGCACCCAGTATGGCAACGTGACTGCAGACTTTGAAGCTAGGTCTGACTGCGGGGTGATGCTCTCATTCCAGGAACACATATATCTTTCCAGAATATTGTCTAGGTGTAAGCAATTCAAGGAATCTCTTTAGATGGAGATACTTAGGCTCTTCTAGAGATCATCTGAAGATGTGGACTTTGAGACAGATTTGTTGAAGCAAGTGTGTGGAGGGATTCCTTCGGATTTACACTCCCAGGAGGACTCGGTGCAGTTCTCCACTGGGCTTGCCATCAAGGCCACGTGACATCCCCTGCAACGAAACCTCTGAGAACACTGGTCTGCTAAGTCCCGTAGCCCAAGGCGTAGAGCTCTTGGCACCGCAGCCTGGACCTGCTGCAGCGCCTTTTGCTCCAGCCTCTCTCTGAGTTGGCAGCTTTTTGGCCACTGGTATATGTTGGGTCAAATGGTATTCCCAGGTGTGGAATACACTGTCTGTTTGGAGGGTTTATCTCCCACCCTCTGGGACACAGGTGTTTTATTTGCCATTTCTTGCCCATCGGACTAATTAACATGATGTCATTTTCATAGTGGAATGAAGTGATGCCAGGAAATACCCAAATCCCCTGGGTCCCTTCAGATCTCTTATGATAGAGAAGGAGAGACTTGTCATCGCCTTGGGGTAGGGCCATACATGTGTACTTCTGCTCCAACAGAATGGAAACTGTTGCTGATCGTCCTTGTTGGTAGGGATGGAAAATGATGTATTTGCCAAGTCATTGGCTGTGTACCATGTACTGAGGTCCCTGCAATAGGTGCTACTTTTGTCCCAAGTTTGTCCACTCTCGTTTTCTAGCATCTATCTGACTTCTGTAGGGGTCAGGCTGCTGAATTAATGGAAATGGGACTTGGACCACCACTCCTGCCCCCTATAAAGGTGCCACAGATCATTGCTCTGGGATGTGTGTAGTTTTTGCTTCACTATCTTGGCTGGGGAATGAAGGGGACAGTTTCAGAGGCGTCTGTAGTTAAGTCCTCACTTCTATAAGCCAAGGGACACCAAAGATGGCTAACAAGCCAGAAGCTAGGCCTGGGGCAAGTTCTCTTTCACAAACATCAGCAGTAATCAGTCCTGCTGACACTTTGATCTTGGATTTCCAGCCTCCAGAACTGAGATGGTCAATTTCTATTGTTTGTGGTACTTTGTTAAAACAGCCCTAGCAAACGAATACATCCCCCGGAGCCATCTAAGTTTATAGACTTAATATTTACACTTTCCCTGAATTTCTCAAATGCCTCAGATTTTGTCCCTTCCAGGACACTCCCTTGGATCAATATTCATCCTAGTTATCAACAATGACATCTTAAACAGTTGCACTGGTAGGCCTGTCTGGGGATATTTATGCTCCTCCTGCCTCCAGGGATGGGATCCTCATTGTCAGATGGTGGTGACCCAGTTCCAAAATCTCATTTAGAATCTGCTTCTTCAGTCCACACATGGAACCAACATACTTAGGTTGGATAACTGAGAAATGACTTTGAGATGGACATTTGCTTGTAGGAAGTTTTTTGGGAATGCTTTTAGGATCAGTACCAGTGAGCAGGGAAGAATATTGGGTTGGGCAGAGGCAGGAGTTAAACAGTAATGCAGTTACCACCAAGGCCTTAGGCAGTCCCACAGGAGCGGCACAACCCTTCCAAGTTTTTCAAATTGAGACAAGGGTGCCAGGTCTTTATAGAACAACATTGACTTGGTATTGGATTTGGGCTGCCACTGGAGGCGGGGCGGAAAGCTATGGAAGCTGGGTATGGGTGCCCCTGTCATGAGGGGCGGGGGACTGGCCAGGACACAGCATTCATTGCTTTTTCCGTTATAAAGCACAGACACATATTAGAGAAGTATAACGAATATCCATAGGGAGACATTCGCTGTGCACCTGGCTGCATAAGTCAGCTTCTTTCTTTCTCTTCGTGAAAATTAAACAAAAGCATCAGAGAGAGCAACTACTCACAAACACATTTTCTGCTAAATGAGAAAATGGGAATCTTTTACGACTTCATCATAAATATAAAATCTACATGAAGCATCTGCAACCTGATGGAAACCTCAAAACAGGAAGTGGAAAGTCATGCATAGAGTGGGAGAGGGCTCAGAAGTGATGACCTAAGAAATGGCTTACAGAAATATGTATCTAATGGGAGGCTTAACCTGAAATGCAAAAGACACAGCCCTTGCTTACAGCCACCAAGTGCAGGATGCTCTGGAGCAAAAGCCACAAAAAGATGCTTCCTGAAAGTAAGGAAACACCCCCTGGAGCACAAAAGCTTTCTCCTTTGTTTGCAAGTATAGAGTAGGGAGTGGTGTGAGTAGAGTTAAAATCAGGCAGAACCTCGTAGGGAAAACGTGAAAAGAAGCATGGAGGATGGGAAGGGTGTCCACTGGCAGCAGATTTCAGGAAGTCCCCAGAAAAAATACATTTCCTAAAAGTGAGGAACTCACTTGGAATTGGAAAAGCAATATTTTTGTTTGCGAAAATGGGTTGGTAGCTGGGCTGTTGTCAAAGGCCTGTATGAAGTGTGTGTGTGTGTGTGTGTGTGTGTGTGTGTTTGAGGAATTTAAAAATGACCCTTAAAAAAATCAATAAAACGGACTTTATTTTTTAGAGCAGTTTAGGCTCCTGGAAAAATTGAGGAGAAAGTACAGACAGCTTCCACAGACTTTCTATTTGCCCCCCCCGGCCCCCACACACAGTGTCCCCCACTATCGACATCCTGCAGCAGAGCGGTACACGTGTTACAGTTAATGAACTTACACTGACACATCATTGTAACCCAAAGTCCATAGTGCATGTTAGGATTCAGTCTTGTGTTGTACACACTGTGGGTTTGGACAAATGTGTAATAACATTTATCCGTCATTATTGGGTCATACAGTGTATTTTCACTTCCCTAAAAATCCTCTGTGCTCTGCCTATTTATGTCTTCACCCCACTACCCTACTCCTGGCAATCATTAATATATTTATTTTTTAAAAATATTTTTATTGATTTTAGAGAGGAAGGGAAGGGAGAGAGAGAGAATCATTGATCTGTTGCCTCCTGTATGTCCTACATGCGAGCCCGCAACCGGGGTATGTGCCCTGACTGGGAATCAAACCCTGGCCTCTTGGTTCATAGGTCGACACTCAACCACTGAGCCACACCAGCCAGGCCAATCATTAATATTTTTATTGTCTCCATGGTTTTGCCTTTCCCAGAATGTCATATAGTTGGAATCTTGCAATATGTTGTCATTTCACATTGGCTTCATTCACTTAGCAATATGCATTCAAGGATCCTCGATGTTTTTTTCATGACTTGATAGCTCATTTCTTTTTGGTGTCAAATAGTATTTCATTGTCTGAATATACCACAGTTTGTTTATCCATCCACTTGCTGAAGGGCATCTTGGTTGCTTCCATGTTTTGGAAATTATGAATAAAACTGCTGCAAATGTTAATGTGCTGGGGTTTGTGTTTTTTTCAGCTCCTTTGGGTAAATATCAAGGAATGTGATTGCTGGGCTGTCTGGTAATGGCATGTTTAGTTTTGTAAAAAATTATCGAACTGTCTTTTAAAATGCCTGTATTATTTTGCACCCTACTAGCAATGAATGGGAGTTTCTGTTGCCCCCTATCCTTGCTAACATTTGGTGTTGTCAGTGTTTTAGATTTTGATCATTCTAATTGATTTGTAGTGGTATCTCATTATTAAAAAAATTTGCAATTCCTAGTGACATCTCTTCATATGTTAATTTGCGATCCTCTCTCTTGCTGAGCATCTCTTCATAAGGTAATTTGTGATCTGCTTTCTTCTGTGGTTAGTGTGTTTAGATCTTTGGCCCATTTTTAAGTGGTTTGTTTTTCTTATTGTTGATTTTGAAGAGTTATTTATATATTTTTGAATAATGGTCCTTTATCAGGTATGCCTTTTGCAAATATTCTCTCCCAGTCTGTGGCTTGTTTTCTCATTCTATTGACAGTGTCTTTTGCAAAACAGAAGTTTTAAACTTTAGTTAAGTCCACCTGATGAATGATTTTCTTCATGATTCATGCATTTGAAATGTCATCACCATACCCAAAGTCACCTAGATTTTCTCCCATGTTATCTTCTCAGAGGTTAGCACTTTTGCATTTCACATGTAGGTCTATGATCCATTTTGAGTTAATTTTTGTGAAGGATGTAGTGTCTGTGTCTAGATACATTTATTAGCATGTGGATCTTTAGTTGCTCCACTAGCATTTGTTGAAAGACTATCTTTTCTCCTTTGCACTGCATTGGCTCCTAAAGATCAATTAACTATCGAGTTATAAGTCTGTTTCTGGGTTCTCCATTCTGTTCAGATTGGCAATCAAAATTGCCAATACTATTTTGATTACTGTAGCTTTATATAATAAGTCTAGAAGTTGGATAGTTCCAGACCTGCAATTTGTTCTGCTCCTTCAATACAGGCATAGCGCCGAGATATTGCAGGTTTAGTTGCAGAGCGCCTCAGTAAGGTGAATATTGCAATAAAGCAAGTCACACAAGTTTCTTGGTTTCCCAGCGCACATTAAAGCTATGTTTACACTATATTGTAGTCTATTACGTGTGCAATAGCATCCACACTAAAAACAATTTAAATACCTTAATTAAAAATGCTTTATTGCTAAAGAATGCTAACCATCATCTGTGCCTTCAGAAATTATCATGTTTTTGCTGGTGGAAGGTCTTGCCTCGAGGTTGATGGCTACTGAATGATCAGGGGGTGGTTGCTGAAGGTTGAGTTGGCTGTAGAAAAAAGATTTTTTTTTAATCCTCACTCGAGGATATTTTTCCATTGATTTTTACAGAGAGTGGAAGAGAGAGGGAAAGACAGAGAGAAATATCGATGTGAGAAAAACACATTGATTGGTTGCCTCCTGCACATACCCTAACCAGGGCCCGGGCTGGGGAGGAGCCTGCAACCAACCGAGGTGCTTGCCCTTGACCGGAATCGAACCCGGGAGCCTTTAGTCTGCAGGCTGATGCTCTATCCACTGAGCCAGACCAGCTAGGGCTGGCTGTGGAAATTTTAAAAAAATAAGACAATAATGAAGTCTGCCGCATTAATCAACTCTTTCACTTGAACACGTAGAGGCCACTATAAGGTTATTAATTGATCTAATTTCAATATTGTTGTTCTCACAAAATAGGGAAACCCTAGGAGAGGGAGATTGGCTGGTCGGTGGACCAGTCAAAACACACGCGACATATATTAAGTTTGTCATCTTATGTGGGCATGGTTCAGGGGCCCTGAAAAAATTAAAATAGTGACATCAAAGACGCTGATCACAGATCACCACAACAAATGTAATACTAATGAAAAGATTTGAACTATTGTGAGAATTACCAAAATGTGACACAGAGACATGAAATGAGCAAATGCTGTGGGAAAAACAGCACCAATAAATTTGCTTGAGGCAGAGTTCCCACAAACCTTCAATTTGTAAAAAACAAAACATAAAACATGCCCTTGCATGTGCTGGGGGGTGGGGTGGCCAATGGGAAAATAAAGGAGACATATGTAATACTACATGTAATACTTTAAACAATAAAGTATTAAACACACACACACACACACACACACACACACACACACACACACACCACAATACTACCTGGGAAGCACAATAAAGCAAGCACAATAAGTGAGGTATGCCGGTATCGTGTTGTCTATTCTGGGTCTTTTGCTTCCCCCTATGGTCTCAGTCTAAGGTTGCGCTGTCTGTGGTAACCTCTAGGGTCCACATTCTGTGATACTAATTCCATGAAAATATGCCTGACTATCTTCACAACAGGATTGACATTTATACAATGCACTTTCTAATGCAACCAGAAGATGGCAATAGAGTAACATGAATCTCAACACTAAAGTTGCTTTATGTAGCTCTTGTCCTTCAAATTACTTGTATTGTCTAGTTCTCCAGCCTTTTGTTTTTCAATTCTTGCACATAGCTTGTTATATAAGTGGGCTGACATCAAAACCCCACATAGTATCAGCATCCCCTGTTGTGTGCAATGGAATATCCAGACCCTCTCACAGCTAGGCAAGTTCTCTTTCAAGAAGTTTGTGAGAACAAACATAAAAAAGTGGAGCCCAGCCTGCATGGCTCAGTTGTTGAGCATTGACCCATGATCCAGGAGGTCAGGGTTCGATTCCTGGTCAGGGCACATGCCCAGGTTGCAGGCTCCATCCCCAGCGTGGGGCGTGCAGGAGGAAGTCAGTCAATCATTCTCTCCCATCACTGATCTTTCTATCTCTTTCTCCCTCTTCCGTCCTCTCTGAAATCAATAAAAATTATATTAAAAAAAGAAAATGTCCTTAATTTCTCACCCCCTCCAGCCTACAAATTCATCTGTACCCACATGCAAATTAGGGAAACAAAAGACTTTCAGGAGATAGGAAAACCAGAAGACTAGCATCCTGAAGAAAGTGTTTCAAGAAGGAAGTAGTGATCAATTTTGTCAAATCTGACCGATAGGTCAGTTAAGTTGAGGACTGAGAAATCGATTATGAAATGGGAAAAATTATTGCTTTGATCAGAGCAGTTTTGGTGGAGTAGTGGGAATGAAAACCCAGTGGGTTCAAAAAGAAAAATTCCAGAGGAGGAGGTGAAGGCAATGAGTGGAGACAACACTTTCAAAGTGTTTCATTGTAAAGGGGACAGAGAATTGGGGAAGAGCTATAGGGGGCAGTGGGGTCAAGAGTGTTTTTACAATATGGGAGGTATTATAAGTGTTTTTATTAATGGAAATTATCATGTAGAGACAGGAAATTAATAATGCCGGAATGAAGGGGTTATAGAAGATATTTCCTTGAGTGGCAAGAGGGGGTGGAATCTATGTGCAAGTGAACAAGATGTCCATAGCTAGCTTTTCCAGAGTAACTGAAGGGCAGGCAGAGTATGTGGGCATAGAAGCATGTAGGGTGGTAGAGAGGTGGGAAACTTTATGGAAGCTCTCTTCTGATTTCTTCTATTCCCTAAGTGAAAAGGGAAGCAAGGTCATCCTCTGAGAATGAGGTGAGGCAGAAAGTGTTGGAGATTCGAGAGGAGAGGAGAAAGTGTGAAATAATTATCCAAGAGCATGTGAAAGTAAATGTTTGAGGTAAATGTGATAATTGTATTACTGGACTAAGGTCATGTATTAAGACCAGTCACTGAGGTTATTTTTCCAGCCACTGACAACTGTGCAGATGTCACAAAGTGTCTGAAAAATAAATTTCACCAAAGCTGAGGTTTGGCCATGTTAGCACTGCAGATGACGAAAGAGAAAGGATGGATCAAAGAGTTAGGCAGAGGTGTGACTATAATTATAGAACATGCAAGTTAGGTAAAGTGTGAACTGAGGACATGGAAGGGTGAGAGAGAATCTTATGGAAATAGGACCAGTGGTTTAGAAAGTTGTTGGATCAAGCTTTTAAAGAAGGTACAGTCGAAATTTAGGATATGCGATGATGTCTGAATTTGAGATTTTGGAGGGTTTGCAGTTATTGGTAATGGCAATGTCTAGGGGCCGTGCCATGAGATTATATGACTAAGGTAGGATCAGAAGACAAGATTACTGGAGAGGAAAGGGCCGTGGTACTGTGAGGTCAGCATGTTGGAAGAATGATTGCATGGATATATCACTCCTCAACATTTTTGGGTGAGTGACTTGGAATCTGTAGATGACTACAACAGCAGTTGACATGGCTTGATGGCAGGAACTTCAAAGCTGGAGTGTTCTAGGGTGGAGGGAGAAGAATGTTGTGGAAAAGACTCATTTCATCTCAAGACCTTGTACATATGAGGTGTGGAGAGTAAATAGGTACCACTTGCCTGGAAAAAGAGTTTTCAAGGGAAGCCATTTTGGTTAGATGATGAAAGGAACTTTAAGAGATTAAAGATATACTTCTTTTCTCTCTTTGTCTCACTGCCTCTCTCTCTTTTTCAAACTGTTCAATGCATTTTTCCTGTAAGAGATTAATGATTGTTCTACCAAGAGCTGTTTTAAGAGCATTGCTGCCTATCATTGCTACATTAACTGGAGATGAAATGTTTATGAAGTAATCTGTAGTTTCCTTATGAAGCATAGATTTTTTTGTAATGGAAAGTTCAGTTGAATGGTCTAATGAAGTGTAATGTAAGGCATATTGAACCCATTAATCTAGAAGGCTGATGTAAGAACAAGATTTTTTTTTATCAGATGTTCTGAGCATAATTATCCAAGAACATAATTAATAATAACAGTATTACTTAAGACAAGACAGGAATAGTAGGTTCACTTCTGAAAAATACTTGCCTTATCAAAAAGTGAACCAGTTTTTTCCCCTTACAAATGAAAATAAACTTTCATAATTATATGGGTTGTCTTTCAATAAGACTTCCAAAAAATGATGACTCCATTTGTACTTTACAAATCAGCTTGATATACACAACCCCTTGAATGGAGCTGAAGGAAATTATCCTGAATGAAAAAAGTCAATTCTATATGATTTGATTTTTATGGCGTTCTTGAAATAACACCATTATAGAGCTGAAGAACAGATAAAGGGTTAGGAGTTGGGGGGAAGGGTGAGTATGGCTATAAAGGGATAGCAAGAAGGAAACTGTGGTTATGAAATAGTTCTGTATTTTGATTGATGTGGTCATTACATGAAGCTACACATATAATAAAATTGTATAGAACCACACAGACACACACACGTGCATGTATAACGTGATATTGGAATCAACTCTGGATTGTTCTAATGTCAACTTGCTGGTTTTGTTATTATACAATAGTTATGCAGGATATTGTACTGGGGGGGGTGGAAGAATGAAAAGTTCATGGCACTTCTCTGTATATCTATGTGCATTTTCGTATGAAAATACAAATATAAAAAGTTTACAAGAGTCCTGCTATATCTCCCAAGAAACAACACACCACACACAAAATCAAACAAAAATATCACAGGCATCAATGGATGCATAATTAGAAATGAAATAATGAATTGCGGAGGAAGAATGGTATGAATTTAAAAGCAATAAGTAAAGAAGCCTTTCCTATTGTTATGCGTTGTGTAACACAAATAATGATTAGTATTCCAATTGATTTTCTGACATTTACAGACTAGGACATTACTTTTACTGCTTTCCACATGTTTGCCTTATCAGCCCATCATTATCTATCTTTCTTTTTTTCTTTTCTTTTCTTTTTTTTGCTTTACTCTTAACATAATTTTCCTTGGAACTGAGTTGCAGAAACTTCTACGTGTCTATGCAGAACTGTTAATGCTTCCTTTTAGAAGATGATGATAGTGATATAGTCTAGTGTTGTTTCCAATTTTGCCTTGACTCTGGAATTTCAGAGCTAATATATAAGAAATACAAAAAAGATTTACAGATGATAGAAAAAAGAATTCCTTTCATACATAAGTTTATAAATGTGATAGATATTTATAATATCAATAGAAGTGAGTTCTTCGTGACTTCCTCTGACTTTTGTTCTTTTGTAGTCCTCTCTGTTTTATACTTTAGTAATTAACTCTAGTTTGTTACCACCTCTAATACACAGTGGATTTCAGTCAGCTTATTTCTTGTTTCTTAGAGCAGCCTGCCTCTGCTCAACTCTTTTCTTCTTTTATTTTATCTTTATAGTTGAAAGTATTACAGAAGTCCTCCTTTCCTCCCCCATTTACACCCTCTCCCTGCCCAGGTCTGAGAATCTGTCTTACAGAATAATTCCTCTCTTTAGTTTTACTAATCACCTACAGGAGAAATGTGGAGAGATATGTACAATACGGCCTAGGAAAGAACCAGGTTTTCTTAAGGTGGTGTGTTGCTCTATCTGTTGAAAGACTATAATCTAGAGTTTATTGATTATGCTTATTTAAGTTCTCACAATCATGGGGGTCAGAGGGGAGAATTTGAAGAGACAGACCCTGGTCAAATGTATACAGCTGGCTAGGATGGATCCAGGGCTCCCCACTCCCCATTTAGTGCTCTTTTCATATGTGTCATGAGCTTGGGACATGAACTGTTCACATACGTGCACATTGCTGACATTAGCAAGTTATGTAATAATTTTAAATGAAAGGGATTATTATGCTTTGAAATATAGTTATTGTGAAAGTACTCCTGAAAATGTGCTGCAAT
>NW_006383015.1:5893667-5928478 GCF_000327345.1 Myotis davidii | reverse complement strand
TATATATATATTTCTTCTATTTGTATATTTACATAATATTCCATTTCAGTAAGTATCATTATATGAAAGTTGTTCATTATAAAATGTTTTCTAGGTCCTTGTGGATAGCAGATTATACCAACAATTTACATTTATTTATCCAGTACTTTCTCAAATATTCTTATTTGGTATTTATAACAATCAAGTGCAATAAGCAGCATTGGCTTTGCCATCGTTTTGTGGCTTAGAGAGTAGCCACGGCCGGAGCCAGTCTTCTGAAGCTGAATTTAGTGCTCCTCTGACTTAAAGTGCTTCTCAAGCCAGCAGATGTCACTTAAAGGCCTGTGGAGGAGCAAGCTGTATCTCTCTCTCTCTCCCTCTCTCTTTCTTTTTTCTTTTGGTAATCCTCACCAGAGGATATTTTTCCATTGATTTTTAGAGAGAGTGGAAAGGAGGAGGGAGGGAGAGAGAGAGAGAGAGAGAAACATAGATGTGAGAGAGACACATTGATTGCCCTTGATGGGAATCAAACCCTTCAGTCCCAGGGCTGACGCTCTACCCACTGAGCAAAACTGGCTAGGGCAAGCTGTATCTCCATGCTTGCTGCTACCCCTGCACCAAGGCCTAGAGCATCTTAAGGGCAAGGCAGTGCAACCCAAGGGGAATGTGGACCCTGGAAGTAGTTAATATCTGGCAATATTTATTATTTATTCTTACTTCAATTTCAGGAACAAGGTGCTATTCAAAATATAAAATATTACTTCAGGAAGGATTTCATGAAAAATTACATCAAGCATTCAGACACTGAACAGGACTACTTAATGACAGTAGGATTCTAGCTTCTGTCTAAGGGATACTAATCTATAATCATATCTGATAAATTAGGTGAGAGGGCTTGTCAGAAACTCCCACGAGCATCTATGACAACTCACTGAGGAAAAATGGAATTGTGCACAGTGCGTCTGATGAAGTGAGAAAGCCTTGGGTAGTTCTGGGGGTGGGGTGGGGGCAGAGCGGCTCTGAATATTGCCTTTCATTTGAGTTGATTCCTTTGCCAGCCCCAGTGAATGATTGTGTGTGTCCTGGGTTGCTGCCCTTCTCTGTAGCTCTGTTTTGCAAACTACATAAAGGCACCTCCTTTGGGTTGACTTGAATGCTTAATTCTTCATTTGGGCACAAACTGTACACTCTTATGCAGTCTCCCATGCGTGCCCTATTTGGGGAGGATATAAAACCATAACAAAAAACTGATTTGATTTAAACTATCAGCTATCAGCCATATTAGCAGCAGTGTATAGAGACCCTTTAAAAAATTTAACATTACGGAAGAGTGGCTTTGTTGTCTACTTTTAGACAGAAAACTTGGGTCCTTTGACAACTTAAGATGCTTCAGTGACTCAGTAGGGGCAAGAGATAGTGGTGCCCAGCAGACATGGCCAAATGCAACAAATGCACAGTGGCAAATTGTGGGTGTCCAGCAGACATGCTGGTGCCTTATTGTTCCTGTGGAAGGTGGCAAGAACACAGCAGATTTGGTAGTATCCAACAAGTGCCAGCAAGCTCAGGTGCATGGTGGTTGGTACTGGTCGCTCAGTCAGGCAGTGGTGCTGGGGGTCTTGCCTTAATAAGGTGGTGGTGGTGGTGTGTGTGTGCGGGGGAGGACACATTACTTAAACCTGCCTTTTTGCCCATCTGCCCCCACAGGCTGGTGGCAGCCTTAAGTAAATCTGGTTACACAAATAAAATATGAGATACACTACTTAATGCATCTCATACTTAATACTTTGTTTGAGGTCAAACATTACAAAGATTTTAGAGGAAAAATGTGACCTGGTGTGATTCATATAAGAATGTTATTTTATTTTTCTAGGAGAGCAAATTTGATAGGTTTTTATGCTTTTGTACATGCCACCTCCAAATAAACCTACAATTAATTCATAACATAAGAAGAAATGATCCTCCATACCCCAGGAGTAACTTTCATAAAAGCGAGCTAGCTGAAGAGGTACAAATTGACAAGGAGGTGATTGGGAAGAGTCATTGCATGTGATGCACGAAAAATAGATTTTAAAATTTAACTGGATGGTCAAATTCAATGAAGAAGAAAATGGCTTTTCGGGAGGTGAGAAAATCACAGAAAAGTAGTTCTTTGGGTATTGGATCTAGTAATTAATTTTGAGAGAAATGGAATGCCTCAGTGCAAAGGTGTCTTCCTATGTGAAAGAGGCAGAATAACAAGAAATTACTGCCCCAAATAACTATGTTTTTGAGTGCGCTGGCCTTAATGAGGTACATGCAGGAAACAACTTTCTTCAGCCTTGCCAATCTCCTGTAGTCTCTGAGTTGAACATATTCCCTCCTAGATCAAATTCTCCATCACGTACAATGCATTTTCCAGTGTTCTTATGAATGAAAGTTCCTGTTATTTTCAATTAGCGTATTAAAGCACTTCTTAAAAGCATATGCAACACTCTTCCCAAGAAAAGTTTTACTGTATTTAGTACATCAATCATGAATGGTACCATTAAATGGATAAAATATGAAGTTGTGAAAAATAGTTCTTCCAGCCAGGCTGGTGTGGTTGAGAAGTTGAGCATCGACCTGTGAGCTAGGCGTCAGGGTTCTATTCCTGGTCACGGCACATGCCTGGGTTGCAGGCTCCATCCCTTGTAGGGGGCGTGCCGGAGGCAGCTGATCAATGATTCTCTCTCATCATTGATGTTTCTATCTCTCTCTTTCTTTCCCTTCCTCTCTGATATCAAAAAAATATTTAAAAAAATGCTTTCATTGGTTGACTTTGTTCCCTGTCTGACTGATGGCATAGGCATTGGACTAGAGGAGTCTTCCTGACAGACCGTCTCCACTTGTTAATTATTTAATGATCATCCTGTTCCAAAATGTGCACTATTACAATGGAGAGAACCAACAATGCATTTGCTTTACATAATTAGAGCTTGCAAGGCAAGATAATAAGTTCAGTTATTAAAAAAATTGGGACTTTTTCCTTGGAGGAGAGCTTTTATCCTGCTTTTTGAAACATGTTAATCCCACTTCATCTCCTCCACTTCAAAGGCCTGGGTCACTGCAATGACACTCGGATCTGCTGCTGCTGTCCTGCAAGTTCAGCTCCTTCTGTTGCTGGACCACAGGGAGTCACTGCAGACCCACCGACTCCCTCCTGCCTAGGCGGTCATTTTAATGGCTTTCTAAGTATTTGTTAAGAGCCCAGTTCTTACAATTTCCTTTCCAAAATTATTTTATCCCTATCAGTATAGTAACAGGCATCTTTGGGATAGCAGACAACCAGGTGATTCTCTAAATGTGGGTAAGTAATTAGGGTAAAAGCCACAGTCGTTCACTCCCTAGTATCTTTTGTGTTAAATTCAGAAGGGACCTTTTAGAGATAACTTAGCACAAATATTTAATAGTTAACTGTTGTCCTGGCAAGTTGCTCAGTGGTTAGAACGCCAGCCGGAGCCCCAAACGGTCTTGGGTTCTATTCCCGGTCAAGGGCACAAACCTGAGTTGCAGGTTTGATCCCCCAACCCAGGTTGGGGTGTGTGTGGGAGGCAACCAATTGATGTGTCTCTCTCACATTGATGTTTCTCTCTTTTTTTCTCTCTCCCCCTTCCTTCTCACTCTCTCTCTAAAAATCAGTGGAAAAACATATTCTCGATGAGTATTAACACAAACAAAGAAAAGTTAACTGTAGAAATCAAAGATGTTTCCTGGGATATGTGATGCATGTATAAAACACCAAGCAGGAAGCCACACCTGGCCATCAGAATAGTAGCTGAGACGTAGAGAGAGTATCTACTCTATAAGCCAATTGCAGGCAAGGTCACCTAACACACAAGGCTGTCAGTCTCCATCATTACTGGGAAGGTATTTTTTGTTTGTTTTTCAGCTCTATTTTTATAGAAAAGGAAACAAATTTAGCAACATTAAGTGGCTTACCTACAATCTCATTTCTAAATCTTTCTGGCTCTAACCATCATTTATTTAATAAAATTTAATTTATAATTGTATATTCCACCTCATTCCAAAAAGGATGAGGCACCTTATAAAGTAAGAGTAAACTCAATAGGCTGTAAAAGAGAAAAGAAAACTAAGCACAGGGAAAATAAAAGCAAACTAAATGAACCAAGAGAGGTGAAGTTACTATAAAGTGTATTCCAAAGCTGTATTGCAAGTATGGACCCAAAGGCTTACATAATAAGGGGAAATCCTCCTAGTCTTTTAGTCACCGCATTAAAATATGCATTTCCAGCCCTAACCAGTTTGGCTTAGTGGATAGAGCATCGGCCTGCAGACTGAAAGGTCCCAGGTTTGATTCTGGTCCAGGGTATATACCTTGGTTGCGGGCACATCCCCAGTAGCAACTGATCGATATTTCTCTCTCATCAATGTTTCTACCTCTCTATCCCTCTCCCTTCCTCTCTGTAAAAAAATAAAAAATATAAAAAATGCATTTCCAGTATTTTAAACATGTTCTATTGCATCACTGAATAGTCAACCAGCACACGAGTATGGAATTGAGGCTGATCTGTTGTTGGGTGTACTTAATAATTCCCATCTTTGTCGGTTTATTTTAAATTTATGGAACCTATGCTTCTTGTCAATATCATAAATGCTTTCAGTTTTCAGTTTTGAACTAATTATTATAGAATATGTACAAAATACCACAAATATCAAATACTTCCAGAGAGACACAGGTGCAGGCAATTCCTGGTACAAACCCAGATAGTGTTGTGGACCAAAGGTGAACTGTTAGTTGATAGGAAATGACATAAAAAGACAGGTGGAAGCAGCCACTTGACTGGAGGCCCCAAATAAAGAGGTTAATTTTGCATATGAGAAGTGGTTAAAGAATGTCATTGGGTGGTGCTGAATAGTGTTCAAAGGAATCTACACTAATAAAAGAGAAACATGCAAATTGGTGTCACCCCACTATGCCCACCAGCCAATCAAGATGAGCATGCAAATTAACCCAACAAAGATGGTGGTTAATTTGCATATGCAGGCTGAAGACAGTGTAGAAGGAAGCCAAATGCTGCAGAAGGGAGTGAAGTGGTGAAGGGAGGGAGCTGAGGCAGCGGACACGGGAGTGGAGCCAGGCAGCAGAGAGGGGAGCGAAGCCCGCCGAGGCAGGCTTTGCTCTCTTCTCTGCTTTGCTCCGGCCTCAGGAAGCCCTATTCTTGCAGGAATAGGCCCGAGGAAGCCCTATTCTTGCAGGAATCTTCCTGCAATGGGCCTCTAGTAAGTTGTTTAAAAGTCAAACCTCAAAGATTCAGACACAGAAACTCAGTTATGGAGTCCTCCTGCACAGAAGCTAGAGGTGGGTTGCAAATGTGTCCAACAGATCATGACAAAGAGAAAAAAACAGTTTCAGATTTTACAGTGTTATGAAATTGAAAAAAAATCTATTGCCCAGGACTTTTCCTAATTCTGAGAGAGAGATTTGTTTTTAGTTTTGATGAGAAATAATTGACATACATCACTGTATAATTTTAAGGTGTGGAGCATGATGGTTTGATTTACATATGTTGTGAACTGATTACCTCAATAGATTTAGTTACTGTCCATCACCCCATATAGATGCCATGAAAAGAAAACAAAAAACCATTTCTCCTGTGATGGGAACTCTTAGGATCCACTCTCTCTCTCTCTCTTTTTAATAATATATTTTTATTGATTTTAGAGAGGAAGGGAGGAGAGATAGAAAAATCAGTGATGAGAGAGAATCATTCATTGGCTACCTACTGCATGCTCCACACTGGGGGCTGAGTCCAAAACCCAGACATGTGCCCTGACCGGGAATTGAACTGTGACCTCCTGGTTCATAGGTCGATGCTCAACCACTGAGCCACACTGGCCAGGCAGGATCCACTCTCTTAACAACTTTTCTATATATCAAACGGCAGTGATCATGTTGTATATTACATCCTAATACTTATTGTTATTTTTGTACATCAAATCCCAAAATCTTATTTATTTTGTAACTGGAAGTTTGTACCTCTCAACTTCCTTCCCCTATTTTCACTCATTAAATCCCTCCCCATTTCTCCCCTCTGGCAACCACCAATCTTTTTATTCTTTTTCTAAGGGAAAAATCTATGTGAAATGAATAGTTAATTTTTATCTCTTTAAGAATCAAGAGATTGCCATTTGGAAAAAAAAAATGTCTTCAGTGTGTGTAATTGCTTCTTGTTCTACACAACTCAGTTTATAAAGAACAGTATATGTTATTATGAAGGGATTTTCAAATCTCAGTTTGGTCTCTACATTAAGGAAATCCACAATGAGAGTCCATTTTATTGTTATTACTCCATTGAGGGGGGGGTCTTCATATTTTCTACTATAGTATTATGACACTTCTCAATTTCAATATTTTTTTCAGTTTGAACAGAAATAAATTAGAATTTTGTTTGTTTAGAAAGCTTTAACTAATTCTCTTTTTCTCTAGGTTTAGCAAACTCAGCAAATAATATATGTTAACTCAGTCTAAAGCCATGTGAACTTCAAGGGATATTAAATCTGTTTCTGATTTAGTTACACATTACTCATTGAAATATTATTTGGTAGAAAATGCTTGATGTCCAGAAACCTTACGAACCATTTTATCACCTTTTTTATTTGACCCAGGAAGTTGATTTTCATGGGCAGTAAATAAAGTTTATATCTGGAAAGATGAAACCATGAAGTTTATCAATATGGTTATTATATTTTGTACCACCAAGCTTTCCAAGCAGATTTGATATGGCTGACAGTAAAAGCATTTCAACAGAGCAGTTAAAGTAAAGGTAATGATTGAGGTACAAAAAAAGATATAAAGAAAAGAACAAAATAATTGAATGGGGAGAATTGTGAAATATATTAAATTTGTTCTGAGCTTCCCGACCACCAATGCAGAAAGCAAACCAAGTGGTTTTACTTGGAAGCACTCTTGCGCTTTGCTCTAACTTCATCTTGGATAGTGCACACGTCACATTATGAGAGGAAAAGCTAAGCAAAGAAACCAACAGACCAGGAACAAAATTATTTAGCAATAGTTACTGAAATAAATGAAACACTGAACCTTCTTGCCAAGTACTGCCTAACAAAAATAGCTTTATCCTTGTCTTTTCAAATCATGGGATATATCCTTCAGGTTCCTCTTACTACTAATGTAGGAATTTTCACTCATCAGCATATTCTTGTTCATTAGTTCATGAATACATTCACTAAATTTTTATTGAGGACTTATCGGGCTTTATTACTCATCTAAACATTCAGGATACAAATGTCAGTAGGACATGTTTCTTACCTTCAAAGTTAAGGGGATTGAAGACATAGGAGCAGTTTCACTCATGCATTCAATCATTCTTTAAAAAACATTTATTTAGTGCCAACCATGAGTCAGGCACCATTCTAGGTTCTGGGGATATAGATATCTTGTGATGCAAATAAATAATTATGCTGTATCATAAACACAATAATAGGTACAAGGTGTTATAAGCACGCAATGGTGGGTGGTCATGAGAGGATGATAGGGGGAAAAGTCAGTGGAAGAGGTAGGTACCTGAGCAAAGTCTTGGAAGATGTAAAATAATTTTTCTGAATAGGAACTTTTATAGTAATTTCAAGAAATGATGATTATAATAGCCACCATTTTGTATATTTAACCCTTATGGTAAATTGTCCTTATTGAGGCACTTTATCTATGTTTTTTTCATTTAATTCTCATAACAGGGCTTTGTAAATATTCTATTTTATGTATGATATAATCAAAGTTACCCATCTGGGGGTCCAAGAGAGTGGTGACCTGCTCTCTGATTCTAACCCCCAGCTCCAGGGCCATGTGGTTAACTCAACCAAACAAGATGTAAATTGGCTTTGGCCACCCCTTGGTCTTTGGTTTGCACACACTTGTGACAGTCTCCCCTTAGGAGAATGGACCTAGGAAGGATACCACAGGTCCTAGAAGAGAGAGTAGGGGTCATTTGGGCAGGGAATTCTGGGGTCCTGGTATCCAAAGGGTAGTCAAGGAATAGGAACAAGAGCTCTGGAAGTGGCCTGCGCTATTTCCGGGAAGAATCCTTGGCTGTGGCGGTGTGTGGCTGGAGGGGAATGAGTGGAGCCTTCTCAAGTGTGGGGTCTGGGACATGGGCCTAAGTATCCCTGGCCAATATTACTTCTGCTTCTCAGTTTTGCATGGCCATGGTGGAAGCAAGGTAACCCTGGCCAGCCTCAGTGTAGGTACTGGCACCTAAAGGCCAAGGAAGGTATAGCTAATTATTTTTCCTACCAAATGTAAATTTATCTTGATGTGAAGTTTATGGAAAGATTCCCAGCAGGTGTTTGGAACCCCATCACTCTTTCTTTGGCACTGACTTCCTTTATCCTAGGGATCCCTCATCAAATTGTAAAACTGAGATCATGGCCTGAATTATTTTACCATTTAGCTCTTAACTGCACATATATTGACAGTTCAAGGGAGTGTAACTCTTTAGTCTGGACTCCAGATACTTGCTGTTTAATCTTCTCTGTTCTTTTGGGATATAGACTTGGTTTTCTGAACAATCTATAGATTCATGGTTTTCTCTAGGCTTAGAATTTAAAGGAAGACATATTTTCTCCATTCTATTAAGTTCCAAGTTATATTTTCTAATATCAAAAAAGATATGTAAGTACAATTAGAGAAAGATATATGAAGAGTTCTTTTTGATATAGTGTTTCTTGAGAAATATTATCATGATGTCTAAAGATAAAAGTTTACTTCTCCATCTTACTAATCATTTATTTTTTTTCACAGAAGAAAAATAAATTAAGTTCCTGTGACATAAGTTTCAAATATACATTTAGGCTGAAATAATTTTTTGTTTTGTTTGTTTGTTTCTTTGTTTTTTGGTCAGGAAGTAACTTGAAGATAGTTTTAAAAATTTAAAAATATGTGCTTATGCAGTGGAGGCTTTTCAAAAGTTATTTTTAAAGACTGAGGAATTAAGCACCTGTCATTTTCACCAGCTGGTGTAGATGTTAAAAATTACTGTCACTCTTTCACCCGCTACTCTGTTTTGCACCTGCTGCTACTTGAGTTATGGGCACTTCACACATGGTAATTTAATAAGGTTAGGTCCCATGACAGTATACTAGATGTTATCCCCTGTGGAGTTAAAGCAGTTTTATAAAGTCTTGTGGGAAAAAATATTAAATATGAAGCTTGAGACAAAAACTTTGTCACATTTTTCTAAGTGAAAGATGTTAAAGGAGTTAAAAGATAGAAAATTTAACTACATATTTCAAAAAAATTTATCCTTTTATGATTGGACTCTTTGTAACTGTCAACTTCTCTACAATGGTGACATTTATAAGTAAAAATAAGAACATTTTCATTGCCTTATGTATTGAAACCTGCATTGTTCAGTATGGTTGTCATGAGCTACATGTGTCTATTTAAATTAATTAAAATGAGATACAATTAAACATTCAATTCCACAGTCACACTAGCCACAGTTCAAGTGCTCTAGTGGTTACCCAATAGAACAATGTAGATACAGATTTACTGCAAGTTCTGCTGGACCGTGCTGTGTGAAATTTCCAGTTCCTGGTCTTAGGCTAACTTGGTCTTAAAGATCTTGAGGCCATTGTGAATTTTCCTTATGACTGATTGTAATGTCCCGACATCATCTTGGCCACAAAAGCCTAAGTCAGAGTTGAAGCTGTTGACTACTGGAACCCGAGAGACCTTTGCTAGAGTTGAGGAGCATGTGGACATGAAGCACCTAACATCAGGAAAAAGTTGTTTCAGCTTCCAAAAATGTCTAGGCAGGCAGGTACTTCTCAGAGATTTTATAATCCCATATATTTCTGATATCTTTTGAGAGAGGGGGAGAACTATTTATCACCGCATCTCTTCTAAACATACAACTATTAGCTTGCAAATTCTGCCTTTGTTCTGAAGAAAAGTGACATGATAGCATTATGATATGATAAAGTAAGTTTACACTTTGAACTTTTCTATGAATTATTTTACCATTTAAGACATATATTAGAAGATTGAACCAAGATTTGGGGACACAGGCATGTGAAGTAGAGGGGAGCATAGCAGGAGACAGCATATTAATAGATATGTTCTTGAATAACAGTCTTATCCCAGAGAGGTTTTTTAAGTGACAGCTGAAAGGTCACTTTAAATATTATCCTTGAAGACATTCAGTGAGAGGGATTAGGGCTTATTAGAATTTTCTAATAGGCCAGATTATCACTAGAAGTGAAATAGTTCAAACCATGAATACGATGATTTACATGCAACTGAGGAAGCCTGCTTTCATCTTGAATTGCCTGGGTAGTTTATATGAAAACATCTCTGATCCTCTGAATTTTTTCAGTTCTCCATTTCACTTTTTCTTTCTTTCTTTTTTTTAAAGATTTTTTTTTATTGATTTCAGAGAGGAAGGGAGAGGGAGTGAGAAATAGAAACATCAATGATGAGAGAGAATCATTGATTGGCTGCCGCCTGTATGCCCCCTTCTGGGGACCAAGCTCACAACTTGGGCATGTGCCCTTGACTGGAATTGAACCCAGGACCCTTGAGCCCACAGGCCAACACTCTGTCCACTGAGCCAAGCCAGCTGGAGTTCTATTTCACTTTTTCAGTAATATATGATTGAATCCCATATATGATTTATGGGATTATCACTACTATTCATTCTGTTATTTTCTATATAGACTATACTGATTTCTTCTTTTAATTCATCAATATTCTATACATGAACAATAGAATTGAGGTTTTAAAAATTATTTTCTCTAAGAAGATAAAAACACAATGCAAATTGAATATTCCAGACTGACCAAAGTTATTTATTGCTCTTTTAATTTAAGGATGTTGATTGACCCATGGTAGAAAATAAAGAGTGGTGCTTGGGTTTGAGATTGTCAGTATTTTATCCTTGTCTAGAGCAGGAGACACTTGGTTTGTGTTATATGAATGCAATTCAGAGAGAAATGTAGGTATAAAAAATTTCAGGAAGTCCTCAGTCTAGAATAGTCTACATTGTTTTGTTTTCTGAATGATGGTAAACAGATCTGGACATGGGTGTTATAAGTTTCCAGCCAGTCTTCCTAAACAATGCTTGATCTGTAAAGAAAGGGGGAAATGAGTTGGATTTTTATTTTAATGTGAAGTGATAAGAAGAAAAAGCACAAATGAGCCAACACTTTCAAGGTAAACTATTTCCTCGGTGTAAGCACATGGTTGCAAGTGCTTAACTGTGATAACATGGTTTGCTAGAGTGGTAACTGTTAAAAACTATGCGTTATTCAGAAAACTTAGGCCCATCCTTTTATTAGTGTTACGTCCCAAATAAATTAATTAACTACTCTGGGTTGTTGACTCTCCATTGCATACTTTTAGTACAAAGATAGGATTTATATATTAAACTTCTGAGGTTTTTGCTTATACAAAGTGATCTATTTCTAAATAACCCATTTCAGGGAGTTGAAGTTTTCTGGTTCATATAAATAACTTTTAAGAAATAATACTAATTATATCGACAGAATATAAAGTGAAGCAGTTAAAGAAGATTAAAAAAAACCCAAGAAAGTCTAAAGAGTAAAGAGGAAACATATATACCTTGAGAGCTCCATTTAGATAGACATGATATGCTTGACAAAAGCTGTAGGCACAATACAGACAGTTGAGGGTTAGAAAACAGTCAAATTTAATAATAATAAAAAAGAGGTTCTGAAAGTTACTTCAATCTTAATTAATCTTAGCTAAAACACTGGAGCTTATTTTTCATGCTCTGCACAGCCCGCTGTACTTATTACTAGATTTATGACCTTTCCCTGATTTTATAAATTTAATTTTTGAGTAAGGGGTACATTCACACGATTAAATTTTTCTTCTTTAAAGTATGAAAGAGTTTATAACAAAAATAAAAGTTTCTCACCACTGTCTCCCAGATACTTAGTTTCTCCTTTATAGCTAAGTTCATAGAGCTATTAAGTGCATATAAGAGAATACAAATATATGCTTCTTTTTAAAAAATATATTTTTATTGATTTCAGAGAGGAAGGGAGAGGGAGAGAGAGATGGAAACATCAATGATGAGAGAAAATCATTGATTGGCTGCCTCCTGCACGCCCCCCCAATGGGGACAGAGCCTGCCACCTGGGCATGTGCCCTTGATTCGCATCAAACCTGGGACCTTTCAGTCCTCAGGCCAATGCTCTATTCACTGAGCCAAACCAGCTAGGGCCAAATATATGTTTATAATTTTTTTTGTACATGAATGGTGGCATACTCTGCAAATTCTTTTTCACTTACTTTTCTCACTTAGTAATATACTTGGAGATGTTTCCATAACCGTAAACAAGAATGTCATTTTTTTTTCAGGGCTGTAGGGTATTTCATTGTGTAGATGTACTGGAATCTATATGATACATTCTACATCGATTAACATTAAGTTGTTCAAATATTTGGCCATCACAAACAGCACTACTAACAAATAACCATGTAGCACTCATTTCACTTGACTGCAAGAATGTCTACATTCCTTGAAGTAGATTTGTTAGATCTGCTAGTACCCCATCACCACACAGGGACTTAAATGATTTACATTCTCAGTAGGAATGCATAAGATCGGCTTTTTCTACACATTCTTCTCACCCCAAAGTTTGGTCAAACTGTTAATCTTCAGCAATCAGCTTATTTAAAAATGGTATTTCAGTGTAGTGTCAATCTGCATTTCTCTTGTTATTAATGAAGTTTAGCATATTCCACTGTATTTGTGTATATACTTTCCTTTTCTATGAAGTGTCTGTTCATATATCAGTTTTTTATTAGGTTGTGGTCTTTTTATAAATTTGTAATTGCTTTTTATTAGGAAAATGAGCTCTTTGCAATACTGATTGCAAAAATATATCTTTTTTTTGGTCTGCTGTTTTTCTTTTAACTCTGCTTCTGGTGGCTTTTGCCATATAAATTAAAAAACATGATATGGTTGAATTTGTCAAAATTTGAAGTGCCTCCTGGGTTTTATATAAGTATTAGAGAGGTCTTCCAGTTCCAAAAGCTATAAAATAATTCTTCTTTGGCTCCTATGCTTTTTTCTTTTACATTTAAATGCTTGACCCATTTGGAATTTATTTTGGTATAAGATCCAGGTCTGATTTAATTTTCTAGATTACTATCCACTTGTCCAAACAGTATTTATTGAATGATTCTTCTTTTATGTAATATACTTATGATAATAACCAAATTTAAAATATTGTTTATGGGAAAGAAGTGAAGTTTAATTAAGATTGTCAGTGAAGGTATGCTTGGCTGAGTACTTTCCTTTTCTCCTGTCCCCTTCTGTCTCTCTCTCTCTCTCTCTCCTTTCTCCTTTCTTCCCCTCTTCTCTCTGCTTCTCTTTTCTTTACTTTTCCTCTAGTCATCAGACTTCACAAGTCTAAATTTACATGAAATCTAGCAACAGCCCTGCCAGTGTGGCTCGGTGGTTGAGCGTTGACCTATGAACCGTGGGTTACAATTCGATTTCCGGTCAGGGCACATGTCCCGGTTTCAGGCTGGATCTCCAGTAGGGCGTATGCAGGAGGCAGCCAATCAATGATTCTCTCTCATCATTGATATTTCTATCTCTCTCTCCCTCTCCCTCCCTCTCTGAAATCAATTTTAAAAAAATCTATCAACATAGCTTTATTGAAATATGACTAGATTAGCATTTTAGGGGAATAGATAAGTTTCTCAATTTTCTTGGAAAATTTTAATTTACATGTCATATCATGCAACTTTAATTTGCATCTTTATTTTGTGTAGTTTGTTGCTTTTCAGATCCTCTGGCTGAAGCTGCTGTAGATTGGTAGCAGGAAATAGATAATTGGACACTACGAGAGGACTTTCATATAGCACCATGCCTATCATTAATGATGTGACCTTCACTGATACCTAAACTTTTTGGCCCCTCAATTTCTTCATTTTATAATTCCTTTATGTAAAGGATTTTAAGATCTCTCCAACTTTGATATTCTAATAAATTTTATTCTAACACAACTCTGTCTATATTAAAGAGATGTGATAAAGGTCTAACAAGAAAAGTACACGTGAAAACACATTTTAAGCTGTATAACAATATACAAGAGTGCTAAAACCCACTGGAATAAATCTTGTATATATATACTAGAGGCCCGATGCCCGAAATTTGTGCAAGAGTAGGCCTTCCTTCCCCTGGCGGCCGGCACTGGTTTCCCTCTGGCACCCGGGGCCGGGGCTTCCCTCGAAACCCTGACTTCATCCAGAAGGTCATCTGGCCTAATTAGCATATTATGCTTTTGTTATTATAGATATTCAAATCTTCACAAGATATCTTTTTAGAGTTAGAGTTATTATATAGTTCATTGATAATAAGTAGCATGTGTGTGTTAATAAGGGAGGTGAAGAAAAAGAAATTATTTTAAGCTCAAATGGAGTCCATCATCAATCTAATCATTTAAGAGATGCAGTAACTACCAGAGCACATGAGATTGTACCTTCATAGTTGATGCATCCATTGGAGTCTTCTTGACCTTGCAACAGTGTTTCCACTTCTTCCTCTCTCATCTTTTCACCTGATGAAGCAAAAGTCTTTGTTCAGAAAGGAAGTCAGAGAATATTTTCAATATTCCACTGTAAGTGACCAGTTTGGAACTTCTGGAGACTATGACTAAACTCTTGGAGGATAGGAGCCAAGCCCTTCTTATTCCTCTCGCACTTAGTCGGTTGCCAATAAATGTTTTGAGTCAGTGAATTAAGTGCACATTATATACGAACTAGAGGCCCCTCAGTCCAGCCTGCATCCTCTCCAATCTGGGACCCCTCAGGGAATGTCCAACTGCCGGTTTAGGCCCGATCTGCCAGTTTAGGCCTGATCTGGGCCTAAACCAGCAGTTGGACATCCTTCTCACAATCTGGGACCGCTGGCTCCTACTGCTCACCTGCCTGCCTGCCTGATAGCCCCAAACTGCTTCTGCCTGCCAGCCTGATTGACACCTAACTGCTCCCCTGCCGGCCCAATCGCCCCCAACTGCCTTCCCCTGCTGGCCCCATTGCCCAAAACTGCCCTCCCCTGACATGACCTGCTTCCTCCGCCAGGACCTGCCTCTTCTGCATGAGGTGGCAGAGACGTTGGGACCAGCCACCTCCATGCTGCACAGAGCCGCCGGACCCCCAGGCCTCACCACATGGAGCAGCCACTTGGCCCCGTCTCCGCTGTGCACATGGACATCTTGTGGCGGCCATCTTGTGATGGCGTCATCGTTGGGACCAGCCACCTCCATGCTGCACAGAGCCGCCGGACCCCCAGGCCTCACCACATGGAGCAGCCACTTGGCCCCGTCTCCGCTGTGCACATGGACATCTTGTGGTGGCCATCTTGTGATGGTGTCATGCGCGAAGGCCACCTAGGCTTTTATTAGTATAGATATTCAAACTATATCCTATGAGGACTACAGTGTTTTATTATTCATTACCAGTAATTTATGTTACCATTTTCCCCAAACTCACTCATTGACACTAGTTAATTGAAATGGTTGTTAACTTTTGAATATTCTTTTACATTTTCCCTTTGTAGTCTTTTCCCTTATCTACCTTGGTTATAACATGATTCCCTCAAGTCATACTCCTTCTTATATATTCTGTCCTACTAATTCCACTGGAACAAATTTCCTTACCCAGTGTGGCTAGCACGTGACGGAGTTCAGCACCCATGACTGTGCCATTGCCTTCCTTGTCAAAGACACGCAGACCCTCAACGAAGTCTTCATAAGTGCCCTGCTCCTTGTTGTTAGAAATAGCTTGCATCATGGGAAGAAATTGTTCAAACTCAATTTTCTTGACATTCATCTCTGGAAGAAATTGCAATTTGGAGAGTGTTAGCAAACATAAAATGCCATCTCTGAGTCTCAAATTAAACTTTAAAGTTTATTCTAGATGACCTGAAAAATCTTCATACAGTGAAAATTTCAGTTGGTAAGTTGCTGATGAGGAAACTTTGGTAATAGTTAAATAGCCTGAGCTCTGGAGCCCTGGTCCTCGACCTTTTATCTCCAACCCACCATTTACACCTATGTGATTATGGGCAAGTTTATTAACCAATTTATGTCTCAGCTTCTTCATCTCTGAAATAGAGATATTTCATAGTGTTAGTATGAGAATTACTAGTAAATGAGATGACACAAGCCAAGTTTGTTACAATACCTGGGACAACCGAGTACTTAATGTTAGCTGCCATTTTATTAGTACTGTCAATTTAATATTTTTTTAAATATATTTTTATTGATTTCAGATAGGAAGGGCGAGGAAGAGAGAGATAAGACATAGATGAGAGAGAATCATTGATCGGCTGCCTCCTGCATGCCTCCCCACTGGGGATCGAGCCCACAACCCAAGCATGTGCCCTGACCAGGAATTGAACTGAGACCTCCTGGTTTGTAGGTCAATGCTCAACCACTGAGCCACACTGGCTGGGCTTAATTTAATATTTTTATAATTTCTAGGGAAGCTATATAAAATTATACTGATACGATAGCATGTAAATATAGTAAAACTTAATTGAACTTTAATATATAGTCCGATTTTGTCCTGAGCTTTTGTAGGGCCTTCAATTTCTTTAAATTTTAGCTAATTTAAAAAAGAAGCTTATGAGGAAAGAATGTGTCAAATGTTTTGTGAACTTCTGATGTTTTTGTAATTTAGAGGCCTACAGATGATAGGACTATCTTTGGTAATTTTTGACAAGGTGAATCATATTCACAGGAAATATAAAATAGACTATCCAGATGTATGCAGTGTATAGTCATGTACTCCTAAAATCAGAATTCCCTTTTACGAGTCTTTCCTCATAGAATACAAATCTAGTACATTAAATAATAGTAAAAAGACTGAATGGAAATGCTGAATAAACGAATATTTACTTAATAATCCCATTAAAGATGGATGTTTGATAAGTTAGAAATGGCACTTAAGAAGGAAGACTTGACTTACTATTCTTTTACTTTATCTCACTCTCTCAGCTATTATTTTGTGTGATTTACCTGGAAATTTTCCTTTAAAGAAAATGAACTGTGATGAATAGTCAGACTGATTTAGAGTTAGGTTTTCTTGAAGTATTTTTTCTTTTGCAACACAAGAAAATTGTCATTTTAATTATCAAAGAAAAAAGAAATTATTTGTTTTCTTTTTTACCTGTGGCAAAGATAAACAGCCCACATATCTACTTAAAAAATGTCAATTTGGTCTTGTTGTTGTTGTTGTTTGTTTTCCAATAGATTATTATATTTTGCCATGAACCTTAGGGATTAAACATTTTTTTCTTGCTCTAGGACTGGGTTTCTGTGTTGAGCAAATAAATTCTGCAATTTTGCCACTCATGTATGTTACTGACTTTGATACCATGATTTAACTTGGGTGACTAAATGCAGGTTTGGCATAGATTTTTAGGTCTTTTGGTAATTCTCTGGACATAAAAAAATACTCTTATTAAGATGTCATCCTGTTTTTGTTAATTAAGATAGCTGAGTTTCCTTTAAGAGACTTACAGAAGCAGGGTGTCAAAAGATAGGCCATTGGGCAAAGTCAGCAGGTATTTTGTCTCCCTGAAAACATTGATTTCATTTCTCTGGCTTTTGTCAGAGTAGACATCCTCTCGGAGTGTGCTATTATAATTTACTTGGAGTTATTTGCAAAGTGCATTATGTTTTAGTCATATTTAACATCTTTGTCAAAATGTAATTTTGCCTTTGAAGGTTTGAAAAAATGTGTAGATTTGGGTATTATTTCATTTCATTAACCTTTAAATTATGAGCATTAAGATAAGATGATGATAATGATGTTAGCATTAAATATTATTTCCTTGCATTAGCATGAAATTTTATCAAGCTTGCAAATTCTCAAAGGAAGGTTAACTTACTTTATGAGGGAAAAAACTGACTCTAGCCAAGTGGCACACTTACCATCAAAAGCCAATTAAGTCCTATTCTGTGAAACTTATTTCTTAATAAATCTCTCTTTCTCTGAAACACACACACACACACACACACACACACACACACACACCACATATTTCTCAACTTTTTGGGAAAACATGGGGTTACCTTCATTGGTGGGATTTCCCAGCACCTTCTTGACCTCTGCATTGGTGGGATTTGTGCCTAGAGCCCGGAGGACATCACCAACCTGGCTTAAGGTGATTTTGCTATCACCTGTCCTGTCAAACAGGAGAAACGCCTCCTTGAAATCTGCAAGAAGCAAGAAACATTAGGGGGCTTTTTTTTTCTACTTCAGACCTGTAAGTTAACCCTAATTTCACCAAAGATCCAGTTCAAACTCTCCGCTATTTTACAAATTTTTCCAACGTTGTGATTGCTAGATTCTCCCTTTTCCTAGTTCAAACAGTCACGGACACACCCTTCCACTTGGGGGCTGTTTTAAAGCAGCATTTCCCATTTCAAGTCATATGTTATTATTAATCAGATATGGAAATTGGAGCTTCTAGTCATATTTGTTCGTATTTTCTTCATCTGTGTGGTCAGTAGGAATGGGTTAAGATATTCTGAGGCTTTAAGAATTCCTTATATAACCTCTCATATAATTAATAACATTTCAAGAAACATTTTCAAATGGGGTTGTGTTTGTGAGGTCAACAAAAACTTCTCAAATTACATGGAAAAAACCTCTTGAGTTACAAATTTCCTAGATACTCCCCTTAACCAGTTTTCTTCAGGAGTAACTTCATTTTTTCAGAAAGAAAAATCTAGAAAGTTGAGACAAGTCTCTAAATTCTGTAAGTGTCATTTAACCACTTCAATGTGTGTCTGTAATAGGCTCCTAGTATAATTTATTCAGAAGGAGGAATATGTGTTTGGGTCTGTTGCTATGGTAAACTATTCTTTTTTTTTCAGATCATACATATGACAACATGTTGCTATGTTAGTTTTAAGTACATATATCCTAATGAAAAATTTATGGAGATAATGGTAAATTCACATGCACTTTAGAGAAAAGTACAGATGTCTTAAATACTCTGCCTAGTTTCCCCCAATAGTAACCTTTTGCAAAGTTATTGTATACTATTGAAATCAGGGTATTCACACTGATAGATACCACTAATTTTATTCAGATTTCCATTTTTATTGTACGTGTGTGTGTGTGTGTGTATAAGTACATATTCTTAAAGTGTAATTTTTTTTATCATGATCACTATATTCCTTAATTTTCCTAAATTTTGTCATTCTCCTTTAATAGAATGGTTTTGCCTTCAGAATTACATTAAAAAAGAATTAAGGCATGTACACCAAAAAGACAGAAAGAGGTACTACTATGGATTAGGGGCCAGTAAAGACATTTTAATAAAACCTTCTAAGTTTAACTAAATGAATTTCCTGGGGAACCCGAAAGTACTGATGGCAACGGGTTGGAGTTAATACTAACAACACTCAAAAATCATTGGTGCATGAAAGAGGCGAAAGCAGTCTTTTTTTAGGCCATTAGTTGTTCAGGATCAAATTATACCTTCTGGATAGATTACTCAGCAAAAATACCCTATTTTACTGTCCCTCCATCCTCTAATCTAGGATTGAACCAGACATTTTCACTGTCAACTATTGTGATCATGTTTCCCTCCTTTGCTAAAATTTCCCCCTCATATTCTCTGCAATTTGACCATAAAAGATCATTTCCCTAATCTGAAAACATGCCCCAGGCACTGTAGGGTCATTAGTTAAATATTGTTTCATCTTTCTAAGGGACATGTGAAACTGAACTATTCCTGTTACTGGCTCCAGGCTTTCATGCACAAATTGCTCAGCGGGCTCACTATTACCCTGGGCAGATGCTTGATATAGAAATAGGAATTTTATGGGCTGTAATAGAATCTTCCTGACATTAAACCTCCTGTTGATTTAAAGGCTAAAGCCAGAAAGATATTGTTCTTTCTACCCCAGAATTTTAAGGCTTATGTTTTTCTCTTGAAGAGTCTAGAACATGGGTTAGCACACTCCTGCCTAGGGGCTGACCACCTGTTTTTGTAAACAAAGTTTGATTGGAATGCAGCTATTTGTGTATGTATTGTCTATGGCTGTTTTCATCAGTAACACATCTGGGTTCTTTTTACAGCGGCTGCATTTGCCAATAAAGCTTAACATATTTACTCGTTGATCCTTTAAAAAAATTTTTTTTCCAGCCCCTTGTCTAGAACAATACTGTTCTAGAACTTTCTGTGATGATTGAAATGTTCTATATCTGGGCTGCCCCAAAATGTAGCTACTAGTTACCTGCAATTCTTGAGCACTAGAAGGCAACTAGTACAACTGTGGAAATGGAATTTTAAATGTTTACTATTTTTAAATAGTTAATTTATTTTTAACTATTTACCGTTTAAATTTAAATA
Organism: Myotis davidii; assembly: GCF_000327345.1. NCBI lineage: Eukaryota > Metazoa > Chordata > Mammalia > Chiroptera > Vespertilionidae > Myotis > Myotis davidii. The sequence continues at coordinate 5,908,091 of NW_006383015.1, read as the reverse complement.
GCCACATGTGGCCAGTGGCAGCTCTACTGGACAGCATAGGAGGACTTAGACTTTTAGGATGCTATGATTTTCTAGTTGTTATTTCTTCTTTCCTACAAACCTGTGAAACATTCAAATAGAACAGCCTTGAGTAAAACTATTTAATCATTAAACAAGAAAGTAATCAAAGGAAGTCTTCATTCTTTTCTGAACAAATCAGATTTCCATTTCATTTAAAATGCTAAGAAACATTTGTTTTCCTGGCGCAAGAGAAAAACCAGTCCACCACACCCATGTTTACCAAAACTCTATCTAAAACCTATTTCATATATGAAGTAATAGGTTTCATTGTAATAGTTTAATAGGTTTAAACTTCCCTTCTGTTCCTATAAGGGTTTTAAAGTCTTCTATTGTTTGGTCCTACCATAGTTTGGCTTTCAAAATGACCCTGTAAAGTAGATATATAAGAGGACTGGGATGTAATTAGCTGAAAATGTTGCAGCATCACTAGTTAAAAATGTATCAAAAATCAAACAAATTATAGTAGAAGTACCAACTATTTTGAATAAAATATAGTCCTGTTTAGTATAATTTTATAGGATATTGAGTTCTGAGTCATGAAGTTATCTAATTGTTCTACATGAGGCCACCAACCATGATGTGGATACATGTGAGTCTGTACTACAGCTACTACAGCAAATATCCTCTTTTTCCTTAATTGATGTTTGAACATGAGATAGTCCAGACACTAAAACACAGGAAACTGTGGAATTCTTTAGGTGGAGAACTGAGTCTTTGAATAGGTCCTTATTAAATCACCTATATTTAAAATTACATAATATATACCATAACATGTATAATATTGATAGTTATTATGACCAATATTCTAAGTTATATATCATACACCTAATTTTTCTTCCCTTCTCTTTCATAGATTATTTCTATCTCACTTTATTTGAATATGTGACACTGTCACTCCATAAAACATGCCTCAGTACACTTCTAGTGAAAAAATAGGATCTTATAGGGCACAGGATTCTGGGATTCCAAGACTGAAAGGAGAAAAAACATGGGAGTGTTAGGGAAAGTATTCTGCTTCTCTTGAATCATAAGAGTTTAAGTTTTTTAGTTAGTAATTGTTTTTATGAAAGAAATTCTAATGAATTTAAACTAATACCAGATTTTGATCCTATTATTAATTCTTAGGTTCCTTGAGCAAGTCCCATCCCCTCCCTGGGAACCTGTCTTGTGTCACTAAAGATGGACCAGGAGACATCTACTGTTTTCCCCCAACAGTTTTATGACAAATACTCTTCCCTCTTTGTCTGTGAATTTACTTTTATTCTATATCTACTTTACCCATCATTTCTCTCAATGCATTATAATGCCCATTGAGATTATGTAGATTTGGTCATTGGCAGTTTTATAGTAATGATTTTATTTTCCAATTGAACAATTCAGACTTGCAAAATCTCTCTTTAAGTATTTGATTAACAAATTAGCCATCCAAAATCAGCATCTTTTTGGAGTATACTAGTATATATAGATATTTAGAAATCAGTGAATATAAGGGCCTATTTTGTAGTGTTTATCTATTGTTTGCTTTAACCTCTGATTACTAATTATAAGAAAGGGCTGCTTGGGGGTGCTGAGAGATGTTAGAGTGATTGAGAGCATTTATTTTTAGAGTGGCAGCACCGGTGGGGGGTCATTAGGAAGAACTAATCTCACCCAGAGGGAGTCGGCTTTCCAAACCCATCTTTCTGAGTGTGCGCATATCAACAGCAATATCTTTTAAACTTACCATCCTGCTGTTCCTGAGAGAACTCGATCTGTTAGAAAGAAATTAACCACAAAGAATATTTTAACCAACCAAAATGTCCTGACTTTACAGCGTATCCGAGCTCATTCCCTGAGTCATCTTTAAAGTAAGCTCCCAAAGTCAGCCTACTTTTCAGAGTTCAGGCATAGCTTGGACACTAACAGGTTGAGCCAGTTAGTCACATGCCTTGGAGATAAGTGATATTTCCAAAACTAGGCAGTGTTCTGCCTACTTCTGAAGTAGAAAAGCTCAATTCACTTACCAGCAATCTGGTCAGCGCTGAAGGACTGCAGTGGCGAGAGGGAGAAAGAAAAAACAGCTAGTACTCTTTCAAATGCATTGACAGAATTGAGTGCTGCCTGTCCTGAGATTTTTAAAAAGCCATGTAGGTTTCATAGAGTAAGAAGGTTGCCTTAGGATACGTCGGAGTCTAGGATAAATAAAAAGCTATTGGCAAAGATAGTTAGGGAACATCTCTCTCTAATGAATCAATGCTTTAACAGAGGCCAAGTCAAATACTTCCTGGAATAAGATAATAATCTAGAGTATACTGAAGATATGTCTAAAACAGGTACACTGTTTTAAGAAATACAGATGCACTGCATTGCAAAGAATCACCATAAGTTGTTCTTCTGTTTAACCATCACATTTTTACTTAATGCATCAGAAGTAGATTACTCAGCTTTAGAAATGGGCATCACTGGATTGTTTTTTAAGATGTGATATTTTCCTATAGTTGCAGAGGTTTTTTTTCTTTCTAAATTTAGATATAATAAACCTTATGTGATATAGCAAAAATTGATGAAGCATAAAGTACTATTTTGGGAACTAAGCCTTATTTTTCCAGCTGGCATAATAGCTCAAATTAATTCTTCTATCCTCAGCCCACCTCACCAAAACCCAAAGCGGATTCTAAAGACTCATATTGAATATGCTATCTCCCCAGTTCTGTTTTATGTCTGCCTTTTTTCTCAGTAAGAGGATAGATAGCCCCTATCTCTTTCCTCCTGCAAATGACAAACTCTTTTCTCGTAGGACCCACCATGATGGAGCTGCTGGGCTGCAAAACAGCGGCGAAGATGAGGAGTTGAGGGCTTCTCCAGTCCCTGAGTGGGGCCACCCTGGTGGAGGCTGCATTTTATTGTGGGGGAAGCTGTGACCTCACAGTTCGATTCAGGTTTCAGAGAGGGGTGGCCACTCCCTTCGGAGAGCTCTTCAGCTTTCTTAGGGCAAAGAGGGAGAGGGATCTGTACCCTGAGGGCTATTTTTAGGAAACCAGAAACCATAGTAGGCAGCCATAGTGAGCCTGAAGCCTGTCGGTACTTTTATGGTCTTTATCTCTGAGATGCTCTCCTGGAGTGTCTTCCTTTAAGAAGCTTATTTGTTCAGTGGCAGAGGAGCCTCGAATTTCTCTAGGGGCCTGGGCTGACCCCTGCTCCCAGTGAATGTTAGACTTTGCAAACGTCAAGTGAGCCGTCTTGGTATTAATGAAATGTGTTGGACAGGACTGGTTTGGGGTTTCAGTTGGCAACCCCTTGTGGGAAAGTTCAGAGGACCTGAGAGGCATCCAACATTCTGTGAGTTTCTTAGGGTTCACCCAAGTGATAATCTGGCCAATTCTTGAAAATCTGCAGTTAATCAATTTTTACAATCTCTATTCTCAGAAGTATAAAGCTTATCTAAACCAGGAATGGTTTGATCTCTGTTTTTCACCATTCTCCCTTAGTACACGTAGGGTTGGGTATTTTTCTCCCTTGCTGTTATCTTTATGGTGGCTGACCAGTCAAATTTTTTGAATTTTTGAAGTTCTTATAGGCAGGAAAGCTGATAGACTGTGTGTGTGTGTGTGTGTGTGTGTGTGTGTGTGTGGGTGGTGTGTAAGCTTTATTCCTAGTTCTTTTTAAAGCAAAACAAAACATTATGCTAAGTGAAATAAGTCAGTCAGAAAAAGCTAAGAAGTATATGATTTCACTCATATGTGGGATATAAGACTGAAGCTCGTGAACGCAAGCAGCAGTGTGTTGGTTGCCAGAGGGAAGCGGGTGGGGAAGAAAAGGATCCTAATATAAGGTGACAGGAGAAGATCTGACTTTGGGTGGTGGGCACATGGTGCAGTATACGGATCTTGTAACATAGAAACCCACACCTGAAACCTATATGTTCATGTTGACCATTGTCACCCCAATGAATGCAATAAAAAATAAAAATAAAAAAATAAAACAAGACATTAAATTTATTGTGGTGACATTAGGAAATAACATTATATGAGTTCAAGTGTACAATTCCATAACACACCATCTGTGTACTGCATTGTGTGCTTACCACCCAAAGCCTAGTCTCCTTCTGTCACCATATATTTATAGATTCCCCTTAATCTCCTTCAACCTTCCCACTCCCCCCTTTCCTTCTGGTAATCACCGTTATCTGTTGATAGACCTTTTTTGCATTCTTTTTCTCTCCTTCTATTTGAGATTTTTAAAATTTTATGTAAGTTCCTAGTAGAACGTGCTGATTCTGTTTCTGTCATGTCAAACATTTGATGGCTCAGTCTATAGACTGAGAAACAAAAGAACCCAGAACCGGGTTGAGGAAGGCAAAGCTGTACTTTAGAACTTGAAATGTATCCCAGGGAGTGGCCGGTAATGGGTTCTCATGGTAGCTTATCTGAAAATAGAGGCCACTCTCTTCCTAGAATGGTCCTGTGCAAAATGGCACAGGGAAAGATTGGTCTTAAAATGTCCACTAATGCTCACACACGTCTATCAGTTTTCTACTTATTTAAAGCATCTCACAGGCATAAGAATGTTGGAAGTAAGTTCTAATGTAAGTACGGTTTCTGCACTACTTTTAAGGAAATGGTCAGAGAAAGCATAAAGTCTCCCCCTGCTAGACAAATGTATATTTGCAGCTTTCCCTTAAGCATTTAGAAAGAAATCAGCACTTACTAGTAAATGTATGTTACTTTTTGTTCAAAGACTATGGATAGTGAAAAAAATCTCATAGGGTCTTGAGTTCCAAAATGAGGACTGAAAATATAATTTAAACAATATCAATACCCAGGTAAGCATATCTTCATAAATAGATTGACACTTTGAAAGAGTTAATAAAAATATTTAAACGCTTTGAATCATTAGGGGAAAATAGAAGGGAGGGACAATTGATAATTGTGTACTCTGGAGCCTCATGATACTGATGCAAAAATTAAAGGCTTTAGAGCAAATGATGTTTCATTGTGTTTTTTTAGTCTTGTAATTTTATGTATTGAATTGCCTATGAGTAATATTGAGAGCTAGCATATATCTTTAGTAGAGCTGATAAATATAAATAATAAAAAGTAAACTCATCAAAGTTTCTCTACATAATGATCATTTTCTTTTCTTCTTTCTTTCGTCCTTTTTTTGAGTAGAGATGTGTATCCTTGAGTATATATAGAATATGGTTAATTTGTATAAAATCTGTTGAGTATACTGGGAAGTCATTTTAAAAGTTATGTTTATGTTATGAAAAAGCTATTTTTTACCACTTGGATATCATGTAGAGGTTCAATATTATTAAAATAGAAGAGGTAGGCAGTTGCCAAGCTTTTTAACTGTATTTTTTTCTCTGAACTTTATCACATAGAGAATGAGAGTTTAGGTTTTTTTAATCTATTGGGAATCAAAGTAAACATTTAAGCAGGTTATTGACAACCATGGAGAAGGCTGCAGTATAGTCTAGTCCGGGGAATAAACTATACTTTTCAAGTTAGAAAACCCAGGTACTGTGCTCATAGAATAAATGGGAAGTGCTATTTATTTTCTGTTACACTTTTACAAATGACAAAAACTTTCTCTGGCATCTCTTCTGGTGTTATAATGGAGAAGTAACCAGCACCGCCCCCCCCCGCCCCCATTTAAATAACCAGCCCTTTGAACATGACTTTGACAAATACAAAATGGCAGCTGATTTTGAGCTGTTTGCTATATCATCATTTGGTTTATTTTAAAAATGAGATTTAAGTCTCTCTTCTCATATCTGTTTCTTAGAAATTAACTGTTCTTCAAAGTCCCGATAAAAGATCCTCCTCTTGAAAAGAACCTTTTCTCTCTGCTTACCTGGCTCCCTCCTTCCACTCAAAGATGACCTTTAAGCTTTCGATTGTAAACTTCTGGGTAGCTCAGGGCATTATGAAAACCTTTGTCCACGACATGAGCCCAGGTGCAGGCTTACTCCAACCTTTCCCTCTTGCCGACCTGCCCCTGCCTTTATTCTTCGATGTTATCCCCCATAATTATAAAATACCTGCCTATCAACGGATTTTCATTAAGTTAAAATCATTAGAACATATGCCTAGTAAGCTCCGCCTTTGAACATAAGCTCCTCCTCTAGGATATTATATTCCCTGAGGGAAGAGACTTCATCAGTCCCTTCAAGAGCTCACACTCTAGAGGAGGTGCTTACATTCTCCTTTGCCACGCCATCTCCAGCCCCGAGAGCTGCCAAACACATAGTAGGCATGCTCATCTTGAGTTATTGATGTATGTGCCCTTAGATTTCCAGAGCCTTTGCTTAGATTCTGTGTAAATGTTTATGATCAAGACCACTACTTTGAAAACCCTCAATTTGTTTTTTTAAAGTTTTTTTTTTGTCCATCTTTGCCTACATACTTATATTAGACCAATAATAAAACAACTACATTCCACATTTCTGTGAGTCATATACTGTTTGGCTTTGGATTTAGGTAGGTAGTAGTGTACAAGGTACTGGTATTAAAAATGATTTTTGTTACAATATTTATAGGTATTTTCTCACTTTGAGAAGCATTTTTCTAAAAGTAATCATCAGGTTTGGTTATCTGAGTAAAAAAAGATAAAGTCTGGTATGTAGAAGGAATTTGTAGGAAAAATATAAAATGCATTTAATCAAACAGGTCTGGAATTGATGTATGTTACGATTTGGTAGTATTAACCAATGTCACCCCAATAAATTTAATTAAAATATTTTTAAAAACTGCTCAAAAAGATGTTGTAAAACAAGAAGAGCTATAGTAAAAGGTGATTTGGGAGATGTGTGTTGTTGATACTGAGGGAAAATGCCCTAGGAAGGAACATAGACCACAGTCTTTAAACAACTTCATCATCACTTCAAGGTACATGGGACTGATCACTGGTGAGGCTGAGAAAACAATCAATCTACCAGGGCCGGCTTTCAGTCAAGAAAACATCACTGCAGGTTCTCTGATTTAATGCCTGGCAGAGAGACAAAGATCTGGATGTATGCAAACCCTAAGGAAAACTTTATTAATTTTTCAGGCCAAACTCACAGACTTACTAGGAATCACTGTAAAATACCAGTAGAAGTCATATTTTAAAACTTTGAGCTTTGTATTTCAGAATAACTCAATTTAAAGGACATAAATATTTTTGTTGCATTGTTTTTACCTCAACAAAGGATATACTTAGGCTGGTGACTATAATCATGGTATAACAAGGTAAAATCAAGAACAATGAGAATATAGTACTGGCCCAGATTGTCTAGTATGAGAGAGAATAATAAATGGCTATGCTGGATAATTGATCTGAACAGATGAAGAAATGATTAATTCTCTACCAAGATGCTTAGACTAGTCAACTAAATTCAAGCACATTAGAGCAAAGGCTAAATTATTAAAGTAACGCAATTCAGACCTACAAGAATTAACAGAGAGATCTATGTAAATTTAAAAAAAACATTTAAAATGTGACCCAAGTCTACATTTCAGATTTCTCATCAGCTTTCCCATGGTTAATAGTTGATAAATAAATCTAAAATTTATTGTGAATTATATTTTTTCTAGTTGTTTGTTTGCATGTAATTTGTTACGAGTCCATGTTGTATTTTTGTTTTTTCCTCCTTTGATTTTTAAAATATGAGCATCATAAAAATTTGTGGTGTGTGTTATAAGAAATTATAAGTATCTGCTTTTTCTTACTTATTTGGAGAAAAAGTTCTTCTTGTAATAATAGGTATACATGAATATTGGCATTACCATTTTAGAGGTTTCAGGTCTTTTGATATAGTGGAAAGAAAACTAGATAGGGATTAAACCATTCAGAATTTTGTTCTGGTTCCCATAACAAATCATGTATCTTTGGATTAAATAATTTCTCTTGTCTGTATCATAGCTTCCTCATATATAAACTATTATATTTAATGATTTCTAGGGTTGCTTAGGGTACTACAGTTTTCCATTTTTTTGTTAGTAGAATCTGCCTCAACTCACTTTTTCTAGTGGAAAAGGGTAGGGTGCCTAAAAATTCAATTAATAATATTATTTTGAAGTAGTTTAGTTAAAGAGAATTTAAGCAAAATATAATTTCATACACTATGTTCAGTTGAGTCAGATGTTTTATAAACAGGAGATAGTATATAACTTTGGGCGCTTGATAGATTCAAAGAACCTCATTCACCACAGTGGAAATAAGTATAAAAAGTTGATTAGGATGTGATTTTATCTTTAGGGAGAAGTTTCTTCTCTTGCTTCAGCTCACCATTATTAATTTATGACTACAATAGCAAGAATTTATCATCCATATAATTTAAATTTTAACTAGTGTCATTGAAGCCCTTCCTATATATATATTATAATTTTTCTCTCCAAATTCTGATTTGGGTGATAAGCAACAGATAGAGTCTTGATTGTAAAAGCAAACTCTAAAAGACCTTCTTTTCATACAAAAAGTATTTCAGTGTGAAAAGACATGGAAGAAAGTGCAGTATCAGCAGACTAAATATAATCCTTCCCACAATTTCCATGAGTCAGATGGTGCTGAATGCTGGTAATTATGGACTGACTTCTAAAGACAACTTGCCAGGGGTTGGTGCAGTTGCAGCACTAAAATGTCGAAAGGCTAAATTTGGTACTGTCACTTCATGATCTTCTTGACTTGCAAAGATTTCATTATCTTTAACATTGAAAAGTGCTACTTGCCATTAATTGGTGAACACATCTATTCCTTTCCAAACTGCATTTTACTTCACAAAGACATCAGCTAGTTGCTTGTAATTCAAAATATAATATTAGAGAGAGATACCAATGCCCTTTAATATTTTTCCACTCCATTCCACCTATTCTCTCTCTCTCTCTCTTTTTTTTTTTTACAACCTTAGTGTTTGAAAGTGGAAACTTGATGCGGACACTCAGAGATAGTCTTAAATAGTTTCTGATTTGCTCCTGAGGTTATTATATTCACATCACAAATATTAATATTACAATTGATTGACATTATAATTTTATTAAAAATTAACTCATATTATTGAAAGACCAGAGTAAAAACAGACAAACTCTTATAATTATATAGTGAAAACGTAAAAACAACTTATATATGTTCCTCCCCTTTCCTTCTAAATAGAAATTGGCCATATGTGTTCTCTTCCTCAAACTGGTTAAGATTTTATTATTATACATGTGGCATTATATTTCTATAAATAACCCCAGTTAATGTTCGGTTGAGATTTCCAGTTTAAACCATGTTGTTTACTCGTAAATAGAAATCCCATACCATTCTCAGAATATTAGCCTGATGGCAAATTTTGGAGTTCAGATTTAATTTATGTGTATGTTAAATTAAAAAAAATACTCATTTAAAAAATTTAATCAGCTTCACTACATTTAACAACATTTAAAAAATAAGTTGGTATAACTTAATTTTTTTCAGCTTTATTGGGATATAAGTGACATATAACAGCAATTTTCAACCAGTGTTCTGCAAGATGTTTTAAAATGTGCAATACTTGACTATTTAGTCAGGGGCACTGACTGCTCTTCCCTTAGATTGTCAAATAAAAAATGACAACAGCCAACATAATGATAGCTGTCCAGTGTGAATGAATCAAAATTATATCTATTTTTGTCAGATCAGCAAAAAAATATTTCTTATTGTGCCACAAAATGCTAGTAATTAGTTTATGTTTCATGAGATGAAAAATGTTGAAAATCGCTGGCATATAGCATTGTGTAAGTTTAAGGTGTACACATGATGATCTGATATGTGATGGTTTTGATACTGTGAAATAATTACCACAATTAGGTCAATTAAAACGTCCATCACTCACATAGGTATCTTTTATTTAAGTGAGAACTTTTAAGATTTAGTCTCTTAGCAGCTTTCCAGTACGCAATGCAGTATCATTAACTCTAGTCACCGTACTGTACATGGATCCCCAGAAGTTATTCTCTTATACCCTGAAGTTTGTATCCTCTGACCACTTCACTCTTTCATTCCACTTCCACCCCCACCCCTGGCAATTACCAATCTACTTTCATAACAGCATTTAAAAAAATATACATGTTCTGTTTCCAACTTTTTGTAGGAAGCTGTAGCACAGTGGCTAAGAGTCTTTCTTAGTTCCTAATATCCCACCTTCCATGTGTAAAAGGGAACACAGCCCATCAGAATCAGATGATAAAACAGGAAAGCTGCAGAGAATAGAACTGTAGTGAACATCCAAGGTTAAGGCATGAACTTGCTCTGAGGTGTGCTGGTCCCTCCCTCTTGTGGCGACACAGGGCTGTGCAGGGTAATACAAGAACCACTCTACCTCACATGCTGGAGAGGAAAACAGTCTCCTTTACACATTCTTACCAACAGCAACTCACTCTTTATAAACAGCAGGTAGGTTGTAATATGGTTAACACAGTGGACTCTGGATTGGCCTGTGAGGTTATTCCTAGCTTCATCATTGCTAGTTATTTGATCATGGATATGACACTGAACCTCTTTTAGACCCTTTAGTTTCTTTTCTTGCAAAATGAGGCTAAAATAATCCCAGTGCAATGTTTTGAGGATTAAATAAGATAACAGGGCACAGAGTAAATTCACAATGAATGTGGTTTTTCTATTATAAAGAACTTTATAATTTTTAAAACCTTTCATGGCCATGACCTTGTCTGATTTCCCCAACAATTCTCCTAAGTGGGACTGAGTTTGTATTAGCCTGGTTAGATGTGAGAAAAAGAATTTATAGATTAACACTAACAATACTACACCCTGACCAGAATAAGTTAGGTGGCACAATGTATACATATATTTGCCTCCGCTGAATATCCATAAGTAAATAGATGTATTTATCAGGAATGCTATATTACCATCTTACCCCTTAAATTGAAAGTTTAAATTTTCCCAAGCACATGGTCAATTGTTGCTGTGAGGTTTGTTATTGAATGAGTTTCTGTCAATGCATTTTGTACCTTTACCACTTTTTGTAATATCGCCTGCAATCTAGTCAGAGATGACCCGATTGAGTGGTAAATACAAGGAGAATTAAAATTTAAGCCACACAATGAGAGACATGATTCTTAGTCCCATCACTTCACAGCAATCCTGACATATAAGCTATGGCATGCAGCATGCAAAATATTCACTTACACATTGAAGAGCTTTAGAAATCTAGTAGCATGGTCATTTCATTACTTATTTACTTTTGTTATTTCACTTGGTTGTAATTTTGGGCATCAGGTGTTAATTCTTCGCACCTACAACTACACTATTCAGGGTAGGTTTTAATTCCTACACTTGAGATTCTGTCAGGCAGTGTTCTTTAGTCAGGGCACTGTTGCTGGAAGTATCATCTCTGTGAAAGCAAAGAGCTCATAGAATCGCCTGGAACAGTAACTTTAATGTTAAAATATCAGCAGAAAATGTGCTTTTGAAAAAGGATACTCATAGAAAATCCATGGAGATAAGACATCATATAAGCATTTCCTCAGATATCAAAGGTTTTATGTCAGAACAATTGAAGAAACTGTTCTAAACAAATAACCAACAAATCAGGAGGAAATAAAAAAATTTAAAAATCCTCACCCAAGGATATTTTTCCATTGATTTTTTAGAGAGACTAGGAGGGAAAGACAAAGAGAAATATCAGTGTGAGAGAAACACATTGATTGGTTGCTTCTTGCACGCACCCTGACCAGGGCCCGGCCAGGGAGGAGCCTGCAACCTGGGTACGCGCCCTTGGCCAGAATTGAACCTGGGACCCTTTGGTCTGCAGGCTGACACTCTGTCCACTGAGCCAAACCAGCTAGGGTGGAAATCAAATTTAAAAGCACATTAAAAAACACACACACATTTAAGAAATTGATAAAACTAATTAATCTACAAGATTGTTCAGAGTTTATGGTGAGTCAAATATATGGCTGTTAAACATGGTATATTATATGAAATACAGATATTGGCTGGGAAAAATATTGAGGAGTTCAATATTACCATGATTATAATACTACACAAAGATCATTATGCTTAAACTTTAGCATTACTCAAAGTCTAAAGGACAGATAGATTTCTAAATCATATGATTTATGAAAGTTTAAAATCCAATTACGTTTTTTTTATTAAGTTTTTAGAAAGTTAATGAACACATAGAATAGCTCTATTAATTTCTTTAAAGTTCATTTTCTCTGCTTGAAGAAAGTTTATAACATATGAGGTAATATAACTAGGAACATCATTACGTGATTAAAAGCATCATAATATGAAATGTTTCAATGTGCATTTTAATTAGCCTTGTTACCTACTTGGATGAAATTAAGTTTATAAAGTCCTCAAATTGCATCACATTCTTTGGCCATGTTATAATACCTATAAATACATACTCATTTCATCTTGATAAATGAAAATCATTGAAGGCATTGAAATTCCTTCACAAAAATATATTCATTTCACTTATATTTTCTTTCTTTTCTCTTTCTATCAAGAATTTGCTTTCCGGACTGGCTGGCCTGGCTCAGTGGTTGAGTGTCAACCTATGAACTAGAAGGTCATGGTTTGATTCCGGTTATGGGACAGACTCCATCTTCACAGAGACTCGAGGAGTATTTCCTTCTTTTGCTTAGTTGCACTAGCTCATACCAGCTTTAATTCAACCTATAGAGGAAAAGATAAACCAATTTTCTGCTGACTATACACAAGGAATCAGTTTAATCTCTTGATTAAAAGAGTGATGTTTTGTCTTGTCTTGGAGTCTTCTTACCTGCCAAGCTAACATTTCGTTTATTTACTTACTCTTACACAGTTTCTCAGGGAAGAACGTTCATGCCTGTTTTCATTAGTGAGATACTTCTTTTTCTTCTTAAGATAAAGGTACATTTTCCCCTTTTCAGATACTTGTAGTCCCAGATACAAAGAGAGGGTATTGTCTTATAAATCACAATAAATATAAAGAAGAATTGCTTTGACATTAATTTTTATCTTTAATGTTAGGATAGAGCACAGAATCAGAGGATAGAGACAGCCAGAATCACTGGATGGCTGTAATCACGCTTACTGTACAATGTAGTCAGTGTGCATCTGCACAGCTACATTAACAAGGTTGTGTGGCTGACACATTTGGTTTCCTCTTAATGAGCTGTATGCAGGCAGTCCTCATGGTGGAAGTATATTTATTAGAAGGTCTGACATGCATTTCTCTTCCTAAGTAGATATTCATTAAAAATAATAGTTCCTAACCACCAATATTAGATTCTATGAAAATTTGACTTCAGTTATCTATAAACTCAAGACAAAATATTTATGCTAATCTACTCCTACTTTGAAACATAAAATTTCATGTTTAACTGGAACGTGATAAGAATTATGAATGTATTTATTTAACTTTAGCACATATACCTAAAGATGATCTAAGTAAATATTTATGTTAAGAATATTTTTAAAATTTACAATTATAGTAAAATAGTCAATGAAGTGTTTATCTATAGGTCAGCATCACCACTGCAAGTAAAGTGTTAAGTTAGCAAAATTCAGATTTATTGTGTACTGAACTTTTGACTTAAGGGAAAAGAGCACGCATAGGCACTTTCACCCATGAGTTTTCCATATAAGGCAGGGTTCTTTAGATGAAGATTTTAAAATTATCCTTTGGACCAATCTCAGCCCAGTGCGTGAGGAGCAGGGGCACATTTGATGGGTTACATCACTGAGAGGTAGCAGCCTCATGCATTGCATCATTGTTCTAAAAGCAGCGAACCTTTTGCTATTCAAGAACTGTGATCACAGGAAAGTGTTGACACAAAAATTAATCACATTCTCCTTAGTTCAAGGATGCAAGAGCTCAGAGACATAAACTAAAAGCCATACAACCAAGTTTTACAGTATTTTTTGTGTTAGTTTCATTTAGAAACAGTTCACGCATTCTGAATTAAATCCTGTGTATAAATAAACAAGATGACAGTTATAGTCACTGAAACACTTGAGTACATAATTGTCTGCACTGAGATCTCATTTAGTGTTGTATCAAGTTTTATTACGCAAAGCTGAGGGGGGAATTAGTTTGAATTGCAAAAATCTTCTCTTTTTCAGTTGACACAAAGCTGCTGTCAAATAAGGACGTCCAGGACAACTGGGTCTTCAGCTGTTTTAAAATTTTTGGAAATCACTGGAGGGACCCAAATGTTCCTTTTGATATAGTTTTAAGTAAGGGATCTAGTTTCTACAGAGATTTTATAAAAAATTAAAACGATTGTTTAAATATTTGTAAAGCACCTTTATGCTTATATTAATTACTCCAAATTGCAATTTAACAACTTAGGAGGGGCCGGGGGGAGGGAGAAGGAAGCTAGAGAGCAAAAATATAGAGAAAATACAGGTCCCACATGCAATTACCATACT
>NW_006383015.1:5893194-5893604 GCF_000327345.1 Myotis davidii | reverse complement strand
TTTGTAAAGCACCTTTATGCTTATATTAATTACCCCAAATTGCAATTTAACAACTCCGGGGGGAGGGAGAAGGAAACTAGAGAGCAAAAATATAGAGAAAATACAGGTCCCACATGCAATTACCATACTCATGGTAATTTTATTGAAATTATAGGTTAGAATTCATTTACCTTTTAACCAGGATTCTCTCCTCTCCAAATCTACCAGTTCGCCTAATAATGGCATTTGTCTCAATGAAAAAACATACCTTTTGCAAGTTTCTAGAGTTCCCTACTGTCGAAAGATGTTTCAGTGACCAAACTATTCATCCGTTTAGTTACCTTAATGGCAGAGAGGTCAATTTTTTCTTCTTTGGGTGGGGCAGGTGCAGGTGCTGGGGCAGGGGCTGGGGCAGGAGCAGCAGCGCCAGG
>NW_006383015.1:5888525-5893171 GCF_000327345.1 Myotis davidii | reverse complement strand
TCTATAAATGGAGTCTAAAGGGTCAGGGCTTCATCATATTTTTTTAAACTCCTCTTGCTTCCCCCCCCCACCTCCCTCTATAAAAGAGAAAGATGTATGCCAAAGCCAGTCTCAGATCCTTTGGTGATAGTAAAGTTGATTGACTGATACTATTTTCTTCGTGGAATTATAATTCTGCTGAAGTTGTAAATCTTTTTTTCTTCACGCCATGCCTAAGAAGCGGACTGAAGGATTCTATTTCAACTCGGAATTTTGGCAGGGAGTGCCACCAACTTTCACCCAGCTCCTTTGCTCATGCTCCTCCCCCCTTGCCATAACTCGCAAGAATATGTTGGTCAGCAAAGAGGATGTGATATTTAAAAATAAAAAGCAGACGTATAAGGAAAGCCCATCAAGTCTTAAACTGGTTTCCTTTCTAGGGAGCACAATCTCTCCCTCTCTCTCTCTCTCTCTCTCTCTCTCTCTCTCTCTCACTGGATGCTAAAGAAAAATAATTTAAAAATACTTTTTATAACTTAGTTTTCTTTCTATAATTTAATGAAAAATATCAAATGGAATGGAAATGACAGCAAGATTTATCTTCTTGTCAAATAACTTCTTTTTGACAGTGACTTTCAAAGTAGACACCCATTTTATTTCCTAAATGGCATAAAGTCTGATTATTTATTTATCACCTACATTTTTTATCCATACGAAGGAGATAAGATAAATTCTTAAATTGACCTAAGTGGCCAGAGAAATAAAAAGAGAAAAGGACTTTAATTATCACTCTGGTGTAAGTTTGTTTGGGTGAGTAACAGGTTTCTTTTCTGTCCTTGGGGTCCTCAGTTTGCAAGGCTAGACTCTCATTTTAAGAAGCATAAGAATGCCCAGCAGGAGTGGCTCTGTTGGTTGAGTGTCGTCCTGTGCACCACCGAAAGGTTGCTGGTTCAATTCCTGGTCAGAGCACATGCCTGGTTTCAGGCTGGATCCCCAGTAGGGATCATGTAGGAGGTAGCTGATCAATGATTTTCTCTCACTATTAATGTTTCTATTTCTCCCTCTCCCTTACTCTCTCTGAAATCAATCAAAACATGTCTTTAAAAAAAGCATACTGGTAAGAATAACCAATGTACTATCCTTACTTCTGTTCTTTCAGGTTAATTAATGAGTAGGTATTAGTTAATAAACAAACAGTAGCTAATTTGAGATTTTAAAAGAGCCATATTTATTCATTACATATATAAGAGCACATATACACATATACATTTATGTATATAAATATATATGTATAAGTATATATATGTATACACATATATATTCTAATTGTTGAATATAGTTGTGTTTAATGACATAGATTCATTAGCCATTTTCTTTTGGTCTGATATAAAAGCATTCTCCAACTTGGAGGTCATTATTCCTTTCAGTAGTACCATTGAGAGATTAAGACTGTCATATTAGTAATAATTCACTTAGGTCACAACTGACCCCTGGTCTCCTTATCTCATATGGTGGCCTGATCTGCTGTATTATTTTATCCATATACTAGAGGCCTCATGCACAAAATTTATGCCCTGGGGGGCGGGAAGTGTCTGTCAGCCCAACCTGCACCCTCTCCAATCTGCAATCCCTTGGGGGATGTCCGACTGCTGGTTTAGGCCCGATCCTTGTGGACTGCTGACTCCCAACCACTTGCCTGCCTGCTTGCCCCTAACTGCTTCTGCCTGCCAGCCTGATCACCCCCTAACCACTCCCCTGCCAGCCTGATTGATACCTAACTGCTCCCCTGCTGGCCCAATTTCCTTCAACTGCCCTCCCCTGCTGGCCCGATTGCTCCCAAATGGCCTCCCCGAAGGCCTGGTCACCCCCAACTGCCCTTCCGTGCTGTCCTGCTGGCCCGATTGCTCCCAACTGCCCTCCCCAACGGCCTGGTCGCCCCCAACTGCCCTTCCTTGCTGGCCTCGTCGCCCCTAACTGCCCTCCCCTGCCGGCCATCTTGTGGTTGTGGGCACTGCCTAACTGCCCTCCCCTGCAGGCCATCTTGTGGTTGTGGGCACTGCATCTTTGAGGGCGTGGCAGTCAATTAGCATATTCTCTCTTTATTAGATAGGATGTGTAGGAGAAGCTTTTGATGAGCTTCCTCCCCCTGTTGCCTCATACCCAGAACCTAAATTACTTGTGACCTAAATTAGCTGCTGATACTCATTTCTTACATATAAGACAGTCACGAGAATCTGAGCATATTTTATCTAAGTATAGTCTTTGTCTCCAATTTAAATAATTAGAGGAGAATTTAAAAATAATGCCATGTTTTATCATATATACGCTATTTTCGTAAATAGCAGGAATTTGTCCAAAAGTTTGCTTTCCTTTGGATTATCAAAGGGTAGATGGGGTTTTCCTGCAATTATTGCATGGTGGATATGTCCTTACTCTAGCTCGCAGCCTGGATTAATACTTTGTTCCATGTGCAGAAATCTCTTAAGACCCATGACAGGTTTACAGATAAAAGAGTTTTGTGCTCCAAGGCAAAAATTCTAAATAGGAACACATTTACTTTTCGTATTTAGGGGGAAAATGGCTGGATCTTACTATATTTCTGAATCCTTTAATGTTACCAAATATATATCACGATTTATGGCTTCACAGAATGCAGTAATTTGTCCAAAAGTTTGCTTTCCTTTGGATTATCAAAGGGTAGATGAGGTTTTCCTGCAATTATTGCATGGTGGATATGTTCTTACTCTAGCTCGCAGCCTGGATTAATACTTTGTTCCATGTGCAGAAATCTCTTAAGACCCATGACAGGTTTACAGATAAAAGAGTTTTGTGTTCCAAGGCAAAAATTCTAAATAGGAACACATTTACTTTTCGTATTTAGGGGGAAAATGGCTGGATCTTACTATATTTCTGAATCCTTTAATGTTACCAAATATATATCACGATTTATGGCTTCACAGAAGAAAATGTGCTGATGTAGAATTTTCTACTTGAAAAGTAGAAACACAAAGGTGGAGTGTCATTCATATCATATGCAGGGTACATGCCACCAGCATATTATTGTTGACTTTAACCTTGACCCTGTGGCTGAGGTAGTTCTTGTCGGGCTTCTCTCCTAAACCCATAACCTAGTCCAATCACGCAACAACAACAACAACAACAACAACGACAACAATAACAACAACAACAAACTCCAACAAAAACAGGTCAAAACCACATAGAGGGACATTCCACAAAATACTGACAAGCAGTTAAAAATTGTCGTGGTGCCCTTGTTGGTGTGGCTCAGTTAGTTGGAGTGTTGTCCTAATAGGTAGTGGGTTCAATTCCTAGTCAGGACACAAAACCAGCTTATGGGTTTGATCCCTGGTTGGGATGTGTTTGGGAGGTAGCTGATCTCTCTCTCTTTCTCTCTCTCTCTCTTTCTCTCTCTCTCTCTCCTCTCCTTTAATCTCTCTAAAATAAAATAAAAAATTTAAGAAGTCTGAGAACTGTCACAGCCTAGAGGAGCCTGAGGAAACGTGAAGAGTAAATGTAATGTGCTGTTCTGGGTGGAATTCTGGAATAAAAAATGGACATTAGGTAAAAAGTAAGGAAATCTGAATAAAGCATGGCCTTTAGCTAAGAATAATGTATCAATATTGGTTCATTAGTTGTGACAAATGTACCATACTAAAGTAAGATGCAAACTATAGAGGAAACTGGAAACTTTTCTTCTCAACTGTTCTGCAGACTTAAAATTTCCTAAAAGAAAAAAAAAATAAGAACCCCCCAAGAACTAAAAAGAATTCTCCCTGAAACTTCAAAGAAATGAGGTATAAGATCGCATTCCTACTTAGCCACTAGTTTTTGTGTTTTGATCAGGTATATTATAGAAAGAACTTCTCAAAATCTTTACAATTTACAGCACTGAGACCTTGTGGCCTTTTAAAAACTGATTTTCCTGTTGGGCAGAATGAGTGTGTCACTTAGCTATGCATTATTAAAATTATGTGCGTAGAAAGAAGAATTTAGTAGCTTTCTGAAACTATGATCTTGAGTCATTTTATGTGATAATCAAAATGAAATTTCTCTCTTGACCCCTCCTTTTTGAAGGACTGTGTGACAGGAGTGACTTCTAAGGAGAAGGACGGGCAACAGCTGAGGAGTCATGTTCTTAGTGACAGCTGATGCACTCCGTGCCCAGATCTTCCAAGTGCTCTTCATGCTTAACTGTACCATTTGCTGTAGAAGCTTTTTAAAAAATGCTTGCCAAAGTCCAGGAGAATGGCTGAGAAGGGACAAATTCATTACTAAAAATGGCTCTTTATATTCTACCTTCTAATTTCATTGTGGGTTTTCCACCCAAGATTTGACACACATTAACCTGTATCTTATATGATAGGTTTTAGGTTCTTTTTGGCTAAGATAAAATACTTGTTTCCTTTTTTGGGAGGTGGGGCTCAGGAAATGAGATTAACCAGTATTTCCCCTTCATTTCACTGGTCCTTATCACAGCCTAATATGCTTAACCACGTACTAGGCAAACACAAGGATTTACTTATTCCACACATACTGACCATCTGTTTACATGCTGGGCTATGTTATAATAGGTATTGGGGTTACTAGGTGTATAAGATAGATTTGATTTCTGCTCTCTTAAAATTCTGTTGGAAACTGGGGGCTGT
>NW_006383015.1:5886007-5887192 GCF_000327345.1 Myotis davidii | reverse complement strand
ATGCTCAGTCTCAAGCTCCCAGATCATAGTAAGCCCCAAACAAATATTTATTTATTGACTGGATGAATAAATAAATGAAAGAATGTTATAGGTTTTGGTGATGGACAATTACTGAATAAATTACCCAAGACAGTTTGGAGTACCAAAATTTGAGAGCTAGGAAGAACTTGAGTAGCTAGAGGAGAAGAATGGCAATGAGTAGAGAATGGGCTATGAGAACTGTGGACAAAAATAGTGGTTCTATGGGAAGTAACCTTACAGGGTGATCTGATCATAAATTCCTAACTGGGCAGGTCATGGTCAGTAGGTAAGCCTCAGGCATATAATTTCTTTAATAAAAGGTTTATCTTTGCCTTAAGCAAGCCCCATCGATTGTTTGGTGCATATACATCTACACACCCTTGAAATAAGCAGCAACCACTCTCCAGGGAGCACATAGTCTTGTTAACTATCCTGCAATGCAATCCCCGCTTTGCTTTCTCCCACCTACATGTGATCTTCCGTATTTTCCACCCTTAATTTCAAATACATAAAAAACTACGAAACTGTTATTCTCCAGAACATTTGAGATCTTGCTCCCCAGCATATGTCATCCAATAAACCCCTATAAAAATTCTCTCCAGGTTTGGATGTTTTTTATGTGGGTAGAATCCATTCTGAAAAGATAAAAGCTTTGGCATTATATTTAGTTGATTAAGAGAAAATTGTGGCTTAAAAACAATTTTCACTATGTTAAGTTTAACTATTAAGAGAATAGTCATTAGTTCTTAGTGTGAGGGTAACAGGGATGAGTGAAAAGATTTTCAGTTAAAATAAATAACTTACCAACTGGGGATTATGAGATACTCCAAAAGTGTGCTGAAATGTTATAAACTATTTTCTCTTAAGCCCTAGCTGGTTTGACTCAGTGGATAGAGTGTCAGCCTGTGGACCGAAGGGTCCCAGGTTCGATTCCAGTCAAGAGCACATGCCTGGGTTGCAGGCTCAGTCCAATGTGCAGGAGGCAGTCAATCCATGATTCCCTTTCATCATTGATGTTTCTATCTCTCTCTTCCTCTCCCTTCCTCTCTGAAATCAATAAAAATATATTTTAAAAAAATAGTTGGGTGTTCCCAGAAGTAGAATCACTGGGTCATAAGGCAGTTTCATTTTTAATTTTTTCAGGTAACTCCACAGTGGCTGCAT
>NW_006383015.1:5875162-5885909 GCF_000327345.1 Myotis davidii | reverse complement strand
ACAAGGGTTCCCTTTTCTCCACATCCTTGCCAACATTTGTTGTTTGTTGATTTATTGATGATAGCCATTCTGACAGATGTGAGGTGATATCTCATTGTGGTTTTAATTTGCATTTCTCTGATGATTAGTAACTTTGAGCATCTTTTCATATGTCTATTGGCCATCTGTGTGTCCTCTTTGGAGAAGTGTCTTTTGCCCTTTTTTTAATAAGATATTTTTTGGTGTTGAGTTTTATAATTTCTTTATAAGTTTTGGATATTAACCCATTATCAGATGTAATGTTGGCGAATGTCCTCCCATTCAGTGGGTTGTCTTTTCATCTTGTTGATGGTTTCCTTTGCCGTGCAAAAACTCTTTAGTTCGTTATAGTCCCATTTGTTTATTATTTCTTTTATTTCTCTTGCCTGAGAATATATCAGAAAAAAATATTGCTATGAGAAATGTCCCAGATTTTAGTGCCTATGTTTTTTTCTTCTAGGATTTTATGGTTTCGAGTCTAACATGTAAGTCTTTAATCCATTTTTTAGTTTATTCATGTGTGTGGTGCAAGAAGGTGGTTTTAGTTTTTGGGTTTTTTTTTTGTTTTTTTGCACATATCTGTCCAATTTTCTTAACACCATTTATTGAATAGATTATCTTCAGTCCATCGTATGTTTTTGCCTCCGTTGTCAAATATTAACGGACTATAAAGGCGTGGATTTATTTTAGGCCTCTCTATTCTGTTCCATTGATCTATATGTCTGTTCTTATGCCAGCATCATGTTGTTTTGATTACTATAGCCTTGCAGTATACTTTGATATTTATCCCAAGAAATTTGAAACACTAACTTGAAAGAATATATGTACCCCTAGTTCATTGCTATTTACAATAGCCAAGATTTGGAAGCAGCCCAAGTGTCCATCAGTAGATGAGTGGATAAAAGAGTGGATAAGAGAGTATATTTACACAACGGAATACTACTCTGCCATAAAAAGGAAGAAAATTTTATCCTTTGGGACAGCATGGGTAGACCTGGTGAACGTTATGCTAAGTGAAATAAGCTGGTCAGAGAAAGACAAGTACCATATGATTTCACTCATGTCTGGAATTTAATGAACAAATTGAACTACTAAGCACAATAGAGACAGACTCATAGAGAGCAGGCAGACAACTCAAAGGGGGAGGATGTTGAGGTGTGGTAAAGGGATTAAGCAAAACAGAAAAAAAGAGAGAGAGAGAGAGAGAACTCATGGACAACAGTGTGGTGATTGCAGGGTGAGCAGATGGAGGTGGGAGAGGACACAGGGGATAAATGGTGATAGAAAAAATAAAATAAAATAAATTTAAAAAAGAATAGTTCAAGTGCAAGCTTGCTAAGAGACTAAAAGTAGATAAAGTTTTTTTTCTTCCTTTTTTGGGTTATTTGCACTCCTTTCATCACTAAATTTTTAAGTAGAATTATTCCTTCAGCACTCAATACATCTCATCTGTGTGTAGGTAGGAGACTGGTATTATTTTTCTCCTCTGGTCTTAGTTACCTTGTTAGAGGTCACACAACATCCCAGGCAAGCAGGGCCAGTGCTCAGGAGTCTGGCCTTCCGAGGGAAATGGCGAGCCGGTGGAAAAGGAGTCAGTGTGATTCTTACTTCCCTTGGCGGTGGGGAGTATAAGGTTTCTCAAGGAGGGGCATTTATAGTGATTAAAATTGCTCAGGGCTTGCTTCACAGTGTCATTCTGGTCCTGTAGTATGTGATTCTGGCAAGAGGGGAGTATGAGAGGGACAGAAAATCCCGGACAGTGGCACAGAAGGGCACGGGGTGTAGATGCTACCTCGGTTCATCTAATAACGTGGATCAGCCTCACACAGTGTTGAGCTAAAGAACTCAGATATGATTCCATTTTTATAAAGTTCAAAACCAAGGGAAACTAATGATGGCGTTAGAAGACATGATGGTGGCTAGAGGAGGGTGGGCTAGCGAGGGTGGTTGCACACATACGTTCACTTTGGGGAAGTTCGCAAGCTGTACACTTAAGATTTCTGCACTTTTCTGAATGTAAGTCACACTTTAATAAAAACCTCCGTAAGGAAACGACACACTACTTCCCTCCAAAGTAAAAGGAATGACATTGGATGGACTCAAAGGGCCTTATTGTAAGGGGCTCAGAAGGCAGGAGGGTGGCTGTCTTCATGCTGGAGACGGGCAGCAACTGCAGAGACAAGAATAGCCCGGGCTGACAGTGCATCTGCTCCTCCTTGTCCCGGTCAAGGTTTTCTAATTCGGGCCCAGGAGAGTGTCCATGTCTCCGGAGGCCACGCTGTGGCACGTTGAGCATTCCCAAAGGAGCGGCGGCCTCTGTGGGGTAGGAGGAGTTTCAGAGGCGGGGACAGCACCAAGGGCACGCTTGTCTTGCTGTAAACCGGCACCAGGATCTAAAAAAAAACGCGAGACACCTGTTTTTCTCTAATTACACTTTTTTTTTTTAAATTGAATTTATTGGGGGTGACATTGGTTCATAAAATGATATAGGGTTCCGGCGTACAATTGTATAATGTCATTGTAAATGTCACCGTGAGATTTCTAGTTTTTTAATTGCCTGATTCATTCTTGGACATCAAATAATTGTGGGCTCTCCTCCCTTGGAGGAAGTCGGGACCATAAAAGCTGGGGAAAAGGCAGAATGGGATGCCTGGTAATCTTTTCTCCGCTGGTAATGAACTATTTGTAGTCCAGACCAAGCGCGTGTATTGATTCTCATCAAGTGGGATTCTTTACAGAGTGAAAACGTTGTCTGGCCTGGAGTGAGCCCCGTGGGACGGTTCGCGCCGCACTGTTTCAAATGAACAGATTAAGCCCCTCATAAAATGTTTCTTCTGACACATCCGCACTGTGTGTATTCCAATCCCCTCGGTGCCCCTTTGGCAGTTAGGACTCTTGTAGCTCCAGCCGCACAGCCCGTGTACCAGCTGGCAGGTGATTTTTTTCCCCTTCCCTGGACTGTGAAAAGGAAGAATGAGATTGCTGTGTGTTGAAATAGATGGCATATCTCAGAAGCCCCATTTCAATAATCTTCTGGAGGCAAGAATGAATGTGGGATTGGAAAGGGCATTAGGACATGGCTAAGTAAATAGCACAAGGTCCCTCAGCACCTGGCCAGCCAGCCGTGCTACAGTGTGACTTCGAGGCTTTACATTTCACAGGCTCTGTCTTCAGCAAACAGACTCTGAAAGGTCTTGCACCGAGGCAGAATTTTAAGTCTGAACACTCCGGAAAGTCGGTCTTCGAAATCCAAAGCTGTCACATAGTCCCCTGAGAAGGGCCAGAAACTTTCCAACTAAACCTTTTTCATGTCTCCAGTAGCTGTTAAATCCAATGTGCCTCGAGTTTTCCCCACCGATTTAGTCCTCTGAGATGTATACATGTTCGTGTACATTTCTCCAACTTCAGGACTGGACTCCGCCATCACAGGTGTGTGGAAAACGTCCGTGGTGCTGGGCCTTGATATTGCAAGCCAACAAATCCAAGATATGCTGGCAAAGGGAGACCTTGGTTTGGAGGTTGGAGGAGTGAGGAGCCAGGAGGTTCTGAGTGCTCGAGTTTGATCCCATTTGTTTCCTCAAATTGTATTTCTTTAAGTGTGAAGTAGAGGGCTATCTAAAGCAGACCTAATGCCTGGCTGGTGTGGTTCTGTGGTTGAGCATTGACCTATGAACCAGGAGATCACGGTTCGATTCCCAGTCAGGGCCCCATCCCCAGTAGCGGGTGTGCAGGAGTCAGCTAATTGACAATTCTCTCTCATCATTGATGTTTCTATCTCTCTCTTCCTCCCTGAAATCAATAAAAATATATTTTAAAATTTTAAATCAGGCCTTGTATGTGGTGGAATAATTTTTATGTGCCTTCTCACAATGGTCTAGTTTTCCTAGAATGTAGAGTAAAATGGATGAACTCCCACCTCATCTCATGTTACTTTCCTCTTCAAACATTGGACCCTGTCATTCGGGCCTTCTTCAGTTTGGTGGCTGTGTCTCTGCATCTCAGGACCTTAGGATATGCTGTTCTCTCTCCCTGGGCTGCCCTTCTCACCTTTTTCCCCCCTTTCCTTCAAGTCTTAGTTCAGATCATCTCCTCAGAGAGGCCTTCCCTCTCACACTACCTAACGTGTATTCTATTCCCTCCAATCCACAGTGCAACATTTCATTTGATGGACTAATGACATTTATAAGAATTTGAATTGTTTAGTTACTTGATTGTCATGCATTTCACTTATTATGGTGTAAATTCCAGGTGGCAGCATTCATGGCTATCTTGTCTACCATTGTAGTTATCTAAGTTAAGCACGGTATCTGACATATAGTATGCTCAGTAAATATCTGTTGCATAAGTGTGTGAAAAAAACTCATTTTAGGTGATTTTTTTTTACTATACCAAGTTTTTATTGAGGTAAGTATCTTAGATGTTTTCCAGTCTGGGACACTGTTATAATTCTTTAAATAAAAATAAAGAGAAGCATTTATTAGAGTTTTAGAGAAAGGAAGGATGAGAGTTGCTCTTATTTCCTCTTTCTAACCCTGAATTAGTTATCTATTGCTTTATAACAAATTGCCTCAAAACTTAGCCTAAAGCACCAATAACATCTATTAGCTTATATACTTTCTATGGATCAAGAACTCAGGACCAGCTTACATGAGTGGTTCTGGCTCAGAGACTCATGAGGTTATAATCAAGATATTGGCCATAGTCATCTGTAGAGTTGACTGGGGCTGGAAAATCCAGTTCCAGGGTGGTCCAGTCACATGGCCACCTTGTAGGGACTGGATATTGACAAGAGGGCTCAGTTCCTTGCCATATGGGTCTCTCCAAATGACTGCTTGAGTGTCCACAATATGACAGCCAGGTTCTCCAAGAGTCAGTGAACCAAGAGAACACACTGAAGCTGCAATGTCTACTATGACCTAGCTTCAGGAGTCACACATCTTTATTCTCAATGTGCTGTCGGTTACTCTTCAGCCCTATTCAATGTGAGAGGGGATACAGGATGTCAATATCAGAAGGCAAGAGTCATTAGATGCTGGGGTCCAACCCCAGCAGGTCCAGGGGTCCCCAAAGGTGTGGATGGAGTTGGTGAAGAAGGAATGACACGGAGGCAGCGTTCAGTTGATCAGCAGCATAGCCAGGATCTCTAGCCAAGTTCTGATCAGGATCTCCAGCGAAGTTCTGGTTAGGATCTCCAGCCAGGTTCTGTGTCCATGTTCTCTTGCTAGGTTCTCCAGGCAGGTTCAGTCGCCAGGTTCTGTCCAGGTTCTCTAGCCACGTTCTCTTGCTAGGTTCTTCAGCCAGGTTCTGTAGCCAGCATCTCCAGCCAAGTTCTGTCTAGGTCTTCTAGCCAAGTTCTGGTTCGGTTCTCTCACTAGGTTCTGTCTTCTAGGTTCTGTGTCTCCTGTTGTCTTGTTACATCTGTATTTATACCAGTTGATTACTTAGTTAAGAGGTTTTATTCCCTCCCTAACTTCAGGGGAAAATCCCTACCTGGGGAAACAACCTTTCTCGGAGAGGTGACCGTGGTTAAAACACATAGTGCCAAGAAGGTGAGCAAATATATTAAGAACAGTATGCCATATATGCCAGGTCCCTTGAAACAGCAAGGATGGACCCGCTCCCGACAATTAGAGGTCATGTTGCAGGCTCGCTTCCACAGATCCTTACATGATTGTGTCCTTTGATTTCTGGGGTTTTTCATCCCTGTTTCTCTTCCTCATTCAGCCAATAGCAATATCAACCCTCTAATAAGGAGATATTTCAAGACACAGAGACCTATAATAGAGATCTGCATTCAAGAAAACGGTATGTGCTTATTAGTATCAATTTTCACATGCACAGAGATATCCTCAGGCCAATCATTATGCCTGCTTAAGTAACAAACACCTAGAAGGTTCTCAACAAATAGAATTTTGTTGAACAAGAGAATAAAAAAAATAAACAAAGGGATTGACTTTTCTCCCCCATGCACCTGAGGGCTGGTTTTGTGCTGTGATTTACATACACAATTGCCAGACATCAGAAATACACATCAATTTTAATCCAAAAGAATTAAATGGGCCATTACCTTTTAATTTTCATAGTCTGGGTAGATGCCTATCAGGCTTGAATCCCATTCAACACAAACCAGACAGTTCTTTCACTTTCACTCATGGGCAGTTTTATCCCTTTCTTCTTTGGTTTTTCTTAAAAAGTATTTACATTTGGTGAGTTTGATTCAACCATTAAATTTAATGCCTAACACTCAGCATGGGTATTTTTAATTCTATACCTACTTGCCTTAGTCATAATCCATCTCTAAAACTATTCTATAAATGTTATCCCTCTGGTCTCAACTACTATCATTACATTTATATCCTACTTGTAAAATGCTTTTGGAATTTAAAAGTATCCACACTCCAATAACCTACCCAACTTATCTTTCCTTCAAAGGTTCAGAAACTGTATGATCCAACTGTAGCAGTGAAGCATCGAATTACATTTTATACCATAAGAATGCCATTCATTATAATTCTCATTAAGTGATTTGGTGGCTAGACTTTGCTAAAGAGATTTTTCTAGAGCCCTCATCCAGTGCTTGTGGAGTATATAGTTATGGGCTAACTACATTGTAGATCAATTAACAGTATCTAGTGCAGTTGAAATTGTATATATCCTATGGCCCAGTAATAACAGTGCTCAGTGTAGAGATGCTCAACCACATGGGCCTGAAACTGTACACTGCAGTGTTGTTATATAAAAAAAATTGGAAAGCATAAAAGGTAAAAACAAAAGCAGATGACAGCACAAGGCATTAAAAAATAAAATATTGATATAATTCATGCAATGAAACATCCCACTGAAGCAAAAGTGAATAAAATAGTACACATATCAACATAGGTGAGTTTCACAAGAATTATATTGAAGGATAAAAAGCAAGTTGTTCAAGCATCCATAGTGCATGATTCCATTTGTATTGCTTAAAACATGCAAACCAATATTATATGTTATTTATGGCCTAAACAGAATGAAAATACAGCACTATCAATAAAAATGACAAACCTCAAATTTAATATAGAAATTTTCTTTGTAAGAGGGAGGGAGAGTCAATGGAACCTGGGGTTGGTAGATAGAGGCATTTAATTGTAGTTTTAATGTTTTATTCCTTGTGCCTGATGGTAGGTATATGGTTTTTACTTTATACCTTTACTTTATACTTTTACTTTGCAGGGTATTTTATAATTTAAAAAATCCAAAGTGGGGACATTGTCTGAGAACTATAAGTGATGGCTTGATGATGAGAATTGGAATAGGGTTATAACAATGCCTAACATATGTACAAACAACATTTGTGCAATAATTCTCACTGGAGTGTCCACATTTTTTATACAGACTTCTGCTACATCCAACATTGACTTCATCTTTTATCCAGGTAATTATTCTGTGTAAAATCAGATGTAGCCCTCTCTCATTTTCATCTGTAAAAGTGAGTTGGTTGCATTAGGTCATTTTTTACCTAAAATGTATTATTTGGCTGTAGTATTTGATTAAGCTCTAAAATTTTGGGTATTAAACCCCTTCCCCAACAATTTTTTTGTTAAAAACGTTTCTTTTTCAGACTAATTTTTTTATTTTGGTTCTATATAGTATTTTTGATGCTGGTTATGAAAACAGTTTGTAATTATTTTTTCTTCCCATTTTTGTGGTTAAGAATAGTATTTCCTCAGAAAGTTTCTAGATGAAATTATTTAGAATGGTACGTATGTAGCTGGTTTTTGAAGGTAAAGTTTTAGACGAGTATACTCGTCGACGACTGAAAAAAGAACATTTTGTGAAAACGTGTATACACGTTTCTGCCGGGGAAGGGGTTAAAAATAAAGAGCCTCGAAAATAATCCAGGTTACAAAAGGGAGAATTAGCCTCTCAAGAATTTCTCAACTACTTCCCCCACATATTTTAAATAATATTTAAAATATAAACATTCACCCACCCAGGATGGCTCAGTGGTTGAGTGTCGACCTATGAACCAGGAGGTCACAGTTTGATTCCCACTTAGGGCACATACCGGAGTTGCAGGTTCAATTCCCAGTGTGGGGTGAGCAGGAGGAAGCTGATTAGTGATTCTCTCTCATCATTAATATCTCTATCACTCTCTCCCTCTCTGACATCAATAAAAATATATATTTTAAAAAATATATAAACATTCAATGAATATTTGTTCTCCTGCTCTTTCTATTTGCCTTTCTAGTGTTGCAAAGCTGGTCAGAAAAAGGAAGGGAGAAAGAGATGAAGGAAGGGACACTCTGAGGGTGGCTAACTTCCTCCCCCACTTCTGTATATGATATAGTTGCTATACTTTTATCACTAAGCAAGTGCCTAGAGATTTGCAGATTAAATTTGTATAAGTGCTTTGGGGTTTCCCTCATATAGTCTCTGAGCATTCTGTCCTTAGTTGGTGAAATACAGGTCTTGATGCTTGGCATTGGCTATCCTGGAATGTCTGCACTACTCTAAATTCCAGTAATTATATCTATACTAGAGGCCCAGTGCACAAAATTCGTGCATGGGTGGGGAGGGGGAGGCGGGGACCCCTCAGTCCAGCCTGCAACAACGCAAGTGTTCTGTGCCCCGCCTGGCCAGAGCCCCTCCGGAGCTGGGGTGGAATGCTTGCCTCGTTGCCATGGCAAAGAAGCAAGCATTCCACCAGGCCACTCATGCTGCCCGCTCTCAGTGGCCACCCCCCCTACCCCCCTTGAACTGGGGGACTATGGCAGGGCTGAGAGGACTGGGAGCCACCATCTTTGTGGCAGAGTGATGGCCAATTTGCATATTCCCTCTTTATTAGATAGGATATCTTTAATCTTTAGAAAATGACACCCCAATGTTCACAGAATGAAATTTCCATCCTCTCAGCTGTCAGAAATATAGGAAAACAATCTTATGGAATAAGGAAAAATAAACTCCAGATGCAAGGACATAGTTGTTCCAAGCTTCATTAAAGCATGGCTTCTCAACCTGGGCTGCACATTGAAATCTAGGGGAGTTGTTAAAAAACAAACAAACCAAAAAACCCGAACACTGATGCCTGGTCTCATTTCCAGAGATCCTGATTTGTGTAGTATGGATGCAGACTGGACATCAAAAAATCAAAGACTCTTTTAGATTATTCCAATGTACAGTAACGTTTTGAAACACACATTAAATTATTAATATTTTTTATAAATTATTTAAAAATGTGATCGAAAACTTATTGACTCCCATTGAGTCGGTTTATGCAGATTAAAGGTAACTCGTTCCAGGTCAATGCTCTCCAAAGCCAGGCCCAATGCAGATAGAAACGGGAGCCGCCAGGCAGAGTGTGAGGGAGGAGGAGTAACATTCCTTCCTTCCTCTGTGTGAGAGAAGCAGAAACCTATTACCAAATGCTGGGTGTTAAGCATTTGTGAAATGGTATCATATGTACTTAGCAGTGCTTTGGACATAGTGAGATTTAATACATAGTCACTGAATAGATTAATGAAAAAATGAATAAAAGAAGGAAATGTTGAATAAGAGGAATACTCAGTGATATAATCATACTCCCGAGAACTAAACATCACCTATCAATTCTACTCCACTTCAGAAATAAAGAAGTTGAAAGTCCCATATCCCTGTTCTCCGCATTCCCCTGGCATTGTAGAAAAGCACTATATCTTTGTAATGTTGATTCTCCCTAGTCCTAACGGAAATGAGTATTGCCTCTCATCTCAGCTCTGGTTTGAGTTCACCCATCATTTAATCCCTCTCAGAAAGCTGGAAAAGGGAAGTTCTTGCTTCACAGCTGTCCTGAGATCAAGATGTTCCCCAAATAAAATTAAACACTAAACATTCAAGACATTTCAAGATGAGATATACTTCTTTTTTAAAAATTTTCTTGGCAGTTCCTTAAGTGTTGAAAAGAACATTTGCTGAGTGGTGGTTTGGGGCTATATTTCCTTACCTACTTGGGAAGCTGGCTCCGTATCCCACTCCCCCTTGCTGTGTCTCTGCCCTCTGCCCTGAGCAGCTGTGAGCTTGTTCACAGAAGATGCGCGTTCGCTTTGAGACAGCGTTTAGCTCCCCTACATCAATTCTGTTCAAGGGGCTTCATCTCAGGATGATATTTACACCACTTCAGGTTCAGCGAAGTTCTCCACAGCCGTCCCAAGGGAGGCAGGAACACACTGAAGAGCCTGCTTCCCTTATCTCTCTGCTAAATCAATCCTGCACTCGACTGCTTCCCACTTGACTCATTATTTACAGTGTTAGAAAAAAACCGCAACTCACATTGAAGGGAAGCGGACCAAAAATGAAGTTCCCAAGTGTGTCAGAACAGGGAGGGGAAAAAGCCAGGAAATAATTTTGGTTGATCCTTTTCGCCTTTTATGTGAGTTTTGTTGTCATGATCCAACGTTTCTGTTTCTTTTGGGTCCCCAATACAGAAGGGAAGGAAGGCACAAGAAGTGTTTGTTTTCTTTTACTTTGAAAACTAGAACTACTGCCACTCATTTACTTTAGGAAAAGTCTTATTTTATGTTAAACAAAAGTAAAAATGTTAACATGAAAACAGGCAAAAGACTCAATGACATAACTCCTTGGGTTAATTCAATTTTTTTTGAAGTTCATTTTTTTTCTGTTTATAAAACTACACCTGCTTATTGTAAAACTAGAGGCCCGGTGCACAAAAATTTGTGCACTTGGGGGGAGGGGGGTCCCTCAGCCCGGCCTGCAC
>NW_006383015.1:5870463-5873879 GCF_000327345.1 Myotis davidii | reverse complement strand
TGTTTTACTTAATACAAAAAAAAATATGTGTTAAGTTTTCATGTTTCAATTGAATCAAAACCTTACCCTCAGGCTCCTGCCTGAGAAGGGATTTTGTTATCAGAATTGTTTATTTGCATTTATAGAAATAAAAGCCTAGTTTCATCTGGAAAGGAAGCACAAGCATTTACTGAACATGAATCATATGCTACATACAAGGGTGACACGAAAATGGATAAATTGTGTTTCCGCCCACAATCAAGTGCAGGTGACAGACAGGAGTTACTACAGTCTAGCGCCGTTAAGTTTAGGTTCCACAACAGTGGTCTAAGTCAGTGGTGGGCAAACTCATTAGTCAATAGAGCCAAATATCAATAGTACAACGATTGAAATTTCTTTTGAGAGCCAAATTTTTTAAACTTAAACTATAGGTAGGTTGAGCCGCAGTTTGCCGACCACAGGTCTAAGTGAACCTGCTTAGTAGACTACAGAAGAGAGAGAGACACATTTTGACTGAGGGGAATGGATGAAACATTGAGAAGGAAGTGCATTGTACATTAGGCCTCAAGCATAGGGTTGGATCTGGACAAGTAGATAAGGACAAGGCCTGGCTGGGAACAGCATGAACTAAAGAACAGGCACATTCAAGGAAGTGTGAGAGTAGAGTAGCGGGTAACAAGCATGTCAGACTTATTTAAATGAGCCATGTGACCTGTGGGCCGCGAGTTTGACATGCTTGGTAGAGGACGGGATAGAGCTTAAAGCTGCAAAGGAATCTCCAGGCTAGATCATAGCGGTCCTTAAATCGATCTGGTGTGGGGTGTGAACAGTCAAATCGATGATTTCTGATCCCGTGGTTGTCTACATCTTTCGCACCCAGCAATGTCATAGGATGTTCCTGGTTTGTAAATATCTTACACACACACACACACACACACACACACACACCAAGCTCTTTTGGAATAAGAGTTCATTCTTATTCATCTGTATTGCCCCAGTGCCTAAAAAGAATTGTCATACCCTAGATGGTTTGGCTCAGTGGCCTGCAGACTGAAGGGTCCTGAGTTCGATTCTGGTTAAGGGCACATGCCTAGGTGTGGGCTCAATCTCCAGTAGGGGGTGTGCAGGAGGCAGCCAATCAATGATTCTCTCTCATTATTGTTTCTAGTTCTCTCTCCCTCTCCTTTCCTCTCTGAAATCAATAAAAATATATTTAAAAAAGAATTGTCATATTAAGCACTTAATAATTGTTACATTGGTTTTTAAAAGTCATTTACTGACTAACTACTATGAGCCAAATTCTCACACGTGCTATTTCAGTAACTCTTGTAAGATAGATACTATTATTCTCCTTTAAGAAATGAGATGTTGCTCAGAGAAGTTAAGCCTTTTGCTTGGAGTCACACAGCTAAGGAGCTGCAGTTCAAACTGAGATCTGGCAGACAGCCCAGCTCTGTATTTCCACATTATTTCCTAATAGACATTCCTGTGCTTAGAGTGAATTTCTGAGTTATGAGAGTACATTTATGTTAGGATATAGCTATACGGAAACATTATTTGTTGTTTACGTGCAGTTTCAAACTTAACTCCGTATCCAGTATGTTTATTTTACTCAATCTTGCCACCCTCCTTCTGCACAGTTCGCCTTCTCTAGTTCGTCCAGCTGATATCTTCTGTTTCTTTTTCTTAAAACATATTTTTATTGATTTCAGAGAGGAAGGGAGAGGGAGAGAGGGAGAGAAATATCAATGATGAGAGAGAATTATTGCTAGGCTGCATCCTGCACGCCCCCTACTGGGGATTGAGTCTGTAACTTGGGTATGTGCCCTGACTGGGAATGGCAGCGTTTAACCACTGAGCCGTGCTAACTGGTTCATGCTTGCTTTTCCTTTAACACTTCCACATGCCACCTCTAACAGCTTCCGTGTGCCAGGAAGTGCTGTGATTCAGTGTGGGGGATATTTTGCAGATTTAAAGAAATGTGATGGAAGTTCCTTCATTAGTTGCTTACTTTTAATGCTCTCAGACCCCAGTGTCTTTAGAAAAAGAGATTGTGTTTCTCGTGTGTTGTTTTTTTGTTTGTTTTGGTTTGGTTTTGGTAATGAATAATTAGATATAATGTAATTCAATCTCAGGAAATTTTGGTGAACAAAAGACCCATCATGGACTTGAGGCAAGCCCTGTGCTTAAAATATGGTGTGGCGTGCACTAGAAAGGGTTACCAGTGTCTGCTTCCTGCTACTCATAATGAAAATGTTCATTCTATTTTCTTACCTATAAAATTATAAAGTACTTTATGCATATAAAAATGCACGGATTCATAATAAACTATACACATACTGCTGCATCTCGCTTTATACATTTAGCATCGTTTTTGAGATTTATCCATATTGATACATTGCTCTAATTCATTCATTTTTCATGACTGTATAATATTTCACAATAATTTACTTACCTCTTTTCCTGTTGATGCTGAAATGAGCATCACTGTGTGTGTGTTCCTGTGTACCAGCATGAGTTTCTTTAAGGCATACAGATGGACTTGCTAGTCCATATGGTTCAGGCATCTTCAGCTTCGCTAGAGATTGCTGTGGGTTGGCCTCCAGCAATGGACCTCAGTTGTATTTTTCTGTCATGTATGAGAGTTCCCAATGCTACAGGTCCTCACCAAATCTTGAAAAAGTCAGGTTTTAAAAATACCTGCCAATCGAATAGGTATAAGATAATATCCTTTAATTTTAACTTGTATTTCAACCGTTAATGATGATGAGCATTGCTAGTAATATGCTCATTGGCAATTCAATTTACCTTTTGTAAATTGCCTCTATGCAGCCTATGCCCATTTTATAACTAGGTAGTTTTTTTTGGTGTGTATTTCTCTTATTCATTTGTGGGAACTCTTTATCTATTCTGAATATAAACCATTTTTATATGCTTTGTAAATATTTTCTCAGTCTGTAATGTATTTTTATATTCATGTGTTGTATACAGCGTTTTAATTTTAAAGTTTTCAAATTTATTAATCTTTTGTGCTTTTTATTTCAGAAATCATTTTTAAGAAATCTTTTACAAATCCAATATTTTACCCATATTTTCTTTTATATTTCTATATCTTTAAGTATGATGTAAAATAGAGATAATTTTTTAACATATAAATAATAAAATGTCTTGAGACTAGGCATTGAGCAGTCCATTTTCCCCTCTACTGATTTGTAAGAACATTTCCAAGAAATTTCAAGTGTCCATATATCTGAGAATCTGTTTTTGGCATCTCTACTCTGCTCCTATGGTATATTTCTGTCTGTCTGTGCTAAACCTAAAAGGCCAATCACCATAGTTATATAAGAATCAAGCTATACAGGAGGATGATTTTCCCAGTGATTCTATCTTGGAGAAATATCATATTCACATGTGTCAACGGTTATGGTTAAAATACA
>NW_006383015.1:5867226-5869864 GCF_000327345.1 Myotis davidii | reverse complement strand
AGACAAGAGTGGAATTCTTCCCACAGCCATCGCTCCATGTCATCTTCTGATTGAGCAGATTTTAGTGTGAATGGGAGGGCCAAGGAAGAATTCGTTATTCTTTTGGTTTGGCTTCCTCTGTGCTGTGATTGACAGTGGTAATGTTGCTTCATTTTATTTATTTATTTATTTATTTATTAGTTGCTATATTTCCTGCAGAATGTCATGTTTTTATGGGACTTAAACTTCACTCACAGGTAGTAAGGGTCATTCATATATTCAGGAAATAGCTCAAGTGCTTCCGAGATATGGGCAAAACTGTTGTCAAACGGGATTGGGAGTATCAGAACTTGGATAGACCTGGCAGTAGTGCTTAATAAATCCTTGTTGGCTAAATAACGCATGTGTTCAAATTTGAGTAGGGGCAGCGGGTTAACCTGTCCTGGGGTTTCCTACATTATCTGAGCAAATACTACCTCGTGAGAAATGCCTCAGTTTATCTTTGCTCCTCCCCTTGTGGACAGGTTTCTGGTTATGAATTCTTGGTATTTTCTTAATGAATTTCATAGTGATTCCATATCCAACAGTTGCAGGATTTTTTAAAATTGAAATACAGCGGTCAGTTTATTTAGTAAAATATTGCTAATCAATATAGATAACTTGTAATAAGAATTAATATGCACCCACAACCACTTTAGTATTTTTAAAACACCCAGAAAATGGTTTTGATAACTAAATTTAATGACAAATGTTTGTAAAGATGTGAAGGTCTCTTTGAAGGCATTGATATTTAGTGTGTAACATGGGACTCTTTCCAGTTGGAACTTTTGAGGCAGTGCAAAGCTCTCTTTCAAATTCAGTACTATCACATGTAATTGAATACAGTTGGAGAACAAAATGGGCTTAAACTGGTATATGTGTAATTAGTTCTATACTGCATTTTGTTGATTTTGTGAGCAATTCAAAGCAAAAGAGACAAAGCTTCAGCTACACTATTAAAATGAACACCAGCAGAATATTTCTGAACACTTTTTTTAAATAAAAAAATGTTTTTATTGATTTCAGTCAGAGAGGAAGGGAGAGGGAGAGACAGAAACATCAATGATGAGAGAGAATCATTGATCAGCTGCCTCCTGCATGCTCCACATTGGGAATCAAGCCCACAACCCGGGCATGCACCCCAGTGAGGAATTGAACCATAACCTCCTGGTTCATAGGTTCAAAGTTCAACCACTGAGCCATGCAGTCTGGGCCTGAACACCCTTTTCCGAATCTGTGTTTTCTGTTTTCAGAGAGTATGTGAACAATTTCCATTTCTTCTAAGCAGCTCAGAATAAAATGAAGGGAACAGTCCAAGAAATGGTGCTGGGAAATGCTCACAGCTACAAGACACCTGGAATCAGTAACCTCCTGGTTCATAGGTCAAAGTTCAACCACCGAGCCATGCAGGCCAGGCTGGAACACTCTTTTCCAAGTCTATTTGTTTTGTTTTCAGAGATTATGTGACCAATATCCTTTTCTTCTAAGCAACTCAGAACAAAATAAATGAAGGGACTAACCCAAGAAATGGTGCTGGGAAATGCTCATAGCCACAAGACACCGGGAATCAAGGAGACTTCCCTACTAGCAATCTCGGTGGCTCAAAAATGCAGCGCTTTGTTTTTTATGTTCTTCAGCATGGAGGCTGTTAACTGCCTGATCTCAGTGTACTGTCTCTTGGAGGCCGTCACCCATTTAATCATCAGTTTAACAAATGCAACGGTGCTGTAATTGTACAATCCGTAACATTTTGTACTTGTCCTGGAAAGTTTGAGTTATCAGCCCAGTTTTTTTTTCTCTCTTCTTTGTCATAACTGTTGCTCAGACACATCTTAAATGGCAAGAACTACTCATCGTTGACAGGAAGGAGTGTCTTAGGTGTGCGTGGCACGGCACTAGGCTACAGGTTCCGACTTGACCCCCCCTGCCTAGCCACCCTGCCAGAATCCTGAGGGATGCTCCAGGCGTCCGCATAACTTATTAGTCTCTGGGGCTTTGACTCTGAATCCCTGCCTCTAGGTCTTCACCTTATTTTGTCAGATCAATGTGAGTTTTGACGGTTCTTTTTACTTTTTTATCTCAAGGTCCAGCTAGATTTGATGCTGGGGTAGAGAATCAGTGTCTGTTTTTGCTTTGTGAAGGTCTGGATGAGATTTTGAAGCTTAACTTCATTAATGTATTTATAAAGAGAGACGATCTTAAGTACGTCAAGACAAAGAGGTGGCCTCTGTGATGTTACAGAGGGACTGCTGGACCGGGTGTCCCTCTGGACGCTCACAGCCGGGGGCGCTTCAGCCTGGGGAGGCGGCTCAGGGATGAGGCAGGATGTGCTTTGCGAGTGAGAAAGTGCCAGGCCTTCAAATGAGAGCAAAGGGACTTGGGGACTAAAATAAAACCAAACCAAATGGTGGAAACATGCCCCGCTCCTTCATTTGTCTGATTAGAGTCAACAGGTGGCACCGTGTAGAACATTTGCTCCAGTCCCAAATGCCATTCAAGCAGCAGTGGAACTTTCCCTAGGCCTGGCTCCAGGTCGACAGGGGATGGCCTGACGGTAGATTTGGTTTCTGCCTGGAGTCACTGTGACTCGGGGGCAGACTGCAGTCACTGCACAGGCCTG
>NW_006383015.1:5847993-5866855 GCF_000327345.1 Myotis davidii | reverse complement strand
ATCCTATGGTGACCCCAGTCTTACCTGCATCACACCCATCTACTTAGTTGCAGAACCAAAGTTCTTCACCAAACTTGGGTGGTTGTTTAGCAGATTTGATGGTCTGTGAACACGAATGGAAAACAAACGCACATTAATTTTCACTCAGTTCTAACTGGAATTAAGCATTTCCCCCATTTACTAATATAGGCAACAAACGCAGTTGTCATTGTGCCACCTAAGGCTTCTTACTGATAACCTCGCCCATATTTTTATGCCACATGACCACAGTTATTTTTTTTCATCAGAGGTATCACATACTTCACTAGAATTTGTTTATTAGATGTGCTAATAAAGAAAAGCAAAGATACTACACACATTTAAAACTGCTTTGATATCTGCATTTCAATATAGTTGCTTTCCTTTGTAATCTACATATTAAAGTTATTTACATATTTAAAACAAAATCCTATGTACTTTATATATTAAAGCATTATTCTGATAAGGGATCCACAGCCCTCATCAGCCTGTTAAAGTGTCCATGACGCCAGAAAGGTTAAGTACCCTCACGGTAGAAGGTAAGGTTAGGATTGAATTCTGTTGACATCTACTTTACAGCATAAATTTGGTGGGGGAATTTTTACAGAGTGGTAGAAAACAATTCAAGTTCACTCTGAAGGCTCCAGTTCCCCTTTAAGGAGTTCATAACATAACAGAATGGCTAATGAGTTGTGCAGAGTGTTCTCTTCTATTGTGTACAAACTGCCAGTGAAACAGTCTTTGATTTCTTGGGCTACTTGCTCACAGTGCTGTGATAGTTAAGCTAATTTCTAATATGTCTCATCTCATTATACATCCATGTAATAGTCTCTTTCAATTTCAAATTGAGCTTCAGGGAAGATTAAATACTTAGGTATTCCAGTTTGTATGAAATCTCCAGATCCACACAAATTAGACTTCCTCCGTCTAAATGACCCTAATCATTCTAATTTAACTAGATGGGGGCTGATTTCCCTTAGACAGAGCTCGTCATGTTGAATCTCCCCCATGGAGATGAATAGCATGCCCAATGGGTAATAAGTATTCCAGATGTTGCCTTGCCACTTTCCAGCCAAGTTATTAATGAAGTCCGTTGCTTCTTGACTTTTTAAAAAAATCTTCTAATATTGCTGAGAATATAAACTTTCTTTCTCTTCCTTAAGACATGGTAGTTTAAAAATACAGTAAACGGGCTGCCACCGAGGATGGGGATTTTTATAAAAGTACCTCTCTGTCCTGACTCATCACGGAGTCGTTAGGCAATTTGAGGCTGGGTGGGGCTGAAGATGGGATGGGAGAGAGTTCAAGAAGACATGGAGAAGACTGTGACAGAGCTTTGTGTTTGAGGTGTGTGTGTATCTGTGTGTGTGTGTGTGTGTGTGTATCTGTGTGTGTGTGTCTGTGTCTCTGTGTGTCTGTGTTGGAGGGGATTGAACACCAAAAGAGCCATTTTCTTTACTCTAAGCTGGAAATAATAAACATGGGAATAGCTACCATGCAGGCCCTTGATTAAAATGGACCTGCCCTGGCTGGAGTGTGGCAGGAAGCCTGAAGGCCCGTCGATTCACCTTCTATCCATACCTTCGCCCTACCCTGTGGTAGCCAGGGTGGCCTCGCAGCAGTGACCACATCACTGAGATTCTTGGGCGTGATTTTGTGTATCTGTCCTCAAGGCACGGAAGGGAAGGTGTACTGCTGAAGTGCAGAGAGAAAGCTGGAGGGGGACAGGAGCCTGGAGAGAGAGAGCCCAAAAGATACAAGGCCCCATTCCAGGATACTCTTCTAGATGAAGGTATGCCTTTCCAGGCTTACTGGAAAAAGCTTCCTTTTCTTAGAAACAAAATAGACATTCAGAACTGGGAAAAACCTCATAATAATGGTAATTATAAACATTTTCCAGTGTGATGCATTCACCAGTCTCTTTCAAAACCCTTTGGGCTTGGTGAATTTTTCTTCCATAAAAACAAAACCACAACACGTTGGGCTCCCTTTTGTCTTGCCCTCTCTCCTTTTAAGCATAAAAGTATGGCTTAATATTACTCTTGAGAAAGAAAAGAGAGCTAAATAATTGGTAAAGTGAATGAAGTTTGAGTCTTCAGAAAAGTCTCAACTCGCACCATAATACACATTGGAATAATCTTTTATATGCAGTCCTGCACGTCCCTCATCTCCAGGGATTCTGACTCTAGTTAACAATAATTTGACATCCAGTTTAAACTGTTTTAAACTTTGACGTGGAAGAAATTGATTGACCATTAACACCACCATGTTTGGAAGTTCATACTTGCAGCATTTCCAATATGTTTGAATGCTTATGTGGATTTTTCTTTTTAAATGTAGATGCCATTTCCTCAAACATCAACAGAAAAATGCTTTTCTGGGGGCAAGTGTTTTGGTTTTTTTTGCCATCATTGTTATTAATTTTTCAAGCTCATTAACAATTGAAATTATTAAACTGAGCTCTACTGACATCTGCTGGACAAAACCTGTTTTTCATTATATTACCAACTCAGTAATGTTTAGGTTTTGCTAATTTGATGATTCCTGTTAATTCAACCAATCAGAGTTGTACTAAATAGAAAAGAGAACCAAGCTAAACATAAGATCATGAATCAGCATGCATACACCTGAGTAAAGGTTTCTGTGTCCATTGCTCTCGCTGGAAGAACCATTTTACAGTTTGGTGGTTTAGCACATTTTCTGAGTGCCCTCTAGGTATTAGACACTGTACATACACAGTGGGCCAGTACTTGGACAGGGCCACTTCTTACAAGGAGCAGAAGGTGTGGTGGGGAAGACATATGTCTGAACAGATTATTTCAGAAAATATTCTCTCCATAGAGCCTCCTCTCTCAGCAGCAAGTCGGGCTGTACTCGTTGTGGAGGGAATAAAGCAGGGCAGTATCATGTTATCCATTAGGCCAGTGGTTCTCAACCTTCCTAATGCCACGACCCTTTCATATAGTTCCTCATGTTGTGGTGACCCCAATTTCATCATTACAAATTGAACATAATTAAAGCATAGTTATTAATCACAAAACAATATGTGATTTCCGATGGTCTTAGGCGTCCCCTGTGAAAGGGTCGTTCGACCCCCAAAGGGGTCGCGACCCACAGGTTGAGAACCGCTGCATTAGGCGATGATTAGTTTTACTTTGTACTAGGAATTTTTCATGGGCCTAAAAATATGTGTGTGTGTGTTCCAAAATGTAGCAAGAAAACAATAACTTGTAAATTAAATATCTGTGGGAGCACAGCTCCTTGGCTGCTGGGTATTAGATAAAGACATGAGAGGTTGTAGGCATATACAGGAGAGACTTTATTGTAGACCAAGTAGCCATTGCTACTACAGGAGCCATCAGACAAAGTAGTTCTTCAAAAGCCCCACAAAAGCAACCACGCAAAAACAGTCACGCACTGGCTGGTCAGTGGCAACTTATATACACACTCAAACAAAAGAGGCCTCGTGCCAATTAGTGACACTCATGCTACATTAACCTAAGCAGGTTACATAGGGTGCACTTGTGCAGTATGTATATTGCTACTATTGAGTCATTGCCCTCTCACCCGTGTAGGACAAAGGGGCCTTTCACCTAATAATACTGCCTGCATGCACGAGTATGGCAAATTGGCCTTGATCATCCGGCGTACTCTGGTTAGGGCTCCCACAATGTCTACAGACCATATGATGTTAACCTCACCATTTTTTCCTCTTCTGTATTGGGTATGATTTTTAATGAACATGATCAGGAGTTGAGAGACTTGGGGTATCAGAAACATGCCTTCAATATGCTTAACAACCCCTTGGACTACCACAGAGATGTGCCAGACAAGGAATGCAGCTCGTAAAGACGAGGCATACCCTACGGATCTGCCAGTCACTAGTGTTGTTATTTGTTTCTACGACGGAGCCTTGTCTGCTTTGCTGCGGACTGTGCACGGCATCCTGGACCGCATACCAGCCCGGCTTCTCCCTGAAGTCCTCCTCATGGACGACAACAGGGACTTCCGTGATTTGAAAGGAGAACTAGATGAATTTGTCCAAAAACACCTCCCTGGGAAAATTAATAAGAAATACAAAGCATGAGGGATTGATTTGAGGAAGAATGACAGGAGCAGCCCATGGAGCAGGAGACGCCCTGGTGTTCCTGGACAGCCACCGTGAAGTGTGACGTGGATGCAGCCCTCACTGGCTGCCCTCCGGGAGGACCATGGACGGTCCTGTGCCTGGTGAGCGATCTCATCTGCGGACTCGCTGGCCCACAGCTCCTCCCTGTGGTGCCTGGGGGGTTCAACTGGGGACTGCACTTCAAATGGGATCTTGTTCCCCTTTCCGAGCTCGGAGGGCCAGAAGGAGCTGCTCACCAGTCACGTCTCCTACAATGGCTGGGGGACTGTGCGCCACGAACAGAAGCTACTTCAGTGGCCTCGGGCAGTATGACAGCGGCATGGATATCTGGGAGGGGAACTTGGACATGTCATTTCGGATTGGGATGTGTGTGGTAAGCTCTTCATCGTCCCTTGCTCCAGAGCCAGACACATTGTCCTTACAAATGGCGGCTGAGTGGGTGCTGCACAGGCACGCTCCCAGGTCCACACTGGAATTACAACTAAAATACAGAAAAACTTACGGAATAATCAATGGAAGTCTCGCTGGAGAGAACCCTGACACTTGAGGATGGAAAGTGGAGACCACATAGAGGCTGGTAAGAGGGGCGGAGATGCGAAAGGGTTGAAGTTCCGGAGAGCTCTCTCAGCTGTGAGGGTTGCCACTGAGAACTCTGGGATCTAATTCCTAAGCTGGAGCAGAGAGCACCAGAACTGAGAAGGGTACCCACATAGTATCTGGCTGTGAAAAGCAGCGGGGTAGCTGTCTGCCAGGGAGAGATGGCTAGAAATTCAGGAAACCTCTTAAAGGGCCAACACATAAAATTCCCTGTGGAGCCAACCATCTTGTGCTCCAAGGCAGCGGGGAGAAGACAGCTGACCCACTCTATTGGAAAACACCTTGCCCCTTACATAGACTGAGAGTAACAATTAGCCTCCAGGCAGAAACAATTGCCCCACCCTATTAACCTCACTATTTTTATTTTATTTTTATTATTATTATTTTTTAACTTCACTATTTTTAAATTTAGTGCTTCTCAAGCATGCCTGTGATCTGAGTCATTGGAAGGACTGTTAAGGCAGATTGGTGGCTCCATGGCCAGAGTTTCTGACTCAGAAGACCTTGAGTGGGCCTTAGATTTTGCATTTCTAACAAGTTCCAGGTAACGCTAATGAATGTTGCTTCTCCAGAAACTGCACTTTGAGAACCAAAAAGAGTCTGAGTATGTTAATTCACCTGTTTTGGCTTGAGCAGCCAGGTAGTCGGTAGCACCACTGGCTGAATTAGGAAGTTCTGTTGAAGGGGGAAACTTGCAGGCATGAGAGGTAGAAAACATGATAAATTTGACTTTTTAAAGGAAATAGAAGAAAAGGCCATCAAAGCCAGAGCTACAAGACAGTCTTTCAATGTATTTTAATAAAATACGGATGCAACCCGATTTTTAACTGGGCAGGTGAGAGCTTGTAAAATGTAAAATAGCACATGCTATGCATTTAGTGTTAAAAGTGGAAGAAAATTCACTGGTTATGTGAGTCATCTAAGCTTGGATCGATTCCTGGTACAGGGCTCCCAGGGCATATGCGTATGTGAGCAGGAGTAGGAACACACTCACTTGTAGCAGCCTTTCAATTGAGGAGAACTAATGGGTTTTCCTATTTGTAATGAAGTTTCAAGCTTCCTGGGTCAGTTCTGTTCTTAAGCGCTGAAGTGTCTCTGGATAAATGACCCCTGAGGTACTATAGACCCGCATCGCCTTATGAAATTCTCATTTAGGAAACATGGCAAGTAGATAATGGCAAATTAGAAAAAAATGAGACTGCTAGTGTACATTTACTACTCGGAACATGCTAAGAAAAAAATTGGGAAAAGGAATGAGATTGATCTGCTTTTGAGTTTTAACAAAACCTTTAAGAAGTTGGCTGGCTAATAATGTCTCATAAATTCTAAGCAGGGGGCAGAAGGGTCTAATTTTCCTCATACAGGCCTTGATTCCAGATGACTCAAATTAATTCTTTACCATAGCTCTCGTCCATATGATTCTCATGTTATCAGAAGCTTATGAGTCTTCGAATTGAAAAAGGTTCTAAATCCTTGGCTATTCCCCCATTATAATTATAAATACATATTTGTTCCAAGTCCATTTCTTTCACTTGCTACAAACACCACCACAGAAAATTGGTCACCTCAAGACCGTATTGCCTTGACATTGTGTCTCCATCAGAA
The DNA here is from genome assembly GCF_000327345.1 of Myotis davidii. Classification (NCBI taxonomy): domain Eukaryota; kingdom Metazoa; phylum Chordata; class Mammalia; order Chiroptera; family Vespertilionidae; genus Myotis; species Myotis davidii. Next base: position 5,860,506 of record NW_006383015.1, on the reverse strand, counting down.
ATCAGACACTAGTCTTTCCAGCGCTGTCATGCTCTTGCTCCTAGTGATTCACATTCATCAATCAAGTCTTGACTTTATCAGCTGGTTCCCTCCCTCCCTCTCTCCTTCCCTCCCTCCCTTTCTTCATTCCTTCTCTACTGAGTCAGGATCCCATGCTGGGTTGCTTATCTAGTCCCTCCTACTAAAAGAAAGCTCCGAGGACAGCAGGAAGCTGGGAGCTTGTTAGGAACGTGGGATCTCAGGCCCCATTGGACTGGCATTTTAGAGTCATTTTCATAAGATCCACAGGTGTACACATAATTCAGAGGCCCTGCCTTTAATGCTTTTTTTGATGTGCTTTTTAACTCTCGTACACTTCTTTCTCTTTCCATTCCTCATGCAAAGCCAGTCCTGGTGAGGTTCCATATCACATCGAAATTACCTGTTTATATTTATCTCCAGGTGTAAACAGTCTCTTGTGAGCAGATATTACCTTTTCCTAATTCCAGCTAGATGCCGTACTTAGCATATTCTAGCAGCACAGTTAACATTGTTTGGGTTGACGTTTTTCAAGTAAGTTGCTATGTAAGTCATGAACCAGTTATTAAGGTGCTAATGACTAATAGATATTTTATAAAGAGATATTTTAAAGTGCAAATATCTCTTTTAAAAATATTTGCACTTTAAAAGGATTTCTAAAAGAAATGAATTTAATGTAAACTATTAATAATGCTAATGCTGGGAGTTCTTGGGAAGTTGACCAACTGAGTGGGAATGATTTGGGGAGTAAGTGACTTTTTGTCCTCAAATTTCCCTCCACCTCGCCCATCTTTAAGGTGGTCCAAATGAAAGAATTCCGAGTGCTTCTGGGATGGCCGAGTGGCTTTTAAAGTGTCTTTTCCCTACTGGATTATAAACTCCAATATATCTAAATCAGTATCTCTAAATTTAACTAGAAACCACAGATCACAGGAGAGACCTGGGCATTCTGGAAATTTGTGGAACAAAGAAAAGCATAGCTCTCCATATGATTCTCATGTTATCAGAAGCTTATGAGTCTTCAAATTGAGAAAGGTTCTAAATCCTTGGCTATTCCCCTATTAAAATTATAAATACATATTTATATACAAATGTGTATGGGGAGGTAACAGGATTATTAGAATATATTTTATTGCAATTGCTCATCTATCACTTGTCTTCTTTGCCAGACTGTAAGCTGTCAGAGTAGGGTGTCTATCTCACATACACAGTATCCCTCAAGCCCACCAGGTACCTTGCATACAAACCTGCATGTATTCAGTGAATTTCGGGGACACAATGGTTTTAAAGCATTGCTCATGGCATGATTAAATACAATGACATGTCTCCGTCCTATAAACAGACTGCCAGCTGTTTGAATTATATCAGCAAGGGTGTGTGTTAATTCCTGAATGTGGAATCCTGAGAGATCAATATGAACCATCAACTTTCACCATGAGCCAAATCAGTATTTTGGGGGTGACAGATGCCTTTCTTAATATCCCAGCTTTATCAGAGAAATTAGGCAACTGTGACACTACTTTACAAAGGGATGTGTCAAGAATCTTGCCTTCCCTGCATAATGACTGTGTACCTCCCAGATTCCGTCTCTAATACTTATTTGTAGAGTGATAGAACATTAGCTGCAGAGTTCATGTCACCAGGATTGTAGTTTGCATGTGGATGAAACGTTAACATAGTGTAGGAATATGAAATTAAACTGGCTGACTCTGAGCAGTGGTCCTGCTAAGATCCATTTCTCTGTTCTCATTATTTCGCCTCCTGGTTTATTGTGTTTGCTGTTCTCTCCCATTACTCACAAAATTGTCAAATAAGTCCCCGAGGATGCACCAGCACGGGGCTCCTGGAAAATAGTGTTTCGATATTTTACATAATGAGTCCGATGAAGCCAACGTGTTCTCCATTGTAAAAAGCCAAGGTTCTCTCACTTTGTTTATTGAACCTCAGCTTTAAAAGGAAGACAGCGAGTGTGGATGAGAAACAGAGTGAGAAAGCAAATTATCAGGGGACTGACTGTTAGGCTTTTCAGTTTAAATGGTGCTTATAAGAGCAAAGAACTCATGAGACTTTTAATAACACTGACTCCACAGTGGAAAATATCTAGGGAAATAGAAGTGACACAAATATTATTATATTCAGAGACTACGAGAAGAAGGAAGGAGACAAAGGCCTTTCTAATGCAAAGTTAGAAAACCGTAAATCAAACTACCATTGTTATGAAGCAGGGGACAAATTTCTTCTTCAGGTTTTGTTTGTTCATGAAATGACAACTGTGGTACAACCTAATGCGTTTGCCATTATTTTTCTTCTGGTGGGAAGATGAGCCGGGCACAGTAAACCAGGGAACAGTGCTAGCTGGCCTTAACAACTGAGTTGTTGCCGAAACCGGTTTTGCTCAGTGGATAGAGCATTGGCCTGCAGGCTGAAGGGTCCCGGGTTCGATTCTGGTCAAGGGCATGTGCCTGGGTTGCGGGCACATCCCCAGTAGGAGATGTGCAGGAGGCAGCTGATCGATGTTTCTCTCTCATCGATGTTTCTAGCTCTCTCTCTCTCTCCCATCCTCTCTGTAATAAATCAATAAAATATATTTAAAAAAAGAACAACTGAGTTGTAATCTCGGGGAGTTAGCGGGGATGCTCCAGGCATCACTTGAGGAATCTTTGGGTGGCTTCTTTGAGGCTCTGTCCTCTCCACACCTCACTGCCCATGTCAAAGATGTGACTCTGCCATCGAAACCTTCATTCAAAGAAGGGATATAAAAATGTGTATTTATCCTTAGTATTATGAGTCATTAATACAATAGACCAGGGGTATGAAGGGGATTTTAATCATATGCACCCAATGACAAAACCTCATTCAGGGATGAAAACAAGTACTGTATAATTTGGCAGGTCTCTGTTGTGCTAAGTGACACTACAGGGCTGTGTCATGAAAATAAATGGGACAGTTATGCCAGGTGATTCAGCAAACTCCTTCCTTCCTAACCTCTGCACAGACAGTTTATAATTATGCCTCATGTCATCTTCTCTATTCCAAGTTCCTTTCAGAACTGTCATCAGGGAAATCCATTTCTAGAATTATGCCTTTAGTTATTAACCACAGGGTGGATTCTCATATGTATAATGCACTGCCCTGCTTGAAGCCTAGTAGATGCCTTCCTCCTAATTCTATAATGATCAGATTTAAAAATATTTTCCTCTAATACATCTCTATTTTCAGAAAGTACTGCACATCTTGTTTCACCCAACAATGAAGAAAAAGTCAGGGAGAAACATTAGGGGTGAGTGTATAGAGAAAAAGCCATCATTTACCACTGAAGAACACTGTTCTTAAGTATAAACCAAATCAAACAAAACGTTCAAGACAATAGATAGTCCTAATAAAATTTTATTGAGAACCAGTAAGTCAAATCCTTTACAGAACATAGAAATACATATGATCCCAGCCCTTCCCAATAAATGGCAATATAATATTGGGGTGGGTTCCCTGAATATCCCAAACACTTAGTTTTATACCTATGGGGAGAAACAGTTCTACAGCCTAGTAATATAGAAATGAGGTGCTCTGACCTATTTAGGGGAAGCAGAAGTGGAATTCAGTATAAGTAAAAAGGACTACAGAAGAGTTCTAGTAGCCAAAGGAATAGATGAACAAATGTCTACTTTTCACATGTTGTATTTCAAAGTCAGCTAGTAGAAAGCAGGGCATCACAAGACTAGACAGAAATTAGCCTGAGGACATAGGAGCAAAGGATCTCCGTCCATTCAGTTACATAAGAAAGTAGTAACAAGGAGAGAAAAGAGTCTCCGATCCATTTTTACCCAACGCTCTACCTACCATGAAGGCTTTTGATGCCAAATAATTGGAACTGACATCAGAGATGAAAAGGGAGCCAAATGACTCTAACTAAGGATTAGAGACAGACAACCTGGAGGAGACCAAAGCCCAATGGTATTGATGAAGATAGTTATGATAATGTTAGCATTTTTTCCATGATGAAAAGTTAACTACTGCAATTTTCATCACTACAGGAACAAACACAGGCAGGACAAATGAACACTGTGCGGCAAACTCTTAAGGTTTTACCACCTAGTCTTTTCATGGAGACGAGACACACTAATGAGTTTTCTGGGAGGCAAGTTTTGGGAAGGTGTTTTTTTTTTCACCAAAAAGAAAAATATATGAGAGAAAAATAATACAACAGAAATACAACTGAAATGATGCCTCTTCCTTTTAAAACTAAGAAAGCTAATGTAAAAGTTTCTTTCAGTTTCTATCATGGTCTTAGTTTATAGCCTTTGCCTAAGTTAAAATCCTATCAACTTTCTCAGCTCTTATGCATAAAAATTAAAAACGACACAAATCCTGCCAGTTTCGATAAGTCCTAAAAAGAAAAAAAAAGGTACCTGAATTGTGTTTATATTGATGAATTTGATAATGGATGACAGTAGCCAGATTGTAATTCAAGTACTAATCAGAATCTTATTCAAAATATTATTTTCCCTGCCTTGAAGTCTTCCTGGGGTTTAAATTGACTAAGATGTTTGGAGAAGCACTCTGATCAAGTCTCAGGCTAAGAAATTATGTTTTTTTGTTATTCCTTTGGTAACTATAATTGCTAGAAGTACAGGCAAGTAGAGTAAGATATTTAACTAAACCAAGTGGGTTTTGTTCCTTCCAGTTAGACACCCAGCCAAGGCAAATTAGCTTTCCTGTGGATGCTGACACGCCGCTGAAACGTTCCTGGGAAGGCAGAGCTTGCACATGGCTCTCAGCAGCACTTGAGAAACCCAAGAGGCACAAGGTTGTCCCCGAATAGCACAAGTCACAGAGGACAAGCAAATCCTAGGACTTGAGTAATGGGCTGTTTTTTAGATCCTGTTGTCAGTAGCCTTTAAAGCAGGGGTGGGGAAGTCTGGCCCATATAAGGCCCACACTATCATTTGGTCTGGCCCTGCCAAGGCATTAGGGGTGAGTTAATTAAATGTTTGACCAAATATAGCAGGCTAATTTTTAGGTTGATAATTCTGTTTGGCCTGCAAATGGTGTTATAAATATCCAAATGGCCCTTGGCAGAAAAAAGATTCCCCACCCCTGTTTAAAGGCTTAGACAATTTCCAATAATATTAGCTGTTTTGGTGCTTTGTGGAAAACAATAGGGGACTGCAGGAATCAACACACACTCAGTGGGGTTTTGGCTCAAACTTCCGATAAAAAATAGCATGTTTTTATGACTGAGAGAGCTGTGAGATAGGCACATTTAAAACTTTTAGACCTGTTTTTTTAAAGCTACAAATGTTCTAAAATTAGTCAAAACATAGAATAAGACAAGCTTGAGAAAGGCAGCAATGAAAGGAGTAGAAGCTGTTGAGTCAAAACATTTGTACAGACTTGAAGCACCAGGGATTCTGCATCTACTATATAAATACCCTATTCTGAGGGCTCAGAAATTGATGAATGTAAAGCCTAACATATGCAAAAAGGCAGGATCCATTTGTTCTAAGCATGATCACTGGATTTATAGCAACAGCTTAGTGTTTTGCTTTTTTCCAAGCTAATGGCTATACACACAGCACCCCTCCCTCCTTTTAAATAGAATTAGAATGCTTTACTATTTAGTGAAAAGACCTACATCCAGATAGGTTGCTAGGAAGAGAAACGTGGCTCGCATCAAACAGCCAGCATGAAAGCAAAGTCACTGCCAAGCAAGTGAAACAAATCAAAGTTTAGAAGGTCAGTGGGACAGGGTGGACTCAAGTCCTCAGCTACAACATAGTCACAGCCTGAACACAGGTTTCCTGTTCTTATACTAATTCTAGAGAACAAACAAATTTAAATAAATAGTTACGAACTGCACTAGCTTACTTTAGAAAAATAACACACAATGAGCTCTTATTGTTAGCTTATCTAGAACTAACCTTCAAAGCATCTTCACGACTAGAGCCTGGATGCTTTCCTAACAAAAAGGGGCAAATGTCAGAGTACGCTGATCTCTAGTTTAAATTAACATTGTGACTTTAAAAAATGGCATTTAGGTCGCTAGAGCAGTTTTTAACTCCTGCAATTTTTGTCCTGGAAGCACAGAGTTATATTTTTGTTCCCTTTCATAATCAGCCCCTAGAGAAAAGCAAAGTCATAAAACTGAACTGTTGGAGAAAAAATACTAAAGAGCAGAGGTAGAGGGCAATGTCCAACAATAATCATACATTTATCTGTTATCTACATTTAGTTTCTTTTAACCATTTTTAGAACAGTAACAGACAATTATACTCATAAGCTTAAATAAGAGCAAGACTTCCTCCAAGTTATAAAATATATATATATATATGCCCTCAAAATATTATACATATCACCAGCTTCTTTTTTGGAAGAAAGTGAAGTTAAAGTTAAAGGATTTCCTTGGATATTTTAAAATAAAAATAAATGATTAAAAAAGGAAGTGAACTAAAGACAAATTCTGAAAAAAAATCAACTAAACCAAGTACACAGTTTGACTGTTTCATTGAAAAGCACTGACAGCATTTCGCTCAGGTCTGATATACAGGAAGGGTCATGCATGAGTTGCAGGACAGGCTGTCCTTCTATAGCTCAAATGCAGGAAACCGGGCTTTCGAGGGCACGAGGAGGTCAGCCAGGAAATATATTGTCCCAGCCATTCCTGAAGGGAGAGAAAGAGGAAAGTTAGTATACCAAACGACTCCACTTTAGAGAGTGGCTTCATTTTGCAGCAACAACGTTACGATATTAATGGCAATGATCTAAATGAAGTAGGCATCTGTCTATATTTACATTCCTTGCGGTTCAGTATTAGAGGAGATCACCAGTGAGGTGTTCAGCCGCCTCGTCCAGGGGAAGACAGGAGGGAGAGTGGAGCCAGACAAGTTCAAGGCACAGCCCTGCCATTTGTTGTGTGAGCACTGAGGGTCCCTCCCTGTCTTCACATCTGTGACGTGCGGATAATGTCTGTATGTTTTCGCTGAGATTTATGACGGCATCTGCACTATGCCTAGCACGTGCCTGGCTCCATAATGGTAGTCATCACTATGACTATTAGTATGAGGTCTGTGCTAGTCCACGTGCTCACTGATTTTTAATACTGAGCTGTTGTACTAGGAAATAAGGAAGTAGTTTAATAAATGATTGTAAAATTAAGTTGTTGACAAAACTCTGATTTAAATACATTAACTAGCAAGCAGAGCAGTGGATGCTGACATTATAAGGCAAAAAGTCATGTGGGAAAATACCTTCAAAGAGGGAGAAGGGGGTGTCCGGTGTTCTGCATCCATGATCTCCATAATCTAAGCACCATTCAGCAAACTGAAAATGAGACCAAGTTAAATTACTGCTGTGATTTCTTCCAGAGACCCCCACAAGTTGATAGACATCGCCCATAAGAATTATTCTAAAAAGTAAAAAAACTATCTTCAAGGCAGAGAAAAGGAGTTAATGCAGAGAAATGCATGGCCTGACAGAGTGTGAAACATGAAGGGAATTTAATAAGCTATCTGAGCCCTACATCTCCAAGGTTAGCATAGAAGAAACGAAGGAATGACACCACCTACATCTTTCTTTTTCTCTCAGAAATGCTGCTGAATAGAATTATGTCCTTTTAAAAGAAAGATAATTCCACTGAATGGTTTTGAAGGTTTTTCTTAAATAATTGTGTGTCCCACAGATACGGTTTAACAAATGAATGAATGAAATCAGATTAACTGGAAACCTTTCTACAGCCTCTGGGGCTCTGACTCCTACCTTACAGGCCCTGTAGAGGTACTTGGCGTCCTGCGTGACGTTGTACAGCGCCAGGAAGGCATAGGCATTCCCCGCAGTGCCATGGCACAGCCCATATCCCTTCTTCAGCAGCCCGTGCTGCCAGATCACATCAGCACACTGATAGGCATCGTTGAGATACTGTTCCTCTTTGAATACCTGCAGAGTCAGGGACATCATTTTATTTTAAAGGATAGGAAAGAAAATTCTATTGGTCTTCCTCCTCGACAGGAAAGAAGGGGAGATGGAGGAAGGAGGGAGGGAAGTGGCTTGGTAAGAAAGGATAAAGGATTTAGCTGTACAGAGATGTGGTACATCAGTGGGACAAATTACAAAACTGCTAGCTTTAAAAAAAAAATAACGGGCATGACTTTGTTTGCATGGTCTAAGTTTTAAGTGTGTGTTCGCACGCGCGCATGTGTGTTATTGGTGAAGTAACATTATTTTACTTGAAACTTGCTGTTATCATTAGTCACTTCCCAAAGAACACACGGTACCTTCTTTGGTAACAATGATGCCCTTGATTAAAAGGAAGTTTCTTCACATACTGAAGGAGAAACTGTGTATATAAAGCTGATTATAAAAACTGATTTGGCTATAAAACCCTGCACTTCGTCAGAAAAATAAAGATACACCTTTACAATGTTTTGTGGACTCCTATATTAATCGAAGACTTGAGGAATATTCTGATTAGACATTTTAATTATCTCATTGCAAACTAAGTGATCTTAAACATAAAGGCATTTTTAAAAGATTTCCCAAGTTTCTAAAAGTAAAATTTGATATACTAAAAGCTTACTTAGATTATGAGATGCCAGTCTGTAGATTTGTAATTTATAATGTTTTCAATGTTCATGGATGCATGCTATAGTTTAGATCCTAAGTTCACTCTATTGCATGGCTGAATACTATTCCACTGTAGGCAGATACCACATTTTGTCTATCCATTCATCTGCTGATGGATACTTGGAATTATTTCTACCTTTTGGCTGTTGTGAATAATGCTGCTGTGGAACACAGGTGTACAAGTGTGTCTGGATCCTTGATTTTAAATACCTAGGAGTGGAATTGCTGGATCATATGTTAAGTCTAACTTTAATTTTCTGAGGAACTGCCAACTGTTTTCTCCAGCAGTTGCACCATTTTCCATCCCCACCAGCAATGTGTGAGGCGGATTCATTCTATTTTTTCATCGAGTTCCTGGGGACTCATCATGGCTCTGCAACTGAGGCTATACTCTTGGCTACTCTAGTTGTCAGGGAAGCAGTCTCCTGCTCTGTGAAATAATGTCCACTCTGGGGCAGACAGACACTGTGAGAATGAGTTATAATCCATTTAGCAACGGTGAGCTTAGGTCTAACAAGCGATTTATCTATTGCTCCTTTAAGGATTATGCATAAAACTAATTTTAAATTTTAGAATTTTATATTTTCCAATTTATTTCTAGAAGGAGAAAATTCACAGTACCTTATAGGCCTGGAGGAGCATGTAGATGACCCCAGGGGCACCGTGACACCAGTGGACCAGCAGGTCCCGACTGTCGCCCACACAAGGAGGGTAATTGCCGGAAGGGAACTTCAGCTGGCAGACATAGTTTACACTGGGCTTGACCAAGCTATGTAGCATGGCAGGGCTCACTTGAAGGCAGGGCTAGAAGTGAGAAACGGAATTATTAGTTCTGCTGAAGCAAACAGATCTTCCTGAGCCTCAGGAATGAGTTTTAAACCATAGAGAAAACATGACCAGAAGGAATTGGAAATCATTAAGAAATTTTGAATTCCATCCAATTATTTTGCCTCTTGGAACAAATTAAACTAGGCTATCAGTTAACTCTTTGGCCTTATGTCCATCTTATTTTTCATTTTTTGTTATCTTACATACATGTAAATAACTTTCCTAAGTCAATGCTTGAGAGAGTGAGTGTAAGAGAAGTTTGAACTCCTTCAGCCTACATTAAAGCCCAGAAAGAGATCCACAAAGAAAACTTCCATTATTACATTCAGATGTTTCCAGTGGAGAAGGGTACGAACAAGTTAGGAGACCTGGAACTAGACTCCAAACTGCTGTGTGACTCTGGACCAAGCCTGTCTGCAGAGCATTTGGGATTGACACTTACGCAGGGCGATTCTGATACAACAATGTACAGATTTACAGGACACATTGAACAGAGCATATGAGTCTCCACTTTTGATATAATTTTTAGTTTCTCTTTTTGATTCAAAGCACTGATCACTTCTTTAAATTACAAGTTCAAAGTGTTGTCTTTGCCAGGTAGGGGGTGAATTTGTGGGGCCGAGGGGGGCAGTGGCATGAAGCACAGGCAGGAGGCTGTGGTGGCAGGGAATTAGGCCACACGGATGACAAGGCTTTCAGACACTGAACCTGCACTGAGTTCCTTAGAGCACATGTAGATTTCACTTTATCCAAAGAATATTGTTCACATTCAATTTAAAATGCTAGTGTAGAATGAAAGGATTCTCCTCAAATTTGCAGGAATTATCCAAAATGGCCAACGCATATATTGCTTTATGCTGATACATAGGCACCTCCTGGAATGAACTTTTACACGGATTAAAAATGAAATCATTTAAAATAGCTAACAATCTGCCAATGGAAAACGCAGTAGCTGGGTTTCCAGATTTCTTACTATAGAGCAAAGGAGGTAGAGGGTAAGATGCTCCTGATGATCTACTTCAATGAAAGGTCATGTGGCTGTTCAGTCACTGACACACGTGACTCAACTCACCTCGAAACTTCAGAAGACATGAACTCTCCTTTCCTGAAAACTTTTAAGAGTCATATTTGTTTTTGGAAATAGAGCAATAATGAGGGGATTTAAGTCTATAAAAAGTCAGAAAATAAAGGAATTTAAGTCTAAACTGTCAAAATCCCTAATTATAAAACTCTTAATTGAGAAGTGTAGAATAAATACAATAGTTGGTCTCCTATTGCCACTAACCCTCAAAGTGTGACTTTGCATTTAAAAGCAATAATAACCTTGTGTTTTCCAGCATCATTGTCATTGTTTAGTTATGGGGAGAAGGCAGGCCTGACATTGATTTTGCATTATTATAGCCAGCTACTCAACCAGTAAGTAGTATGTATGTCTAAGCACTCATGTTGAACATATTAATGAAACACTTTTCTTTATGCCACATTGTACTTTGGGAAGGTGAGGGGGACGCCTTTGCTACCATTAAAAATCAATTTTCTTTAGCCATAAATTCTTATTCACAAGTGCCAATTTCTCCTTAAAGAGAGTTAAATAAGCCCCAGAAATGATTCTCCCATGAGCAGTCCCCTTCTGACCTCCCCCCTCCGATTATGCTGGCTGCAGTAAATTCTATTTGTCCTTAGTCTATTTGACTTTGGCTGATGTCCCACAACAGTATTTGATCTAAATACAGAACGGTTAAGCATAGCCTATTCAGCTATTTCCCGGGTAGGTTATACAAAATCCATTGGAAAGGCTCCTTAGCTTTGCTTTCTAAGTGAGCCTTGGGCAACACGTGCTCATTTTTCTTCTACTGATTTTGGTCTTACTTCTGGAATTTGTTCCAATGGGTTGTGCCTTACAAGGTAAAATAATAATAAGTATAGGTCAAAACACTTTAGTCTAGACAAGTGGGCCTAGGCAAGTATGGTCATCCATAAGTCAAACATCATCTGAAGGCACAGCGCCTTTTATGTTTATCCACTTGAAATGCCCCTTGGCAAATATTAATCTTGTTGTTCAGGCCAGGTCATTACGGGGAGGGTGACGCAGGAGTCGACAGAATGAAAAATGGAGCTGGAGCACCTGTCTTCTGACCTTGTCAGTCAAGTCAGGAACACCTGTTGAAGTGTCACCACCATCCCCTCTCACCTGCATCAGGAAGTAGTAAATCCCTGCCAGGCCATGAGCAGCCCCCACATAATATTCTTGGTACCACTCATACATCAGTGGAGTCTTTGCTGTGAAGTTTCTCTTTCTAGCTAGGTTTTCTCCAGATGTTAAGACTGTTTCACAAACCTACAGAGAAAAAACCAACCAAAATAATGAGAATTAAAGTAAAAACCCTGCTGGTGGAGGTCAGAACCTGTTTGAATAGCTTAGATTCTGGGGAACATGGTGAATTAGACAACTTAGGCCATAGAAGGGCAGTTAACTCGCTCTCAGAGAGCGGGTGTGACTATATTCTGTCGGGTAGGGGAGGGTGCGGAAGATCTTGAACTCTTTTCACGACAGCTTACAAGGATGGACTTGTCAAAGGAATGCATACCGTATTTGCCGGCGTATAAGACGATTTTTTGGCCCTGAAAAATATGCCTCCAAGTGGGGGGTCGTCTTATACGCCAGGTACACTTCAGATAGACTGCCCATAGTGCTTGCCCCGTGCCATAGTGGCCTCCCGATGCCCGCCCTCTTCATTCCACATACCTTTCAGGCATCAGCAGCGCTGCTGGGTGTATGCTCGGCTGTTATGCGATTTTGCTGTTATGCGATTTTACCACACTCACAAAATCGCACACAGCCGACCATACACCCAGTATGATAGCGCAAAATCGCGAATCGCGATACCATACTGCGTGTATGGTTGGCTGTGTGCGATTTTGCGAGTGTGGTAAATTCGGGTTACCGTATATTTCTTTACATATGCATTGAAGATTCGCGATTTTGCGCTATCATGGTGCCTGTTAGAATGTTGAAGAGCTCGCACTTGCGCACTAGTGAGGTCCCAGGGA
>NW_006383015.1:5838937-5847942 GCF_000327345.1 Myotis davidii | reverse complement strand
TTGCTAGGGACTTGCCCGGCACTTGCTCTCTACCTCTATTTGTTATCTTTCTTCTATCATTGACAGTCCCTCTAGGTTGTGGGCTGCTTGCCTGTGTTCCTGAGAAGCATCTACGGTACCAGTCTATAGAGTGTGTTTTCTTTAGTGAATTACCGGTATGTTTACCGGTAATAAACTTGCACTGTTTTATGTATATGTTTGATTACATACAGCCTTGTGACAGTTTTCCTGCATGTCATAAGCATTTGAATATAAATTAAAATGTTAAAATCAAATCTGATATTGTTTTACCTTTTATTTGGTGTGTGGAAGGTGTGCGGAAGAGGGGGTAGTCTTATACGGCGAGTATATAACAAACTCTGTATTTTGAGTGGAAATGTTAGGGGGTCGTCTTATACGCCCAGTCGTCTTATACGCCGGCAAATATGGTAACTCCTCCTCCTCTGGCACCAAAGGAGTTACTTGCACCCGGAAGCTGAAACCTGCCCTCATCTTCTTGGTAAGGGCCTCTAACTCTCACACGTCCAGAAGTCTTACTGAGTCACGCTCCCCAGCGTTTCCAATAGAACTCAGCATGTAGCTATTGTTTTTCTTTGTTCGTTTTTTGTTTTTTTTTTTATCATGCCCGACCTCCAGAGGTCAAGATATACCTTCCAGCTACTTGGGAGGTGCTAACTGGAGGAATAAAGGCAATAGTTTAGGTAGACATTAAGTTTAAAAAAACTCCAAAAAGCACTAAAACACGGTACCTGCTGAATGTGGTGTTGAGGAATCTTTTCTACTCCAAAGTTCCTGTTCACAAAGAGAAGAGCGTAGATGTAGCCCACTCGTCCATAGAGCATTTCATTTGGAGCGTGGGGATCAACCTTATTTAGGTGAATTAGCCTGGGAAGAAAAATACATGCTTGAGATAATGTGAAAGGAACTAGGTAGTGGTATATACCAAAAATCGCACCTTTAAAAAACACACATGAATATATTTATTATATTTTTTAAAAATTTAATATATAGTTATAATTAATATGTATGTTGTTTTACATTAATATTAGTGGGCTGGACCAGAGCACCAACGATAGTCAGGATTCAAAGATTAACCCGTAACTAAATTTCTCTTCTTCAGTTCACAATGGAACTGTCGAACAAGATACTCAAAGAAGGAAATAATACAGGCGTAGGGCTGGGGCCACCTGGAGCCTCCCTAGCTCCTCAACAGAGGCAGGCCCTGAGACTAGCAGCTGGGGTCAGAGAGGCTAAGACTGCTGGCTGTTAGGGAATTCTGCCTGAGAAACAACTAAGTCAACACTCAAAGCGCCTTCTATTTCTGTAAAATGAAATGTACAAGTGAAGGAAAAAATCATTGTCTGTCCCCTCCCAACGCCTCCCACCACTTCCATAGGCCTGTGGTCTGACAAGGGGAGCACACAATTTAAAGTGAAGAAGACATGTTTTTATAACCAGAATGAGATGATTTTAGTGACTAAAAGGGGACAACAGTTATGAAACAGACTGAGAAAAAGTTAGGAAAGGGTCCTTAAGTGAACTTATTCCCCAGCAAGAAAGAGGGGTTTGAAAAGTATGGCTGCTTGCAGTTACTGACAAAGTTAAGCATTTCCATATTATATTTCAACAAATGGACGTATTTCAATCAAACTGTTCAAATATGCAAATGATGGCTCATGCACTCTTTTTCTTCTATAAATACAGGCATTAAACTCACAGTGGAACGAACAATGGTTATCTTAGGTACAGAGACACAGTGGCAAGAGATTGCTTTTGATTTTCTTGTAATACCTTGACTTTGTTTTTTCCCAATGTCAACATGGTCATCTGGAAGGTAGAATTATGGGCTATTTTGTTTCCTACTTCAGTATCATACACACACACTCCTAATATTTAAAGAATTTAAAAACATATAATAAAAATTCTTTTTTAAAAATGTCTAACTGGCAGCTTAGTAACATTGAGACCTTAAGAAAATAAAATCTGTTTACTAGATATGAATTCACCTGTTGTAGTAAACAGAATAAATGTGTCAGAGTCTTGATAAGAATTTATTATCAAGTTTTTATGTAACTGTATCAAATTGTATAGTTTGGATATAAGAAAGCACTTTTGATTTACTTTTGCAAAGATTAAGAATCTATTCAAAAAGAGAAATTACCATGAACTTTTTAATCAATCACTACACTGTGGAAGTTACTCAGAATTAATTATTAATTATTGCATTAACTCCAATGATGTTTTTATCTAAATAAAATATGTTTGAACCACTATATTAGAAAACAGTTTTATTTGCCATCATTATGACCTGCATTACCACTAGGTGGCAATATATAATTAGCATTCCAATTATTTTGCAGCCAAATTTTTTTGGATTTGGGAAGTTTAAAGTAGGTAGCAAATACCTTCACGAATCTTTTAAAATAAAGTATTGCTCAGAGTATCTCCTTAAAACAATCCTTTACAGTGTTGGGTAATAAACTAGGTATTCCATTCTTTTCTGGATTTGAATTCACATCATTAAAATTCATTAGTGTGTCTGAACATTATTAAAGGTAGGACTTTTACAGTAAACAGAATAAATGTGTCAGAGTCTTGATAAGAATTTACTATCAAAGTTGCCAGGAGTTCGGGAGGAGGGAAGAGGAATGAATAGGCAGAGCACAGAGGATTTTTAGGGCAGTGAAACTACTCTGACTGATACTATAATGATGGAAACATGTCATACATTTGTCCAACCCATAGAAAGTACAACACTAAGAGTGAACTGTAATGTAAACTGTGGACTTCAGAGACTATGATGTATCAGTGTGGGTTCATCGATAATAACAAGTGCACCACTTTGATGGGGAATGCTGATAATGGGGGAGGCTGTGCATGTGTGGGGGACAGGCGGCATATGGGGAATCTATTTACCTTTCAATTTTGCTGTGAACTGAAAACTACTCTAAAAAGTAAAGTCTATTAAACAACGAAGCCAAACAATAAAACCTTCGCTGGAAATGTAACTCTCTGTATGTCAGCGTGCTCAGTGGGAAGCTACCATGCATGCAGAGTTGCATGGCAGTCAGATTTCTTAGCAGAATTCTGAAAGGGTGTTCATTAAACTCTAATAAGGCAAAAATTGTAATTTATTAGTACAAAAGTTTGGTAAGTCTTCATAATTCACCACCTTCAGTGGACTGCCCTGACTTATATTAAAAATAAAAGGCGGGATTTGCATATCATTTGTCCTTAAAAAAAGCAGTTTTGCATCAGTTTGTATATCCTTAGAGGCCTTTCTCAACTCACCACAGGAAGTGAACTGCATATTTTCAAAGTATTGATCTTGGATAGCACGTTGGGTTAGTAATCATATAAGTAGGCTTTTGATCATTATTGTTACTGAAACTGATGTTTGACCTGGATTGTGTCAGTGTTATTATATCTTGCAATAAAGTAGGGATAATGGTTGTTTCTTAACTATAACATAAGAAAAATGTCAGAATTGATCAAATGATAGTGCTAAGATTTGTTGCTGAGAGGAAAGTAAATTCACTAAAATGTCCTTTTATAACACGTAGAATTAATGCATAATAACAGGTAGCTAAAAATCCGTTAAGAGAGCCATGATTACCGGGTGATGCAATCTTCTGCCTGTTTCTCATTGCTCATCTTGTGATACACCACAGCGGCCACAGCCAGCGGGCCTGCATCCCCACAAAGGAAGGTGATGGAACGCTTGGACAAACAGTTCAGACTTTGCTTTACGTAGCTATGTGCCATCTGGAGGTAGGCAGGGTCCCCGAACACATCATAGAGATGTAGGTAAAGCACAGCAATACCTGAAAAGCAAAAGGAAAACAATGTAAAACACGACGAAAGGGCAGCTGGCTGTATTGTCTTGGTGTGCTGCCTCCTCAGCAGTGTTGATTCTGACAAGCTGTAATAAATATGTAAACTATCCGGTTGTTCAGATGACCTTAGTTCTAGACTCAGCTTTACTACCAAGCAGCTCTAAGAACCAGACACAGACAAACACTTCATTGTTCTAAGCTTCCTCATCATTGTAACTCTATAGGAACTCTAAGACTCTCTACGAACTCTAAATCTAAGTTTATTAATAATCTTTGTTGCACTCTAGCTATTGTATTAATGTAGTCTTCATGGTTAAATGATAGGTTATGAAAACTATGGTTCCAAATAAAGTCACTTATTTATTTAACAAATAATAATTTACTTAATAATAAACAAGAGATGTTTGTTCATGTGAGCTAAAGAAATCATGTAGTTAGGAAATGAAAATTCAATTTCATATATGTGTGTGTGTGTGTGTGTGTGTGTGTGTGTATATATATATATATATATATGAATTTTTTTTTCATGAGAAGGTGGTAGAGTAACCAAATTCCCTACCCCAGTATCATTCCAGGCAGGGATTACAAGAAAACTAAGTTGAGAAATGAATTAAACTCCTTTGTATTTTTTTCTCTCTGTTGAGAATCCAACTTCTTTAGGAACTATATTGTAAAAGTTGCCAAGGACTTTAGCTTTGGGCCTTAATTGGCTTCCTATCCTACTCTTGAAGCCCTGTATGTAATTGTGCAGTTGTCTGTATGTCCCTATTCCAAATACCTGTCACAGCAGAGACAGCCTCCCTCTGAAGACTTCCGGTCTCAGGGCAGACTCAAAGAGGTGGCACAGGGAGCCTGCCTTCAGCATTTCTATAAACTCATTTTTCTCCTTAAAGTACATTTTCCATCTCATTTACCATTTTTAAAAGATAGAGAGCTTCTGTTTAAATCTAAATTAATAGAGCCAATCTCTTCACAAATTTCAATGCAGTAAAAATGCAGTCTGCAAAATTACTTTTCACTGTACTGAGGACAATTTTAAATTTAGGTAGTTTTCTCATTTTGCATGGGTAATCTCCAAAGCTTTGTGCTACAGACAATTCAATTTCACATGTATATTAAGACCAAATTTTCATTTCCTGCCAAAGTTAATAACGTTGTCTGCTCTTTCAAAGTGGCTTGGCATTAGTAATTCCACAAGCTGAGATGATCAGATGTACCAATGCTTAAGGTTTATAGATGTAAGTGTGCAAAACCCCATATGTGGGTAAGAAAAGAAATCTCCTTTTCACAAATGATCAATGTCAAGAGCTTCTTCTAGAATTAGGTTCTTAATGGGCTTCATCTCATCCACACCAGGCATCTGCAGGCAATCTGTTTAAATTGTTACCCTTTCATTTTGCCCTCCTATTCCCATCGCTGCCTGAACTCCCTTAATTAAGTTATGTAAGCACCAAAGCCAGATAATGACATGACTGAGATCTGAGAAAATAAAAAGTGATTAAATACAAGCCCAATGATTGCTTTCCTTTGCAGACCTTTCTCTCATTATCAACAATTCCTCTTGGCCTACGTATTTAACAAACAAAGCCCATGAAGTTTTGCAATTGTAAGGTTTGATGTATTTCTCATGAAAAGAGGGTAATCACTTCTCAAGTCTCACAGTATTTCATTTAAATAAAATATTTTGTTTTTTTCTTTCTGATCAACAGAGCCAGCCTCTGGGATTTCAGGTTCTATTTCTCTCCTTCTCATTCTGGGCATCAGTGTCCGCTTATTTTGATTAGGCAATCTCATCCAGGTTGCAATTTATGGTGTCTACCTTCCTTGTCACAAAACACCTAAGGATGAAAAGGGTTTCAAGTGAGGGGTGCTGTGGCCAATTAGAAAAATGTCTGGAACAAGCTTATTATATTTAGTCTAG
Source organism: Myotis davidii (assembly GCF_000327345.1). Taxonomy (NCBI): domain Eukaryota; kingdom Metazoa; phylum Chordata; class Mammalia; order Chiroptera; family Vespertilionidae; genus Myotis; species Myotis davidii. The sequence goes on along the minus strand of NW_006383015.1, from coordinate 5,842,185 downwards.
GTCAGAAAAATTAGATAAAATGCCTAAGTCAAAGACAATGCCTCATCAGTATTTTATACCCCAGATGCACTACTTTAATCCTGGTCGTGTAGCTAAGTTGGTTAGAGCATCATCTTGATAGGCCAACTTTGTGGGTTTGATGCTGGTCAGGGCACATACAACAACCAACCAATGAGTGCATAAATAAGTGGAACAACAAATCAATGTTTCTCTCTCTCAAATCAATCAATACATTTAAAAAAATTAAAACAAATAGAAAATAATGGAGGAACTACCTGTGGCCAAATGTCTTAAATCTGATTCTTACAATTTTCCAACCACTGAAAATATTCATGTAGGAAAAACTCATCCAGTCCTTCTATATACTCAGCGCTCTGGAGTCAGCCTCGGCTTTAAAAGACTCTTTTCTAATGTAATTTATCAAAATAAATACTGTATGTTTGTTATGGAAGAAATTAAATACTAGTAGTAATGCCTGGCTTAATATACGTATGCAGTCTCATGCCCCACTCTATTCCTGCCTCCCAGAAGCAATCACTTTCAATATTAGTCGTTTCCTCTAGTATCTGCCTCCATATTTCTAATAATAATATGCTTATGTGCTAGCGCATCATTTCTCTTTATCAAATATTTTGACTCACAATCCATTTTGGAAGATGAGACTATGATAGAGACTGCTAAGTGGTCCCCCAAAATGTACCTCCCTTTCCTTCAACAATAACGGCCTGGATTTTAGCTAGGCAAGGGCTGCCCTAACAGTCTTCTTTACAGCTGACCAAGTGAGACATAGTGGAAGTAATGGGGATAATTTCAGAAAATGTTCTTGAATCGAGGGACTTTCCATTTCTTTCCTCCTGACTGGAATACACTTCGTACAGTGTAGCTAAAGCAGCCATGTTAGACCATGAAGTAGCAGCTCTGTGATGAGGATGGTAAAGCACCAATATCAAAGAAGCTTAAATCCTGAAGGACTGTGAAGCTGTCCTGGATTGCCTTTATACAAAAGAAAGACATTCTGTCGTGTTAAAGCCACAGTTCCTTTAGGTGTACCCCCACATGCTGGTAAGCCTACTGCTGAAGGATGCAGCTCTTTTTGAGCTGGGGAGTGAGGCCGTAGGTATATCACATCGTCTGTCTGGAAGGTAAAATCAATGGAACCTGGTGGGGAATGCCTGAGAGGGAGATACCAAGCAGAGAGGCCAAGCAGGCAGCTGGATATGTGAGTTTGGAGTTCAGGAATGAGAGGCTGGACAAATGTCCTCCAAACATGCGGGAAATGTGTTAACTCAAGTGGCCAACGATTCCCTGAGGCATTTCAGGAACAGCTGGAGTACAAGACTCATTAATCCAATGCATGGGAATTGTGTTTGATTGAAAAACAAAAAGAAACTCTATGCTTCTCACCTCCTTTGTGGTCTCGAGAGGCCAGAAGAAACCCAGACATTTATTATTTTGGTCTTAGGTTCCTGGAGCCTGTTTGGTTGCTCAGAACTGTGGTGTCCAACATGCTCACCTTTACAGAAACTTAATTAAAAGTAAACAATATTTAAAATTCTTTGTTTCAGTCACACTAATCGCATTTCAAATGCTCGAAAGCCCTGTGGCTAGTGGCTGCCCTGTGTACAGCAAAGTCACCTTTCCATCCCCACAGAAAGCTCTAAGCACAGCACTGCACTGAACAGAGAGGAGATGGTATTCTGCAGGAGAAGTTCAGGAAGCCTGGCACTGCCCCACAGTTCCTCCTAGAAACCTCTTCTCTTGGAAATGTTGGCAACTACTTGACAGAAAACAATATATACAGTGAAGACCAAATAAAATTTTGCGCTAATAGAAATCTATTCTGGATTTCAGTATGGAAATGAACTAGATTTTTCTCTCCTGTTTCCTTCTGTAGCTACTACTCTGGGAAGGGAGGGTAAACTGCTTAGGGATACTTCTAAATCTGCAATTTCCTTACTCAGCTATTTACCCCGTAGGACTATAAATATAGCCAGCTGTTGAGAAGTAATTAATACTAAGTCTTTGAATTTCTCAGGGATCATTAGTTCCATTCATCTTGACCAATCAAGACCCGGTACTCTCAAATGTATATGGAGATGATAAAAAAAAAACACTCCACAGATGTAAGCACTTCTCTGTAATTGGCATTTCAGAGATTACTCCTTGGCGTTATTCATTTACCAACAATCAGCCCACACTGATGTACAGATCTTTGCCATGGTACTTAAGTTCCATAAGGTATTTCCTTACAGGCCAGGGGCTTTTAAAGACTCTCTTCATGGACCCTGGTAGGAGAAATCATGTTCAGACTACACATTCTGCTGGAGTTACTAGAGGTGCTCAGCTAACACCCAATAATGGGTCACAATAGTTTGAGTGACATGAAGACACTAACTCCCTAAAGGAGGGGTGATGGGTTTTTATAAGTTTCCAATGAATGGTTCACCAGCTGAAACTTTAAATGTTCATTAATTTCTATGTTTTTATTTATTTTCAGATTTATGAAAATATGTGAAATTTCCTCTGATTAACCCCATACAATATAATCATCGGTCCGTCTAGATCAGGTTAGTACTTTATAATGTGTTATTTTGAAGCTGTTTCTCAATTTTGTGAGTGTTTGAGAGCATGCAATTCCATTTCTTCAACAAAATTATAGTTGTCATACCCAGTCGCTGTAGTTACTGTGCATAGTGCTCTGTGTGTGGACACTACTGGCTGTTCAAATATTCCAGTACTACTTTTAATACAGGCAATCTGGGAGGAAACTAGTTGGGAGTCCACAGCCTTAACTTAATATTGCTCCAAAGAAAGGAGTGGAAGAGAAATTAAAGAGGGTAAGTGAGCACTCTGAAGATGTGTCTTCTTTTCTCGAGAACCTATTTGCAGAATTGACTGTCCAATAAAAAGAGAGGTTAAAAAAAAAAAAAGAAGCCCTGGCTGGTTAGGCTCAGTTGGTTGAATATAGTCCCAGGGACATAGAACTTGTGGGTTTGAATCCCGGTCAGGGGGAAAGCAGGATGCAGCTGATAGATGTTTCTCTCTCTCCCCCTTCCTTTCTCTCTAAAATCAATAAAAAAATAAAAAAAGAAGTCATGTTTCTTCCTCCTCTCAGTGCTCTGCAATGTACTGCTTTATAATTGTAAAATTAGGACGCGCTCCTAGTCTTTTATTCAGGCTGCCGTGAGTGATAAATCCTTCAGCGCAGTACTCATGAAGAGCTGGAGCTCAGGGACCTGGCTGGGTAG
>NW_006383015.1:5830032-5838852 GCF_000327345.1 Myotis davidii | reverse complement strand
AATATAAGAACTGCATTGAATTCCCATCCTTTGCCTATTCCACCTAGTTTTAAGGTACTGTTTTCAGTTTGCATAAATGGTATCAAGAATCGTACTGGCAGAGCACTCTCCATCCATCCATCCATCCATCCATCCATCCATCCATCCATCCATTCACCCATCCATTCGACATGTATTTATTAAGCACCAACTATAGACCTAGCCCACTGTGTTAAGTGCTGAAGTAACTGGAATGAAAATGACAAGACACAGCCCCAGTCTCTTTGGTATGTAAAAATCGAATTGCTTAGATATGTCTTCATTCTTTCCTTCCTGCCATTTCTTCTAGTCAATCTACAAACACTCATCCTGCTCTCTGTGCCTCGCCCTAGCACACTGGTGATATCCTACCCTTCCAGTTGTTCCAGCCTGTGTCTTCGCAATTTAAGATAACATCAATACCAAATAAAGCGCAGGCAGAAAGAAAGCAGGCAGCACTGTCGATGCACTTACCTATCTAGAGGTCACTGTGAAGGGCTCTAAGAGACCCAGTGTAGATCCACACCCTGGATCCCTTCGTGTCCTACCAGCTCCTGCTGGGAGACACAGGGGCTCATGAAGGTGAAGGACACTTGTTCAGGGCTCAGATTACACACTGAAATGCTGGCTCTGATGTAGAGCTACTTAATAAGGAGATCAAATTGCACAGAAAAGACACCTGGCCAGAGCGATTCCTTTCAAATAAATGCTATCGGCAGAAACTAAGACCACATGCTCAAGCTGCAGCTCAAAGGCTGTACATTTGGCAGATCAGAGGCACAGCATCTTGAAATACTTTAATGACTTACATTTAGAGCGCAAGTTCATATTACTCCTGGGATTGTGCTGCATATCCTCTTATTTAAAATGCTATCTAATACTTGAAAAGAGAAACTATATGCCGATCTTAGCCTCATTAACACTGTGAGTTGGTTACAGAAAATTCGGTCATGTCTTTTAGAACTAAAGCCTCTAGAGTCCTGTGTGCATTTTTTCCCCTCAAAGTGTGAGTTGATTATCATTTCCCTTAGGAATCATCACAGTTAAGAGAGAGAAAAATGAAATTAAATGAAGGCTAGCACTTTCCCTCATTCTCTCTTAAAGACACTAGTGAGATTAGCCATCCCTTGGGTTTACTTAACCTTTTTACCATGTTACCTGAAAGGAATCTTTTATACTAAATGTTTATTTCTAACACAAAAATACTTCATCTACTCATTTAATTTCTCACCAGTGTTTTGTGCTTTCCATTTTATAAGGAACTTTAAAGCCTTCGCCCCTTAGAACCTACAATCAAGCTGGAACAAAATCCAGAACAGCCTAATGCAGGGGTGTTATGCTCTGTAGTGATTCCCCACAGATCCCTGGACACCACCTAGGACCACGCCGTAGCTGGCCATCAGGCTTGACCTGCAGGGGCCTCCTTGCCTGCTAGTTTTCTGCACTGTCTGTTATGTGCACAGATGTATAGAATAGTTCTTGATGGGGCACCTAGAGAATCCAAATGCTTCCCTTGCTTCCAAAACTAGGAGCATGTACTATAAAGAACTTTTGATAATCTACCAGAAGAGGAGTAAGGCTAAAAAATGAACAAAATGTTTATTGCTGGCATATGTCATATATCAATATCATGATGCATTACACTTCAATATACTCGTTTTATAAAGGAGGCTTTTGGTGATAAGAACTGAAGCTGTTTATTGCAAGTTTGATTTCAGACTTGGGTGATATTTCACATAAGATCCCCAGCAAGCCTTTTCAAATACAAGCAATTACAAGGAAAAGCTTCTGTTTTGGCTCAGTTAATTTTCTAACCATGCTAATATGTTAATTCAGGATTAGGGAGGAAAACACCATCTATAGAACCACAATGGAGATCTCATTTTTCCATCTGCAAATGCCCATAATTCTTCCAGGGTTTACTTTATGTCTGATCCCTAATAACTTCCTCTTACAGACTTTAAATAGGAAGTACTCTTGCCTGTCTAACAAGCCATTTCCAAATTCCTTTCTTTCCAAATTTCTTTAATGTTTTATTAGGGCTTATGGTTTTCTATAACACTTAAAACCGACTAGTCATTAGCCATTTCTAAAAAGTTTGTACACGAGTATCATTGTGTTGTGATTGCTTAAATTACTTCACCTGAGAGCTTATGTACAGATCTTCACCTCACTTATAAAATGCTGTAAACTCAAATGTAAAAGTGTAGTAAACACACACACACACACACACACACATTTTCATTCTCTCTGTAGACATCTCTCTTGGTAAAGAGCAGGAGCTCTAAAGCCAGGCTTGCTGGGCTGCATCCTAACTTTGTCACTTTCTAGCTTTGTAACCATGAACAGATATGCAATCTCGCTCTGCTTCACCTTTCTCATCTGTGAAATGGGGCTACGAATAGTATCCATGCCATGGAGTTCTTCTGAGACTTAAGTTAGTTAATTAGTGCAAAGCACTTAGATGGTGCCTAGCCTGTAACGTTAGTTATTGGCATACACGTACACAGTCTCCGGCTTCTGTCATTCAAATGTCAATCCTAGTAACATTTCATTAACAAGAATCGTATTTTAATCTTTACTCTTGTCCTTCAACATTCAAATGATCACAAAACTGCATGTTGATGATCCTCATTCCTTTGGGAACCTAAATTTATTCATTATGTTTTATTATTAAAGTACTGAATTCTTGTTTTTGAATATTAATGTACAGTAACCATTTGCTAATGCTCAACCACTGCATTGTACTTGTCCTGTTTTGTAAATCCTCATAATTTAAAATGAATAGTAGTGTTTATTAATGAGATTAACTACCAATTATGGCATATTGACAACACAGCAGATACTGAATAAATGACAACTGTTATAACTTCCATTTTGAAGCAATACTTTCATTTTATTCTCATCTTAACATTCCTTGTGTTAAGCTTCTAAAATCCACAAAAATCATAAGTCATAAAACAAAACTGTAAGAGGGAGGAGGGCCCATGCATTCCACTTATTTTATAAGATACTAGAGGCTCGGTGCACGAAATTTGTGCATTAAGGAGGGGGGAGGGGGTCCCTCAGTCTGGCCTGGGCCCTCTCATAGTCCGGGAGCCCTTGGGGGATGTCCGACTGCTGTGAGGCAAGCCTGGCTCTGGGCTGAGCAGTGCTCCTCCTGTAGGAGTGCACTGACCACCAGGGGGCAGCTCCTGTGTCAAGCATCTGCTCCCTGGTGGTCAGTGTGCATCATAGCAACTGGTCATTCCACCTTTGGGTTGATTTGCATATTAGCCTTTTATTATATAGGATGACCTTCAATGTCCCTGAAAGATTATATATATGGTATATAAGTAACTGGGAAATGGTGAGTCATGGAACTGTGCTTTCTTCAAGATTATAAAACAGATTATAAAAGTCTTTCTGTTTCTCCACATTAGTAGACTAATTTCAGTTCTTCAACTTTCCTGCATTGGTTTCTCTCTCTTACCTTTTTGACACATATCTGCCATTCCTTCCCAAATTTTCTCCAACCTCTCAATGATGGGTAAATCCATGAATGCAAACCAAGCAGCAAAGACTATATGGAAGGATTAGTCCACAGAATCTATGCTTTACCCTGTGTTCTGTATGGCTCCCTGTTACATGCAATTTTTATGAAAGTGCTTCTGGACATGTTTTACTTCCTGTAGATAAATTCTCCTTACCTCCACTTCACACAGTATTGTGGGACTCTTCCCACTGAAATTTCATCTCCAAATTAACTATGTAATGCTGAACATCAATTTGTCTCTTCACAAGTTCAGCAGCCATCTACTTTTGTGGCAGGCCTGAATTTCATGAATATGCATATCCTTTCCTAAGTGCAGAGCACTGTGAAGAATCCACAAGATGCCATGGCCAGGCTGAGAGCACAGCGGTCACTCACACGCAGATGAGTCTGACTGCTCTAGACAGGTAATGCTTTGGCTCCCTCTTGCAATGCTTACACCAGCTCACGGTCAGCACCTCGTACCTGTCCAGCCAGTGTAAGCGGTGCCATCCCGCTGGTCTGCTGACTTCAGGCCTCTCTCCATTTGCTGCAGAAGCTCGCGAATCTTATTGTTCAAGCGCTGTGAGAACTCAGGAGTCAGCTGTAGACATGAAGAGGAAAACAAACATCACAATAAATGGGCCACTTGACTTCTTGCACTGTAGCTATCAAAAATAGGAGGGTACTTTATTTCCACTTAGGCCACATTTTTTCTGCCTGGGAGAACTGGACAATTACAGCAGGTCATCATTCAATGTTATTTCATTGGAACATTGATAAGGGAAAAAAAATCGATTCCTGTTAGGTCCAGTCTGTGTGGTTTGCATGTTCTCCCCACGTCTGTGTGAGTTTTCTCTGTAAACTCCTGTTTCCTCCAACATCCCAAAGACGTGCATGTGAGGGAAGTGGCATCTATATCGTCCCTGTGTGTGTGTGTGTGTGTGTGTGTGTGTGCGCGCGCTCTGTCTTGGATGGAAGGGTATCCTGTCCAGGATGGGTTCGTGCTCTGCTCCCTGTGCTGCCAGGATAGGCTCCCCTGAACCCCGACCTTGAACCTAAGTGGGTTGGAGAAGAATTATCAGACTTTTTATTAATGTATATATAGCTCACAATTATTTCAGTGTTTAGTATTAGAAGTGGTTTGGGTCTTTATTTAGAAGTTTGGTGATGTTTTTGTGACCAGAAATATGCTGTAGCGACTTAACCCTTGTTTATATCACTCAGCCTCTGGTGAAATTGGTTTCCTTATATATTGGTTTGCTTAAAGTCACAGTTAGGACTTACTATGTTTTATTCTTAAACAACAACAACAACAAAGAAACAAAACTTGAAAGTACTACTCAAGGCAGGAAATATAGTTGACCCTTGAACACACAGGTTTGAACTGTGCAGGTCCACCTTTATGTGTTTTTTTTTTCACTTGACTGTGTTGTTCAAGGGGCAACTCCGAGGTTGGGAATCGAGTATGGGGAGGGCTGACTGCAGTTACACTCCGACTTCCGACTGCTTGGGAGGTCGTGTCACTAACCCCCTGCACTGCTCAAGAGTGAACTGTATTCTTGTAACTTCAGTGTTTTACATAAAGGTTTTAATTAAATACTGAAATAGGCCAAAGATAAACTGGCTCACAGTCATTTCTATCTAGTAGAAATCGTCTATTAGTGAAACTAATATTTTTATTATAATAAACATCATTTTATTAAATTAACCACAAATCAGAAGATGTTTGCTGTTTTCAAACCATTGGATTTTTAGTATTTAAGCTGCACCAATGTTAATTCCCTAAAGAAATTGGTTTTGTATTCTAAAAATGAGAATATTTATAAAAATCTATTTATAAAAATAAACATCTTTTAATAGTTCATGGTCTATAATAAGTAATAATTTGCAGGTGGACTGAAGCTCACTAAGGCTGGGGCTTTGGGGTTAGTGACATCCATATGAAGACCCACAGATGCTGGGCAAACTGTGAGACCACAGGATCATTATGTTATTTGTCCTAAAGGCAACGGAAAAGTATTTCAAAAGTTCTGTATACACTGAGTCATGAAGTATCTTAAAAGGTCACTTTAGCCGAAGCCGGTTTGGCTCAGTGGATAGAGCGTCAGCCTGTGGACTGAAGGGTCCCAGGTTCGATTCCAGTCAAGAGCATGTACCTGGGTTGCGGGCACATCCCCAGTGGGGGGTGTGCAGGAGGCAGCTGATCGATGTTTCTCTCTCATCAATGTTTCTAACTCTCTATCTCTCTCCCTTCCTCTCTATAAAAAAATCAATAAAATATATATATATTAAAAAAGGGTCACTTTAATGGGTCCCTCAATAATTTTAGGATTCTGATTCCCAGGCTTGTATTTCACAAAGCAGTCAAATTTCCAAACAATGTTGGGGAACATCACAAGGGTACATTTTATTTCATCATGTAAGAATTGTAAAAACGCTGAAACCAGTTTGGCTCAGTGGATTGAGCGTCGGCTTGCGGACAGGTTCGATTCCGGTCAAGGGCATGTACCTGGGTTGCAGGCACATCCCCAGTAGGAGATGTGCATGAGGCAGCTGATCGATGTTTCTCTCTCATAGATGTTTCTGGCACTCTATCTCTCTCCCTTCCTCTCTGTAAAAAATCAATAAAATATATTATAAAAAAAAATAAATGAAAAAGAAAAGAATTGTAAAAACAAACCTAACTGCTACCTGTTGGCATCATAATCTCATATTCTAAAAAGGACATTGTGACACTGAAAAAAGAAGGCAATATTAATAAGATATTAAGTTTTGCTTCTGAAAATCATCTCTGATAAGGCAAATCAGACTATCCACCACCTCTGGATTATTTATTCGGAAGCACCTGGATGATGTCTTATTTCACACTCTGAAGAAACCACATTGTTTGAAGGACATGCTCCCATTACTTAACAATTTCTGCCAAGAGGTTAAGATTTCAAAAGTCTTGAAAACACATTTAGTAAGGTAAAATATATTTCAATATTAACATAAAAGATCTATAAACCTCAACTAGATAGAAGAGCGCATCTACATGGGAACATGTCATCTTCTGTTCATAAATCATGGGTAATTGATCATCTTGCTTGCCTTACTTTAACGGACCAAGAATAACGAGAATGCCTCAGGAAGAGAAGTTACTTTCTATTTGGCACATAACTGCTCTTAATAAAGGTGACCTGCCTGAGAATATTGATTACTTGAGGCAGACCACAAAATTATTCAAACTCTAGCAATATTTGAAAAAGTCTCTAAAAGCCCCTCCCCCCATTTTTCTGATAGAGGCCAGGAGACAGAGCAGTTCCTTATTAACATGTGTATGTTAACAAAATAAGGCGAACAGATCTCCAGGATCTCATCCTTGGTGTTCAATGTTAAACACTTTTAGAACTTGTATGCTAGTTTCTTTTAGGGATTTGTCCAAAAACCATGTGTTACGTAATAAATTACATTGATATTTTTGGACCTGAGTTTAAATTTATTGATATTTTTTGTCTCCCTTAGAAATAAGGGAGAGAAAGCACATAATTTATAAGTAGCCTAAATAGTGAGCTGCATGTTTCTGAAGTCTGTGTCATTAGTATATTTCCTTAAGTGTTCTTTTTGCCAAGTTGTCATGAAACAGCATGTCTTCCTCCAACAAGACGAGACAAATACTTCAGCTTCAGGATCTGCAGAGCTAGGCAGAATGCAGGTCCAAATTGCCAAAAGGACGCCATCTACCTCAAGGTAATTATAAGCAGCTTTGTTTCGGCAGCTCAGTTTTGGTCTTATAAGAATCAGATTGCCCTAGCCAGTTTGGCTCAATGGATAGAGTGTTGGCCTGCGGACTGAAGGGTCCCAAGTTCAATTCCCACATCACGGGGTTTTAGACTCGATCCCCAGTGGGGTGTGTGCAGGAGGCAGCCAATCAATGATTCTCTCTCATCACTGATGTTTCTATCTCTCTCTCCCTCTTCCTTCCTCTCTGAAATCAATAAAAATATATTTTAAAAAATCAGATTGACTCTAGCTCCATATACACTTTGATACCCTTCTGTCCTACACCTCCTGTCCATCTCTGACCTCCCTCCTCCCAGCATCACTGGCCCAGGTTATACGGATGAGTGCTTTAACGAACAAATCAACAGAACCACATAGAGTTAACTTGACAGATATGAAAAATCTAAGGCCATTATACCACATGTGAAATGCTCTCATATGACTGAGGTTAGAAGAAAGAAACTGGTAAAATGTATATATATATATATATATATATATATAGTGTGTGTGTGCGTGTGCGTGTGCGTGTGCGCGCACTTATCCAATCTAACTCACTCTTAGGATTTCTCAACTAGGTATTTTTTAAAAATATATATATATATTTTATTGATTTTTTACAGAGAGGAAGGGAGAGGGATAGAGAGTTAGAAACATGGATCAGCTGCCTCCTGCACACCCCCTACTGGGGATGTGCTCGCAACCAGAATTGAACCTGGGACCCTTCAGTCGGCCCGACGCTCTATCCACTGAGCCAAACCGGTCAGGGCTCATTGAGGTGGTATTCTCAAAGGGAACTCCATTCTCTCTTCACAGTTTATGTTTCCCCAAAAAGAGAAATCCCAGGCCTCCGGCAACCCATTTGCAGGTTCTCTTCTGCACAGTAGTTTGTGAGCTGCAAACCAATTTAATTTCCTGGCACTTTTCGGCTGTGGGGAACGTCCTACAAAGCGTGGGAACGGTGCAAAGGATGTCAGGCCCGCGTCCCAGATCCGTCCCAGCGCTTTGGGTGTGAAGATGCCTTTACCACACACCCTCCAGTCTCACCATCACTCTGCCCCTCCTTCAGTGCACAGGGCGCCTGTGAAATGCCGCCAGGATGTTGACTTCCCTTTAAAACGCACATAAAAAGGATCAAAAGTGCAAAAGCGCACGGTAGGCTGCACGCCCGCCTAGTTTTGGAATGTAAGATATTAATGACTGAGGTTATTTCCATCATATGAACGATTCCTTACAGATAGTCCACAGGTGAGGGCTCAAACCGTATATTTTAGCATGCACTTTATCTATTTGAGATAGATTTCATGTCGTCATCACCGCATTAGACGTGGTGTTTGTTTTTAAAGGGATGCGCCTCCCTTGCGGGCAAAGCTAAGCTCCTGGCCAAACCCCGGGGCTGGGCTGGAGGAGGGGATGCGGGCGGCGGCGCCCCCGACTCACCCGCCCTTCGGGATCGAAGTAGCCTTCGGCCAGGGACTTGTTATAATCGGCGTAGGGGTTCGGGAAGGCCCTCTGCGCCATGGCGCCGG
>NW_006383015.1:5827771-5828776 GCF_000327345.1 Myotis davidii | reverse complement strand
CCCCGCGTCCAGCAGCCCCGCCCCGCCCCGGCCTCTCACCCCGCGGCCTGCGGACCGTAACAGAAACGGCGCTGTCCCCGCGCGCTTCCTCCCAGAGGGACCAATCAGAGCCTTCGTCACTCGGGAGGCCCGCCCCCTGCTCGCTGTCAGTTCTTTAAAGAGACAGGAGTGTGATTTCTAAAGGATGGGAAGGGATCATTTAATGTCTGGGGAGCTGGAGTGGCGACATCGTTTAATATAACGTGAACATGGGCCCAATATTTCCTACCCCCGTTCTCTGATGACTTTTTTTTTTTACTTTTATGAAAACGAATTCAAGTCCAAATATTTCATAAGAAATTAGAAAAAGAAATCTGGAGAAGAAAACAGACCGTATTTGAGAAGTAAACATTGTTATTCCTACTACTAGGACTAAAATTGGAGAGAATAATGCTTCTCCAGAGATTTTCCAAACTTTTCTTTTTTCTTTTTAAGCAAAAAGGAAACAGAACAAACAAAAAACCGCCATCACAACTATCAACATAAAGGACAAAAACCAAGATATTTTGAAGGACCAAAACGTCAACAGCACCCAGGAAGCATGTGAGTGCCCTGGGGACAAGGTAATCGGCACAACCTCAGGGAAATAAAAACTGTAGTCTGATCCTTAAATTGAACTATAATACTGTATACTCAAGCCCCTTAAAAAAAGAAAAAGAAAGAAAAGAAACAAAGTTCAACAGAGCAGGACATCCACCACATTCAACTTCAATGTTGAATAGTCTCCATTCTCTGAAAAATCATCCTTTCGTTTAAACTTCCGTCTCACCTGGGATGCATTAGGCCCATTCTGCGGCTCAGAGAATTGTGGGGTTCGGTTTAAAAGTCAGGAGGCTTCACTCTCTGTTCCTCTTTCTCTACTGCTGTTTCGGGGAGGCCCAGCCCAACCCCCCAGTTGCTGAAGCTCAGTCTTCCCAACCCCCCACCGCGCACAAGCTTGTCCCTCTGTGGCTGCCATCCCGCAGT
>NW_006383015.1:5822297-5827734 GCF_000327345.1 Myotis davidii | reverse complement strand
GAGTTTGTTCTTTCTAACTGTCCTGGGACCCTTATCTGCTTCACCAAGTTCACGACTATTTAGTAGAGGCCCCCAGTGAATCTTAAATTGGATTCTCGTCCTATTTGAACAGATGGGTGTGTGGAGGAGCCACTGATGAGAGAGAAAAGGAAGAGGAGTGAGAGGCATCTTAGCAATTGCCTTTCCTTATTAAAGGCAGTAATTACTGCCAGTTGATTCCATTCACAGTCTTTTCAGGAGCAATTGGAATCTGATATTTAAGTAGATGAATGACACCTGCCACCAGGGTGAGGGAGGCTCATACACAGTAGACTGCGCTTGAGCGGAAATGAAAGAGGAGTGGAAGGGGCGGATGGAAGAGTGAGATGGGGCCGAACAGAGGAGCATTTGGTCGAGTGCAGGGCAGCCCCTCCCGTACCCCTCAGAATGGGCAACTCAGAGAGATGGCATGGGGTTCCCAACCTCAGCTCTACTTCTTTGTCGGGGGAGGTGGGCCTGGTCCATGTGGCAAGCGCAGCCCTGTCCTGGCCCCTATCCAGTAGATGCCAGGAGCACCCCTCTCCCGTGTGGTAACAAATTGCCAACAGCAAATGTCCCTGGGGAGAGAGGAGAGACCAAAGGGCCGCTGGTTGTGAACCACTTGAGACAGTGTAACCAGGAGAGTTTAATGAGATCTGACAGTTTTACTAGCATTTCCCATTGCAGATGTGGCTTGCAGAATAATGTGCTGAAATAAATTCAGGAGCAACTTGGGGTGGGGGATGGGGTATGGTGTGTGTGTGTGTGTCTTTAAATCTCAGATGCAGAACTAAGCTAATTATGCTCCTTGATTTTCAGTATAGCATCATCAGTGCATGCAAGACCCTATTTTATTTTATTTTTTTTCTTAAACCCTCTTCCTCCCCCACCCTTTTCTTTTCCTCCATACGGTAATCACCACAATATGCTAAATTTATATAGTTAATCCTTAAACAGCAAGGTTTGAACTGCTTGGGTCCACTTCTATATGGATTTTTTTTTTTCCAGTACATATACAGTCAGCTCTAAGTATCCCCAGGTTTAGTGTTTGAAGAGTCAACCAACTGCAGAATGAAAATAGTATTTTTGCTCCACGGTTGGGTATCTGCAGATGCGGAGGGTCGACTATATGCATTGATCTACACCATTTTCTACAGGGGACTTGAGCTTCTGCAGATTTTGGTATCTGTAGGGCTCCTGGAAACAACCTTCCAAGAATACTAAGAGGGGGATTCTCTTGGTATTCTGCTTTCCAGAACTAATGGACTAGTTCATATTCCCTGCAACAGAATCTAATAGTTTTTGTCATTCCTATGTTCTCTGCAACACTTGATATTATCCAGTGTTCTCGTTTTTGCAATTCTAATAGACAATGTGGAATACTGATATGTTTAAACTTTCAGCATTTTTGTTGCTAATGGTGTTGAGCTTTTCTTCATCTGCTTGTTTTGACATCTGGCCCTTTACTGAGATTTACCTGTTCATATCTTTTGCTCATTTTCCTATTGGGTATTGCATTATTTTCTTGTTGATTTGCATAAGTTTTTTATTATGTTTTGATTTTTTGAGCGGAGGATAGTCTAAATATTAATCTCCTTTGTCTGTAGATGTTACAGATATCTTCTCTAGGCTGTCTGTTCACTTTTTCTAGAGTATCCGTTCTGAACGCTGAGAAATAAGGTGCCTACTAAGAAGGGCTCTGGTTACTAACTGATCTCGAATTAAAAACAAAACAGCCCTAACCAGCTTGGCTCAGTGGACAGAGTGTTGGTCTGTGGACTCAAGGGTCCCAGGTTCGATTCTGGTGGGGAGTGTGCAGGAGGCAGCTGGTTGATGTTTCTCTCTCACCCATGTTTCTAACTCCTTCTCCCTCTCTCTTCCTCTTTGTAAAAAAAATCAATAAAATATATTTTTAAACAAAACAGACAGACCTAGCAGCTATTTCAAAATAGGGGTTCTCACGCAAAGTGCACTTCAGGGATCAGCCTGCACTGAACTATTTGCTTTTGCACTGAATTGCCTGCCTGCACTGCGCTTCTGCCATCTGAGCCAACCCTTATAAAGGAGTTCCTGGAATCCTATTTCAACCAATAGGACTGAGGTTTTCCCAATCCAATGGGAGCTGTGCAGCTCTGACCAGTTAGATCATGCCTCTTGGACCAATAAAATTTTGAGGATTTGGAGTCCTCATTTACAGGAAGATGGACAAATCAAGGACCAAGGATGGGGACTTCTGTCTATAAAAGCCAGCTCCCCTCTGGCACTTTCCCTTTCACCAAAGCCTGGAGACTGTGGTTTCCCCAGAAACACCTACACATGAGTGAACCACACATCTTCAATTTTGACATTGTGATTTGAGGATTTAGCTTCATGTTCAAAAGTCTTTATCCACTCGTAGGCTGAAAAACTGACTTCCTTCTACATTTTATTTTATTATCTGTACTTTTTACAGTTAGGTCTTTATCGTGAGTTCACTTTTGAATATAACGTAGGGCATGGAGCCAAACTTATTTTGGGTAAGGTTTAGAATTGTTTTGAAAGTTCAGATATAATCAAAGCATGAACACATTCTTGCTTTATTCTCATTATTCACAGATTTGAATAACTAGAAATCATATAGAACCGATTTGTTTTGTTTTGTTAGAGAACCATACCAAAGAACGCCTCCTTGGTTCTGGCTTCAGAGAAAAATGCTTGACACTTAGCACCTGTATTAGTCCTCTAAAGCTGCCACGACAAAGTAGCACAGCCTGTGTGGCTTCAACAACAGAAGGTTATTGTTCCACAGTCCTGAAGGCAAGAAATAAGATCAATATTGTTGGCAAAGTTGGTTTCTTCTGAAGCCTCTCTCCTTATCTATCTATATCTATATCTCCTTATATACCAGTAGCTATCTTTTCCTGTGTCTTCACCTGGTTTTCTCTGTATGTCTACGTTCTAATATTCTCTTCTTCTGAGAACACCAGTTATATTGGATTAGGGCTCACCCTCGTTGTTATTGGTACCTCTCACAGACACCTTAAAGGTATTACCAGAGAGCCCTCTGAGTCGGGGTTGGGGGGTGGGCTGGCCCCACCTGGGTTCTTGTCTTCTCATATGAATGAATTTAAATGAGAGACCCTGGTTATGTTGTGATAAAGCCAATTTATTAAAGCTAGCACATTTATTAAAGAAGCAAGGGGAAAAATATGATGTTCCTTCTTTTAATTTGTGAACTTGTCTTGTAGAAACTCAGGAAACAACCATTATATTATTGCCCTTATAACAGAATACCTCTAGAAATCAGGGAAGATTTATATTAAACAGAGAAAACAGGTATCATTTGAGGGCACTTTAGTTTCATGCTAAAACCTTAATTTCAGATGTTATAATGTGTGGTAGTAAGAGTGAAAGCTAAGGCTACAGTTACAAAGAGGCTCAAAAACACAATCGTTGAAAAGAATAGAAAGTTATTTTCCTCTTACTTCAGGTTAGCTTTGCTCCATGTGGGCACTCCAGATCACAGATTCCTTTCATGGTGTTGGGTTATCCTCGTCTGTGAGCCCCATGCCTGTCAAAGGCATGTCTGCATTCCAGCTTGTAGGAAAGTCAGGAGAATAGAGGGGTGCATGTTGATGCCTTCAGCCCCAGACCAGGAATCCATCACATCCCACATTATTCCACTGGTGAGGAGGGAGTCAGCCACATCTGGGAGGCTGTGAATGAAGTCTTCTGCTGATCTGTTGTGCGCTCAGCTACAATGAAAGAGGGGCAGGACTGGCTTTAGTGGACAGTCAGTGGTCTCCAATGCAGAATGGAAGTTCTAGTAACTGATATTATATGTCTCCTACCGAAGTGGCAGCATGCGTAAGCTTTGTTGTGTTCCCTTGCCTCTGACCTCCTAGCAACCAGGCCTTCTCTGTTTCATCCCGCATATTTTCTTGGTGACTGGGTCATTGACCGGTGGTAGAAGGTAGGCCATAAGACTCCATCTTCTTCTTTCTTTTTTTTTAAGAAAATTCTCCCCATCTTAAAAACAAAAGCAAAACAAAATACACACACACACACACACACACTCAAAATAAAGCAAATGCCAGACAGCCCCCTGAGCAGAGGGGCTCTTTTTACTTTTCTCCTAAATATCACATCTTTTGAGGAGAGGACTCTGTTTCGTTTTCAGATCAAAGAAGCATAAAGCGAGAGTTACCTAAGCTCGAGTTTAGGATTAGCACGCAGTTGGTTTAACATGCAGGTGCAACTGGGTAATCCTGTAGCAATTTTCAGTATCATTCGTAGGGAGAATTCATGAGTTGACAGAAGCTATTGCCAATGGAGGAAACAGGGACATAAACAGAGGCGCACGGTACGGCACACTTTTAATTTCCTTGAGAGAGTATTTCCAAAGCGCTGCAGCATTTCCTCCCTTCCTCAACAGGCCTATTACTGGGCTAACAGATTCCTTCCTTAAATGCACCTGCTGGGTGAGCATGGCTATGATGTGAGGCACAGGTGTGCTGGGGTTTCCTTGGGAGATTACAGACTGTGAGTACAGCGGGTAAAAGTATACAAACATTTGGACTGTTTTTTTGAAAAGATATTTGAAAAGGGATCTTGATCAACAGTGTTAGTCCATGTCTTTATAAGCAAAACGGAAAAGAGGCGTTCCTCTTTATGGTTGGAAATATGTACCAATATTTTGTTGTGAAAATTATACAGGTCCCATTCCTCTGTAGGCTTCAAATGAGCAGTGAAGGGAGAGGTGGGAGCAGCCTTCTGCCAACGATGAATCCTCATCAGGAGGACTGTGTTTGCGTCCACCTCCCCACTCACCCATACAAAACTCACCTATGGAATGAGATGATGTTTTACCAAGTCCTTATACAACGCGGTCCCGTTCTGTTCTGAGGGGTTCTTTCGGCCTATCTGGCAGCCCCACTCCCTGGCAGGGGTAAGTAATCAGCAGACACTCTGGCCCATACAGTTCCTTTTAAGCTTCAGAATTGCCTACCAGCAGGTGCTTTTCAATCACTTGAAAGAAAAGCTTCAAAATTTCCCAACTTGCATGGTAGCCACGTTATCTGTATTTTCTTTCTATTTCCCCAAAGAGGCAAGAGTTCAAATGTATAGGTGAGTAAAATGGGACTAAATGATCTACACTAATAAAAGACAAACATGCAAATTGACTGTACCTTCGCTATGCCTTAAGCCATGCCCACCAGCCGATCAGAGCGACTATATGCAAATTAACCCAACCAAGATGGCGTCTGGCAACCACGGAGCTGGAGTGAGCAGGAGGCTTGCTTGCTCCAGTGATGGAGGAAGCCAAGCTTCCTCCCTGCCGCGGCCCCGCTCTGAGCTCCCCTCTAAGCAACAAAGTTGCAATGATAGAAGCTAAACAAACCCTAGATACATGCTTTCAGCAGGCCAGGGCCTCAGAGCT
>NW_006383015.1:5818367-5822208 GCF_000327345.1 Myotis davidii | reverse complement strand
AATAGCTCAAGGATAGAAAAATATAATCAGATATATTGTTGAAATTAGTAAGCTAAGACAGGTTAGAAAAAGATGCTTCTTATTAGTCATGGGAAAGAAATTGTAGCTATTGATATATTTTTACAAAACTTTCTTTGTGTTTCAAAGGAGAAAAAGGAGCCATATTAAACAAAATATATTTATGTTCATAATATATAAATAAAAGTCTAAGTGTTCATTACGACCAAACGACCAGAGCGAGTGGTCAACCAGTCACTATGACATATACTGCTCACCAGGGGTCAGGTGTTCAATGCAGGAGCTGCCCTCTGGTGGTCAGTGCACTCCCACAGGGGGAGCTCTTCTCAATCACAAGCCAGGCTGATGGCTGCTAGCACAGCAGTGGTGGTGGGAGCCTCTCCCGCCTCCTCAGCAGTGCTAAGGATGTCCAACTGCAGCTTAGGCCTGCTCCCCACTGGCAAGTGGACATCCCTGAGGACTCCCAGACTATGAGAAGGCACAGGCCTGGCTGAGGGACAAATTTTTGTGCACCGAGCCTCTAGTAGTTTATAAAAGAGGTGGAAGATGATGCTACTTCAGGGCAATATGACATAACAGTGTCACTTACAGGTCTAGAAGGGAATGTCAAGAATTCAGCTGCTATTGCTATGTAGGATTGTATGGAACTAAGCATGTTACTGGTCGGCCAGTGTCTGTGATGCAGAGAAAAGGGGCTGCAAGAACCAGGGCTGTCCCAGCAGAGAGGAACTGGCTCTCAGCCATCATCAGAACTCCTGGGCTGAGCCCCAAAGCCTGGGTCCAGAGCAGAAGATCAAATCCTTCGGCCAATTTCCTGCTTCCTGAGGGACAGGACTTGAAGTCCAAGGTGTTATACAAAACTTTTTCCCTGGGTGACTTCAAGTTCAAGAGCAGTAATTCTCATACGTTGTACTATCCCAGAAGTTTATTGATAAGATAGATTCTCAGATTTTACGCTAGATATTTTGATTCAGTAGGGTTGGGTTGGATCTGCATTTTTAGAAACAAGTTCTTCATAAGATCCTCTTTCAGAGTAAAGTTTGAGAAATGCTGGAGAAAGAGAGAGGAGGAGAGACAGAGAGGAGAGAGAGCCACACACAGAGAGGATCTCCAATACAAAAACTGTTGGCAAATGGTAACAAGTAGACTGAAAGTATGCGAATTATATGGCATATCCTCCAATTTATATTTGATACATTGCAGGTCCTAAAGTACTTCCTGGGCTACTGTTAAAAACAAAAAGGAAGGGAGGAAAGAAGGAAGAAAGGAAGGAAGGAAGGAAGGGAGGAAGGAAGGAAGAGAGGCAGAACGGAAGGAAGGCAGGCAGGAAGGGAGGAAAGAAGGAAGAAAGGAAGGAAGGACGGAAGGGCGGAAGGAAGGAAGAGAGGCAGAACGGAAGGAAGGCAGGCAGGAAGGGAGGAAAGAAGGAAGGGAGGAAGGAAGGAAGGGAGGGAGGGAGGAAGGAAGGGAAGATATTGGTTTACTTTCTTTTGGTAGTAAACTAGGGTTTTTAACATCCTCCTATTTCTAGGAGTTCTTTCTTAGATCTAATCTAAATATTTCTCAACCAGAATTTTAAACCTGCTTTGAGCAAGGAGGAGAACAACTAGTCAGGACAAGTCTTTTGTGAGTTTTAAAACTTTAACTCTATTTTCTTCAGGCAGAATGATTCCATTTTACACCTTTCCTCATGGGGCCTAATTCAGAGCTCTTTAATAAAGCTGGCCCCATCAGCCAGAGGCCAGGCAGAATAATGCCCCGTGGGCCAGGTCTGCTGTCCATTGGGTGTAAAGGTTCATAAACCTTCAAAAGCATTTGGTGGTGTGGGCAGGACTACAATAAGGATGGCGAGATTGGGCCTCAGTCCCTTCCCAGTAACAGTTCCTGTTTACGGGGTCTTTACTGTGTGCCAGGGGCTTAAATCCTTTGATCCATGAGTAGTCATTGCTGTTAATATCCTGCTCTTACAGGTGAGAAAATGAAGACTTACAAATGAAGTCACTTTTTTGAGGCCACCATCCAGCAAGGGGTGTTCCAGACCTTCTGAACGGAGAGCCAATATGTTGAACTACACTTTCCCCCTTGCCTCCACCCAGGCAGCCCAGCCCTCAGTAGTTTTTTCCCTTTCTGGGTGGCATTAGGGCCTATGGCTACCCCTTGGTTACTCAGCTTGTCTTATAAGCCCCACCCTCCATTATAAATTCTTAATTGATCCTTCCTTTTTCTCTAGGGAAACTGTATTTCTCTCTCTCTGAATATTTAAGAGTAGAATTCCAATAAACTGATGCAGATGTACATGGTGGGAAACAAACCTTTTATATGTGTTTGCAAAAATCACATTTTATGTGTTACCAGGTGTTTTGTTTATACACAAGTTTGGCCTTGCCTGGATATGTGAAGGTTCGGCCTCTAAAATGCCTCCAAACTAATTCTCTGATTCATCTGTTGGTTCTTTTGTTCAGTAATTCACTCATTTCCTTTTTCTTCCAACAAGTGTTTCAAGTAGATGTTTGTGGATCATCTATTGTGTTCTAGGTTTCGGGCATACAAAAGTAAAAGGTGTGGTTTTTGAACTAAAGTATCTTACAGGCCAGTAAGAAGATGAACACGTAAGCAGATTACAATATATATAAATGTTACGCTGTAGAAGAAGCACCGGATACTATGGGAACTCATGGCGGAGGCACCTAACCTGCCATAGGGCAGTCAGAGAGGTTTCCTGGCAGGTGATGTCTGAGCTGAGTCTGGAAGGAAGTAGTGAAATGAGATACATTAAGGGGAGCAGGGAGTGATGTAGATTAACTAGAATCAGTGCATTTTCTAGATTTTATATGAATAGGATTATATAGTATGTATGTACTCTGACTTTTTTCACTCAGCATAATTATTTTGAGACTTAGCTGTATGCATATATCAATAGTCCTTTTTATTTTTCATTTTTATTCTGTCTTGTGGGTATAGCACAATCCTGATTCTCCATTCACCTCTTGATGAACATTTCCAGTTATTGACTATTACAAACAAAGGTGCTAGTAACTGGTATGGGTCTTTGTAGGGTATAGGCCTTAATTTCTCTTGGGTAAATACCTAGCAGTCCAATGGCTGGGTAGTATATTAAGTGTATGTTTAACTTAAAGTAAGGAATAAACTGTTTGCCAAAATGTCCCATTTCACATTCCCCCCAGCAATATATATGTCTTCCAGTTCTTACACATTGTCGTTCTCGTTGACACTGGTATGTGTTCAGTCCTTTGAATTTTAACCATCCTAACAGATTTGTAGAAGTAACTCATTGTGGTTTTAATTTTCATTTCCTTAGTTACTAACACTATTGAACATCTTTTCATATTCTTATTTGTAAATCATATATTTATTTGGTGATATGTTTGTTTGAATCCTTTGATGTTCTTTTTATTAGAGTGTTTTTTTATTTTTTTTAAATCTTTATTGTCGAGATTATTACAGATGTCCCTCTTCCACCCCCATTACCCCCACTTCAGCCCCACCCCAGGCCTTCACCACCCCATTGTCTGTGTCCATAGGTAATGCATATATTCATACAAGATCTTTGTTTAATCTCTTCCTCCCTCCCCGCCCCCCGCCAACACCATGTTCCCTCTGCGAATTGTCAGTCTGCTCCATTTTCATGCATCTGATTCTATTTTATTCACCAGTTTATTCTGTTCATTAGATTTCTTATTCATTTATTTTGATTTTTAGATTCAATTTTTGACAGATATGTATTTGTTGCCATTTTATTGTTCATATTTTTTACCTTTTTCTTTCTCTTCTGAAAGAATGAGAAAACATTTCATATAATACT
>NW_006383015.1:5803660-5817992 GCF_000327345.1 Myotis davidii | reverse complement strand
GGTTCTCACTAGACTTATTGAGGGTCTCACTAAATTTATCAGCAGTTTCTAGAAAATTCTTGAAAAAGCTTATAAGTGTGGTTTTGAACTCTATCTCCAGTAGTTTGCTTTCTGCCATTTCTTTCCTTTGCGAAATGTTTCTTTGTCTCCACATTTTGGCTGCTTCCCTGTATTTGTTTCTATGTATTGGGTAGAGCTTTTATGTCTCCTTGAGTTGGTAGAGTGGCCTTATGTAGTAGGTGTTCTATAGGGCCCATTGACTCAGCCTCCCTAGTCATCTGAGCTGGGAGCTCTAGGTGCACTCCTTTGTGGGCTGTGAGCACAGTCTTGTTGCAGTTGAGACTTGATTGCTATGGGTGTCACTGGGAGGATTAACCTCCAGGCCAACTGGCAGTGAGGACCAGCTAAGACTACATTGGGAGAGGTGCTGTGCAGGAGACACTCCTATGGAGCAGGACTTCCTTCAGTGGGGCTTTGGTGCTCACTGAGTCTGCCCCTTGAGTGTGTCGCTTATGAGTTGTAATCTGGTATGGTCTGACACTGACCACTGGGTACACTCGCTCTTGGGTCTCCAGGGAGGTGCAAAGTCAGCCACTGACTGGGGCCACCCAGCAGGAGCTACAGAGAGATCAGCAGATTCCTCCTCTTTGTATCAGGTTTGGAAGTGCCCAGATGAGGCCCAGCTGTGAAACAAGGCCAGCTGGTGCTAGAACTGGGTCTTGGGTCTTTTATTGATCGGTTTGTGGCTTCCTGATCCAGCTGCAGCTTGTTTGAGATTTTAGCCTGAGCAAGGAAAGGCTGTTGATATGCAACAGCTGCTGCACACAGCTGGGGTGTGGTTGTAAATTGGATGAGGTGGGGTCTTAGGGAGTCACCAGCGCAGAGCAAACAGAAATGGCTGCCAGTCAGCTCTTTGACCTGGGAAGGTCCCAGCATAGGAACACTGATCCCTGTGAGTGCCTCGTCTGGGAGAAAGCCACTGCTGAGTTCCTGCCCTGATGCCAGGCAATCCAGTTCCTCGTCAGTATCTGTGTCTTCCAGAACCTCACCCTGGTGCTGGAGCTCAGAGGAAGTGGTCCTTGTAAGTTCAGTTTGTGCTCACTGCCTTTTAAGAGGAACAGCTGGGTCTCCAGCAGCCTCTGTGTCACTGAGCCCCAGTCCGCACTGGTTTTTATAGCCCGTAATTTTTACTGCCCATAGGGACTCCTTTTCCCAGTTCTGGGACCCTGGGCTGGGCGTCTGGTGTGGGGCTGGGACCCTTTGCTCCTCCGTGCAGCTTCCGCAGAGACGATCTCCCTCCTGATTAAAAAAGCGGCCCATGCGGGTGCCGGACCAGCCCGTTCTGTGCCTCCGCACCTCCTACCAGTCTCAATGCACTTTCTTCTTTACTTCTCTAGCTTTCAGCCAGCTTTCCAATGGTTCTGAATGATGGTTGTTCTGTATTTTAGTTGTAATTTTGATGTGGTTGTGGGAGGCGATGAGTACTGGCGTTTACCTGCCCTGCCATATTGGTTCCTCCAGGGTGTTTTTTTTTCTTAATAAATTTGAGATTTCTTTAATATTCTGGACACAAATCCTTTATCAGAGGTTTGACTAGTAAATGTTTTCTCCCAGGCTGTGGCTTGGCTTTTTCTTTTCTTTCTTTTAAAAAAAATACATTTTATTGTGTGTGTGGTTTTTTTTTACAGAGAGGAAGAGGGATAGAGAGTTAGAAACATCAATGAGAGAGAAATATTGATCAACTGCCTCCCGCACACCCCCTACTGGGGATATGCCTACAACCCTTGACCTGAATTGAACCTGGGGCCCTTCAGTCTGCAGGCCAATGTTCTGTCCACTGAGCCAAACCGGTTAGGGCGTCTTTTTATTTTCTTAACAGTATCTTTGAAGAGTTTCTAATGGCTGGTCATTTGGGGGAGTCCAAGTGCTCCGAACCCTTGCTTCCACCTGGGATCACTCTGAGGGGACACTCTGAGATCCAGAGCTCCCTGCAGGATTGGCAGGGGCCTCTGTTGCAATTGCATTGTGGGTCAGCTTCCCCAACTGCTCAATCAGCCCCCAAACTTCACACCTCTCATTCCAGGGGGTACTCCACAATAACTTCTGACCTGCAAGTCTCCATTTCAGAGTCAATTTCTGGGAACCAAGCCGAAATCAAGACCCATGGTTGCTTTTGCTTCTTTAAATCCTACTCTGGAAATGAATCCTGCCCTATACACACAGGGAAATGGACAGGGAAGCACATCTGTCTCTAGTTAACAATTTTGGAAATGAAGTCTCTTAAGACTTCATGAATGAGTAACCAAGAATATTCTTAAAGAATCTGTTACTGTTTGAGCAGGAGCTGCTGAACATGCCACTCTGCTTGCCTTTCACATGGCTCTAGATCAGGCGTGGGGAACCTTTTCCCGCCAAGGGCCATGGATACTTACAACATCATTTACTTAGTATAATTCACTTAATATAAATTTATGTTGTGATGAAAAAAGCTCCTAGATTTATTGAATTTCGAGTCACACCTGAAGTTGCCTTGGCAGGGCCAGAACTAATGATTTTGTGGGCCTCATATGGCCTGCGGGCAGGAAGTTCCCCACCCCTGCTCTAGGAGTAGTGTGTCCACTGCTGTTCCCAACCTCTTCCCTGCTGGCCTATTTGAGCCCTTTCCTGCCCTCTGACCTTAGCCATTTACATATTCAGTAGGGGGATTTGCATTCTGGGGTCTTACAACTAGCTGGTACAAATGGCAGATGGACTCTGATATGTCACAGGTACAATTTGAGTCCTATGAATTGTGTGGTAGCTCCATAATTTATACTGGGAGTGGCTCAGGCAGCTGTCTCATGGGGTGGAGCACAGAGCAGAGTTGTCTGAACCTGCATTTGCAAAACACTTTACATAAGACAGACAAAGCATCGGTTGTACATATTAAAGAATAAGGGATGAGGAGGTTGATGGAAATTACACTGTCTCTCCAAGCCACCCGTTGGCACTGGCATAATCTCAATCTTATGTTTTAAGATGAATTTGGTGTTGGTTAGTACGTTGATGCCTGCCCCCTCCTCTTTTTAAAAGCAAAGTCTGATCTCTCTTTTTAGTGTTTCCCCCGTCTCCCCCCAGTTTGCCTTTCCTCATTCAAGTGTTTGGATAGTGAAGTTACCTTTACACATGTTTGTGCTCCCAGCTATACATATCAATTTGTAAAAAGCCAAATGGAGAACAGCTTAGCATCACTGAAATGTCAGGAAAATGCCCAGAAGGCACCAATTCAATACTGGAGTTTCAAATTTTGAGAATAGAATTAGGCCACTAAATCAGTTTTCCTGCCTGTGTCACAGACTATAGGGATATGTCCTAGTTCTTTTTTTTAAAAAAAAGGGGCATTTGAACCTTGCTCAGTATAACTCACAGCTCAGTGCTGGGGACCTGTGGGAAACCTTTGGACTTGAAACTAATTGAAATCTGCATTGAAATGGCCTTTTTCTTTCTTTATTAAATATCTGATTTGCTGTACAACATTTTTTTGTGTGGCTTGCTTGCATTTTGTTTATTTTTTATTTAGCTGCACAAATTGTCTATTCTCCAAGGTTGAAAGAGAAGAGAAAGAAAAAATAGGGACTGAATCATGCTGTTTGCTAGATCACAGGTACAACTTTTCCTTTTGTGTTGGAGGAAAGGACACATTTCCTTTGGTTAGAGGGGAGAGGAGCTAGTTGTCAATTCAAAGAATTATGATCATGTTGCCAATGCCACAGTTGAAGCAAAAATATCTTTTCTATTCAAAAAGTGAGGAAAGATGAAAACATATGTCTGGTCCCATCATTGTCATTCATCTCCATGCATAGATACTGATTGCAGCCTAAATTTGCTCAGACCACATTTCTTTTCCAGGGCTTGACAGATTGTGGTTTTCCAACTGGCTCCTGATTAGCATGCTGCCTGTTCTCTCTGTGTACTCCTGCTGCACCTGCTGCGGGAGTGATTGTTCTGTGAGCATAGGTGCCATTGCCTTCAGAGATGAAGGGTGCATTGTGAGCAGAAATAAGAACATGGATTTATCAGGGACTGCACAAATTCTACCCAACTTTTGGACAGTAACTTGGAAAAGCAATGTTTTCCTCTGGGAATTGTGGTTAAAAATGTGTTTATAAACTATGCCTATATTTCCTTCACCTCTCCCTCATTTCTTTTACTTTTAAAATTTATAATTGCAGCTTGGCTGGTGTGGCTTAGTGGTTGGACGTTGACATATGACCAGGAGGTCACAGTTTGATTCCTGGTCAGGGCACATGGCCAGGTTGCCAGCTCTATCCCCAGTGGAAGGCATGCAGGAGGCAGCCAAGCAATGATTCTCTCTCATCATTGATGTATCTATCTCTCTATCCCTCCCCCTTTCTCTCTGAAATCAATAAAAAATATATTCTTAAAAAACACACAAAAAACAATCCTCTTAAAAAATGTATATTGCATTTTAGAGCTAGAAAATGGTAGAAAGGTTAATTTTTAATGTCCTATAGAAAAAAAATGAAATTTTTTTTCCCCAAGTGGATTTACTGAGATTTCTCTAGCAAATCTAAGAGAAGTCTTAGAGGTCTGCAGATTCATACCTTTTGTGACTATCCCTCTAATTCTTACTTTCATACAAATCTGGGAAACTGAATATGCAACAGGTGGTTTATTGCGGTTTCTTCAGTGGGGAGCTTAGTAAGAAAAGCATATTATTTTAATATCTAAAAAATTACTGGTCTACACGGTGCATTTCCAGATGATGGGAAAGCTGATCTCTAAGGCCTGGTTCAGTGCAAGCAACTCTGCTGAAGAAAAACTTTTGTTCGATTTACCCTGTAGGACTGAAACGGATGTATGCCAGGGTTCAAAGGGTTCTACCTTCTCTCTCCTGCGCGATGCTCTTGGCGCCTAGGGTTAGTTTAACCTGAGGCGTGGGGACTCCGCTGCTGCTGACTTTGATTAGGATTTCTGACTACAGACCTTTTCAGAGGACAGACCAAATATCTGGTGGGGTGCAGTGTCGGCGCATGTGTGTTGACAACGGTTTGCTCCCTGACTTTAACAGCAGTGGTGCGACCCAGAAATAGGGCTGTTCCACTTTGATGTGTGAGTAGGAGAGAAACGTCCCTTCCTTGGAACAGTTATCTACTAGCACTTTGACATTTTCAACTTGGAGATTACAGGAGCAAGTCAGTAAATATTAGGTAAGGAGCAATCACAGATACAGTAATCTAGTTTAAGCCAAACATCATAAAATGGGGAGACAGAGCCATAAACCAGTCACAGGACCTCAGTCATACTTGATTTCCCCATTACTATCATCAGACTGAAAGAAAGGAGGGAAGGAAGGAAAGGAGGGAGAGAGGGAGAAAGAAAAGAAGGGAGAGAGGGAAGGTGGGAGAAAAAAGGGAGGGAGAAAGGAATGGAGGAAGGAAGGGAGATATGGAGGGAAGGCGGGAGGGAGGCACTTACCTTGAAGTCACTTAAAACTTTGGTCTCTGGATTCTGCTTCTATAAGATGAAGAATGTTGTAGGGGCAAAACTTTAATCCCCCTGAGGGCTGTGATGTTCTGGACAGAACACTTTATAATGTTTCCAGGGAGCTAGTTTCTGAAGGCGACTCGTTGGTTTATACACAAATTCTTTTGATGTGAAGGTTTGAATTGTGTTTGGGCAGGAATTGTTTGAATAATTGACTTGAATGAGTTTGATTGGTTAGAAGAGAGTGCTTTATTTATTTATTTATTTATTTTTGGATGATGTAATTACTGCTTGTGTTGAGTTCCTGCGGGAATGATTTAAATGTCGGATGAATTTGAATTGCATTGGTGGAACAAGTGTGCATTTGATATCTGTGAGTTTGTTCAGATCTCCCTGATGTTCGGAGTGTCCTGTGTCAATGGGCTGTTACTATCTCACCATCACAATTGAGGCATCAAGTCTCCACCGGTTAGTCCTTAAAAAGAGATGCAAGGTCACCTGGAGCAGATCTGTCAGCCCTGGGGAGTTGTGGATGCGTCTCTCCTAAGGAATCTTCCGGTAGGAAGCCCTATGCCATTTGGAAGACCAGCCTTCCCTCAAGCTTGTTAACCTCCGGAATATTCATATGATTCCATTCTTTCAATTTTTTCCTCCTCAACGTGGCAGCATCTTCAGTGGAGATGTAAGGGTGGTGGTCACAAAGCAGGTGAGACTACAACTAAGTCGTTGGCAGCAACCAACACTATGGTATGAAGTGTTGCTGGTAACCAAGAACCTGGCGGCAGGGCCGAAGCCAACAGAGTTGACTCCCACAAATTTAGGTTGAGGCCAACCCACTATACCAATCCACAAGGGTTAAGCTTCCCTCTTTACAGAATTCTTTTTCTGTGCTATGCCATTTTATGGTCATATGTAATAGCAGCATTTGATGGCTAGAGAACCTTTAGACATACTAGTTATATAATTTAAAGATCCACAGCTTTATGCATTTTACATATAGAAAAGTAGAGGGTCCAGGAGGTTTAAGTTAATTGCTGTAGTCCTCTAGCAAGTCACTATAGAAGTCAGAAATAGGATAGCTGGTGTGAATGTGCAGCGAGTGGAAGCATTTCATACAGTTGAAGTTTGACCATCTGTAGAAAATAACTTTTAGTGTGTGATTTGGAATGAAGCATGGAGGATATCTGCGTTCTTTACCCCACCATGGAGGGCCCACTGGCAGCAGAAGATCTAGCAGAGGGTATTTTGTTTCTTGCTTGCCTTGCTGATAAGAATTTTAAGATTATACACTTGGGATACGCAGTAAGTGTACACAAAAATCTGATCTCCAGTAACTGCCATGAGAGAAGCTTCTCTATTTCAGGGGTTCTTAAACTTTGTGTCATGACAGCTTTGGCAGTCTGTTGAAGCTTGCTAGTCGTCCTCAGAATAACGTTTTTAAATGTACAGTATAAAATAGGGAGAATGCAAAGAAGCCCCATAGCATCGAATACAAGTTATCAAAATAATTTTAAAATTGTGATGCAGTAATATGTGTGCACCTTATTTATACATTAAAAACAGAATCTAATGACTGGCTTAATAAACATCATAAATCCAAAGTAATGACATGCATAGGGTTTTTTTTTTTTTGCTGTTATAAACCTTTTATTTTTAATCTTTCTCTTTTAGATTTACCACATACGGGGGGAGGGGCCATGCATAGGGTTTTAATATATCTACAAAAACTGCAATGAAAACTCAAAGTATCAGTAAATTCTACTGTGAAATAGTTACAGGTATTGCTGATACAACTGTGGTCTGGTACGCACATGTATATTTGAATGAAGGACTGAATTTCAGTTAGATGGTAGTGAAAATAAATGATGTAATTTTTTTTTTCTATTTCAAGTTTATGGATCCTTTGAATTCTATCTCTGTGAGTTCAAGATGAAGAACTCCTCCTCTGTTGGGTTTCCAAGTCATCTTTTATCACTTGCTTCACTGAGATGGTGTTCAAATAAGTTTTCAAATAGGGGCAAACTGGCAACTTCATTAGAAAAATGAGTGGAGTCAGCAGAAGATTGCAGTAAGAACACAGGCTGGGGGAATTCTAGATCAAATTATAAAGTAATAACTTTTTTTCTGTCCCATGCATAATTTTTCTCCAAGTCAAGAGTTCAGTGCTTCTGAATGCTATGAACAATTCAATTAGATGTAATTGTTAGCAACAATGCTTTAACCTTTACATGGATATATTAAAAGCGTATCTTTATACACAGTCTACAGGGAGATGGCACTATTTAACCCAAACGAATTCATTACCAATGATGGATTCTGGATTCTTTGACACTTGGCTGGTGGGTAAAGGGGTGTTTTTGATCATCACTGATACCTTTCAACCACCTTTAATTGACTGTGTCTCTTGCAAGACATAAGCCAATTACAGGTTTTATTTTAACAAACAGGGGAAGCAGTTCTTTTTCACTTTGCTCTTGGTTCTACTTATCCTGGCAGGAACATTTCCCCAGGGGCAGGAAAATACTCCTTCAAGTTGAACATCTCATTTGCAGCGCTGTCATGTGAGGTGATAGTCATTTGTAGTTTGTAGAGGAATGATTTCATTCATATGAGTGAACAGATGGGTTAATAAAGCTGTCTGAAATTGTAACCTGGACCACTGGCTGTTTCAGGGACATCCATCATGGTGTCATGATGCTGAATGCTGAACTACCAATAGACTCTTAGATCATAAGCACCTTGAAAACCAGGGTTAAACCTCCTCTAAACCAGCTTCTTATCAACACAGAGTAGAGAAAGTTTTACTTCGAGGCTTTAAGAGGTAGAGGTGGTGCAGTGTACATTGCTGTCATGTAGCATAGGGTAAACATTTATGCTATGACAAATCTATAATAATAAAAGTGTAATATGCTAATTAGACTGAATAGCCGAATGACCTTCTGGATGTCATTCCAGACATCCTTCTGGACAAAGTCGCTGTGGTGGAGGCTGAGGCAGAAGCGGTTAGGGGCAATCAGGCAGGCAGGCAGAGTGGTTAGGGCGAACAGGCAGGCAGGCGAGTAGTTAGGGGCAATCAGGCAGGCAGGCAGAGTGGTTAGGGGTGATCAGGTAGGCAAGAGGAGTTAGGGGTGATCAGGCTTGCAGGCAGAGTGGTTAGGGAGATCAGGCAGGCATGCAGGCAGGCGAGCAGTTAGGAGCCAGCAGTCTCAGATTGCGAGAGGGATGTCCGACTGCCAGTTTAGGCCCGATCCCACAGTCGGACATCCCTCAAAGGGTCTCGGATTGCAAGAGGGTGCAGCCCCCTCAGCCCCACTGGAGTCCCCTGGTCCTTTCAGCTCTGCCCGGAGTGGGGGAGGTGGCAGGCGCACAGTGCAGCCGGACCTGCCCTCAGCCCCCCAGCCACCCAGGGCAGGCCCAAAGCGCAGGCAAGCCTTGGATGGTGGCTGCCCAGCTGCCCAGGGCCGCTCGAGGCTCAGGTAACCAGGGCCGGCCGAGGCTTGTGCTGTTGGCAGTGGCATGTGTGATGAGGGCATCGCCTTCCCCTGATCGCCGGGTCACCTCCTACCCAATGTGAGAGGGGGCAGGCCGGGCTGAGGGGACCCCTCCCCCCGCCAGTGCATAAATTTTTATGCACTGGGCCTCTAGTATATCTATAAAGATGGACTCCCCTCATTCCCTCACAGTCAATATCCAATTTCTCAGTAAACTCTGTTGACTCTAACTGAGGTATATGCAGAATTTTTTCATTATGCTGGTCCCAATTAGCATGTTCTTCCCTGAGGATAACTGCAGTCACCTCCTGACTGCTTGTGGGCAGGTACTGCTGATGCTCATCTCTATGCACACTCTTCCCGCCTTTGGCACACCATGTGTCTACATTTCCCAGGCCGTGCATCTCCATGGAGCTGTGTGACTGGTTCTCATTGGAGTGAGAGAGGATGATGCTTGTCTCCTCAGGTGCAGGAGTGTTCTCCTCTTCTCACTCTTTCTCTTTCCACATTATCCAGTTGAATGGAGAGAGGAATCCGGTGGACCAGGCAAAGAGCGAGTTCACAAGATGGAAAAGGCCTGGTGCCCTGAATTACTATATGGATCAGCGTCATCACCTTGACCTGTACTGGACTTCACGTGAGTAGGAAATAATATCATTGTACAGATAGCCCCATGGCTTGGTGCCTGACATTCTCAGGAACATCTTTCCTGGCTATGCCATTTAATACTTAACTCTTACCCTTCTTCTCTGCTTCATTTTTCTCCTTAGCATTATCATCTAATATATATATTGATTACATTTTTTTTCCAATAAAACACTGACTCTTATTCTAAACAACTGGTATTTTTTAAAAAAATCAAATAGGCAATAGGAATCTTATAACTGAATCTTTATTTTTTATTAGCTCTAACAAGCTCAGGAGTATTTGTGTAAGATCTAATTAAGGAATTGTATATTAACTCCTGATTTTGTCTTACTATTTGGATTCATTATCTTTCACTCTAATTTGTTTAAAAATTAAATTAAAAATTACTGTTTTATATTTATTTTTGTTCCATTTTTTTTGACAAATTATAAAGAAGAATTTATCTTTGTGAGGCAAATTATAAAGAAGAATTTATCTTTGTATCTCCTAATGCTAGCAAACTTTGAGCACATAGATGTCATTAAAAAGAAGTTTCAAAAGTCCATTTTTTAAAATTCTACTTTCTATTTATTTTGGGAGATTTACATTTTTTTTTACTGTAAAAAACACCTTTGCAAATGAGTACATGTTCATTTATGTTGGCATTTGTCAATTTAGTTTGAACATATTTGGAACATATGTCAGGACAGGGGATGGAAAAAATTAAAGCAAATCCACTCTAAAAGGAAGTCATAGTTCTGGTCTGGGTGGTGCTTCTGGCTCCGCTTTTGTCTTACCCTTCATAGTCTTGTGACTTTCACCTTGGTAAGACCTCACAATTTGAGTGAGAGCTTCAGTTCCCATCTCTGCTGCTGCAGCATCTGAAAGACAAAAGAGCTCACTCCTCCTTTTCACTCCTTAAAACAATGAGGGGTGGATTAACTCAATGCCTCAAGGCTAGATTCAGTTTAAATGACCTGAAGAACTCTTAAATAACAGTATCAATTCTATGGGCCTGAGTTCTAGAAATTCTTATTCATTATATATGAACAAGCTGTTTTACTTTTTAAAATTATTTTTTATGGCAATAAGTATTTGGGCATGAGGCCCAAGTACTAATATATTTTTTTTGTACTAATATTTTTTTTACAAAACTCTCCCTATGATTCTCTTGTGCAGCCTGAGCCGAGACCGCTGTCTCACTAAGGTCTCTCCCGGTATTGACATCTGTGACTGGGAAGATAATTTAGGTCTTTCTGACTCTACAGAAAATAAAATCCGAAGCTCTTGTAATTCTGTTGATAACCTCTTGGAGGTTATGTTACATGCTGCCGCTAGATGGCACAGGCAATTCTTGGGTTGAAGGAGGTTCTGGTTATTTTTGCTTTCCCTGAGCAATATCCTTGAGACATCCAGTTTAGGCAGCTTTGTGGGGACATGACACTTAAGTTCCTTTCTCTGAGCTAGAGGCGCAGAAGGTGCAGCTGTTTTGCTTGACAAGTTGATAGAGAGAGACTCATTAAATAAACGTGCTATTGTCTGCAGGGAGAGAGAAAGTGAACCTTTGCATAAATATTAGCTCGCCTTTTTCTTATTATTTCCAGCAGGTGTGTGTTCCTTCCCTCTTCTCTGTATTTTCCTCTCTCTTTTTCTCTGTGGGCGGCCTCTCTTTTTCTTTCTTTCACACCTTTTCTTAGTTTCTGCCTCCAATCACAATGTATTATCTGGTCATAGTAACTAATGCTGAAATACATTTTACTTGCTACCTTTGTGGTTGATAAATTTTTTAGAAATCTAAAAATTACTCAGACACAGCATTCTTAGGAGGGTGGACATATTCAGGTTACAATGGTAGACTCTTATTCTGGGGGCTTCTGCAGCAGCTGTAGCAGCACCAGCCAAAGCCAGTAAGAAAACAAGAATTTTATGCCGTACCAGGGAAAAACAGCCCAAATCCTCTCCTTTTTACAGTACAATTCGGGTGATGGCCAAAGCTCTGGGTGTACATATAAGTAAGGGTTTTGCACAATAATCCGGGATGCTTCTCTGCGGCTTTTTATTGGAAGACCTCAAAATGCACTTGCTGCTTTATTCTGTATAGCTGTCTTTTCCCCCATAGGCTGTCAAAATGGAGGATGTGTTGTGATTTTTCTTTAAGAGATTGCATTTCTTCCCTGGCTTTGTTCTGTCCCAGCTGCTTGTCATTCAGGGAGAGGCTGTGCTCTGGATGCAAGGATATACTACTGTGCTTTCTTCTTCCCTGAGTGACATATACTGATGGGTCACTGCCTGCAACAGTGGAGCAAAGCCTGGTGTGTGTCGATCCATGAAGACCCCTTGTTGTTTACTCTACTCTGGTTTCCATCTGGCAACATTAGAACCAATATTTATTTAAAAAACAAAACAACCAACAGAAAGCAATGCAAAAAAACAATAACCAAGAAAAGGTCTTTCTTTAAATTAATAGCTGTTATTGATTGCTTACTGTATGCCAGGTATGCTTTAAACACTTGACCTATATCGTATCATCTTATCCTCACATCAACATCATGATGTAGGTTCTATTATTATCCCCATTTTACAGATGAGAAAGTTGAGTAAAGGCAGGGTTAAGTAAATTTCTTAACGCCACATAGGTGATAAATAGCTGAGCAAAGCTCTGAGCCCAGGCAGTCTGACATCAGAGATTATGCTCTCTCAACCCTACATGCAGGTTCTAAAGGATAGACTCACCAGTTGGATACTCTTTAGGAAAGGGTGTCTTCCTTGTTAATGTAGCTATATTTCCTTTGATACCTGATTGGACAGATGCTCCAAATTCACTTTTTTTGTGGAGGACTAAGTGCATTCTGGTATACCCATTTCCCATTGGCGAGGCAATCAGGAGGAGGGAAACCTCCTTCTTAATTGTGATTGGCATTGTGCAGTGTGTCTATACCAGAGGTTCTCAACCTGTGGGTCACAACCCCTTTGGGGGTTGAACGATCCTTTCACAGGGGTTGCCTAAGACCACCGGAAAACACATATATAATTACATATTGTTTTTGATTAATCACTGTTTTAATTATGTTCAATTTGTAACAATGAAATTGGGGGTCACCACAACATGAGGAACTGTATTAAAGGGTCGCGGCATTAGGAAGGTTGAGAACCACTGGTCTATACAATCCTAATTAAGTTTAGGAAATGAGCAATTGGGAGGATGATCTTTGTTTGTTTCTTGCTGACTCACTTCTGAATGACTTGAGTGGAGGCAGAAGATAGGGACCAATATACAGAAAACTTTAACAGATGGATTGGGGAGCTCTTTCTCATTAGCCATCCACTACCTTGTTTAGGCCAACAGAAGTCTAGAGGAAAGACCCAGCCACTCAGCCTGGAGGTGTGTGATAGTGTAATTTATGTCATTTTGGGCATGAAGAGAGCAGATGGTCGTATTCTGAATTAGTTACTTCCAGGGGTATATAATAGTTTTGTGAATAGAAGGAAAAAACTCATATAATCATTAGGGCTTTGAAATCTTTTCAATTGACATATGAAGGAGGTGTAGTCACTAGAAGGAGAAAAGGAACACAAACCTTGCTATTGAAGAACGATGACCTCAATAGAAGAATCCGAGTCGGCATCGCTGTGCAGACATCCATGAGAGCTGACGAAGAGAGACCCAGTATTCCAAGGCTTTCATGACTCCATAAGCAAAGCTTGAGGCTTAGAAATAAGCTGACATCACAGTGTGGGTCAAACCTAATGGGATAAGGATAATGTGGTGCACGTGTAGAACAACATAAAAAGGGTTTTAGAAGTTATCCTCAGCCACACTGGTTGAGGGGCAATGCGAATTCTTTAGTGAGGAAGGACTATAGAAAACTCAAAGCCGATTAATGCTTATTTATACATTGTAGTTTGATAATTCTCAACAAATTTATTTACATCAGTGTAATTCTCTAGTTAAAGAATTTCTCTAGGTTTCATTTTCTGTGAAACCATGAGAAATTGCACCATGAGTTATGCTGTTTCAGATTCACAATCATTTGCCTCCTAACATCTCCTGATGATCTTATTAGGCAGCTCGAATTGAATGTTATCAAAACTGAACTTCCTATCTTTCCCCTGAATCTTTTATTTCCTCGTAAATCATATTTGAGAGAATGACAAAACCAGCTGCCTAGTTGCAACCAAACCTGAAGTATGGATCATACCATTTTACACTATTCTCTTTCCACCTCCCATCCAATCAATCTACCAGACCCTTAGGTCCTGTCTCCTAATACTTCTTGAATCTATCTTTCTTTGTACTTTCACAGTGTTTGTAAGTTCAAGATCTTGTCACTTCTCATCTCTATAATTGTCTTTTTGGTCCCATTTTGACCACACTCTTGTGTGTCCTCTCTGGTTTAGTGATTTTCCTAAAATGCATATCTGATCATGTTATTTTCTTTTGCTTAAACTCCTTCAGGAGTTCCATAGAGCTTTCAGGATAAAGTAAACTCTGCTTCAGTACATGAGACCCTTGGGGATTTGAACCACAGCTCTCTCTCTACATTTATACCCCCCTCACCCATGGTGTATAGTTCCTTAGATGGATTGCTAAGTCACATCTTTCTATCTTCATACATGCTGTTTTTTCTAATGACTTCTACTTGTCCCTCGAAACTCACCTCATGACACCTTCTCTAGAAAGACTTCCAGTGAAACTCCTTAACTGAATAGTTAAGATTTCAATTTTT
>NW_006383015.1:5783750-5803617 GCF_000327345.1 Myotis davidii | reverse complement strand
TACACAAGAAAAAACCAGGAACACATGCACTGACA
The DNA here is from genome assembly GCF_000327345.1 of Myotis davidii. NCBI lineage: Eukaryota > Metazoa > Chordata > Mammalia > Chiroptera > Vespertilionidae > Myotis > Myotis davidii. The sequence goes on along the minus strand of NW_006383015.1, from coordinate 5,803,582 downwards.
TTTTCTACCTAATTCCTTTAACTTAGCCATCTTACTGTAATAATACTATTCTCAACAGTTAAAGGTTCGGCAATATCAAAGATAAATATACTTTATTGGCGCATAATCTTCAAAGAGAGTCTTAAGGTCTATGAACTAGGGAGCCAGCATAGAAATGGGTCAGAAGTCCAGGGTGTGCTCATGTGTATGACTTATGGTAAGGTAAAGGTTTCTATTTGTCAGTGATAAGACAGGTAGGTCAAGAGCAACCCCATTCATAAATCTGGTCTGGGTCAGATCCAATTCATAGATATTCAACCAATAGAAGTGTGAATTGCAATTGTTAGTGGCCTTGAACTGCCCCACCTTGGATCCTGGGAAATCAATGTGGCTTTGTTCAGCAGTGTCTGCCTGAAGGGACCATAAATCAGGAGCTTCCATACAAACCTTTTATTGTCAAGGCAATGGCAAAGAAAAATGATAGCAGTTATTCCATTTACACAGTTTAGTCTTTTTTCTTTCTCATTGATGTTTCTTCCAATTTTCTTTCCTTTTATTTATTTATTTATTTTGGTACCTCACTAATAGGAGAATATAACTTTTGAGTTTTTTTTCCCTAGAGAAATATGTGGTACAAAACAGCATATAATTCTTAGATAAAAATGTTTTAATAATTTTATTGGCTATCCTATATTTTGAACTGGTCAACCAAGAGGTTATTCAAAATGAGAGTTTTGGATTTTGATCACTGGAAACCATCTTTTATAATTTCATATCATGATTATATCTCAGACCTGCGACATTATAAATGCTACCCATGTTACTGGGTTTGTTCATTTGCCCCTATGAAAAGTGATTAGTGATTGGTAACCTCAGATGGTTAGGCTATGACAGTTTAATTGCCATTGATGTGGCATTGTGCACTCAGGATGCCCTGACACTTTGATTTGTTGTGATCTGTTGTGGCTTACAAGTAATTGGTCACTAATAATTGTTAAGGTCCCAAATACTGAGTGATTTTCTGTTTTACAAATTAGGCTGAATTCGCATGATTCCTGTGATGTGCTATTAGTGTTATTTACTTTCTGTTGTGGGAGAAATGGTACTGCTATAGACATTTGTCCTGGGTTTTCTTTTAATATAGATATCTTAATTGATTTCAGAGAGGAAGGGGAGAGAATCATTGATTGGCTGCCTCCTGCATGCACACTGGGGATGGAGCCTGCAACCTGGTCATGTGACCTGACCGGGAATTGAACCCTGACCTCCTGATTCATGGGCTCACGTTCAACCACTGAGCCACGGCAATTGGGCTATCCTGGGTTTTTATGCTAAATATTAATTAATTACCCATTTTCTTCCCTTTTCTTAGTAAAAGAAACCAGGATTTGTAGCTTGGTACATGTGTAGTTAGAATAATGACACTATTTCTGAGCTGCTCTTGTAGATAGGGGTGGCCATTGACTTAAGTTCTGGCCACTGGTTTGAAGGAGGAAGTGATACCTTAATTTATAGGAAGTATCTCTAAAGGGAGAGGATGAACTCTTTTTACTTCTTTCTCTTCTGCTGATTGGATTGGGATATGATGGTTTGAGCTCCAGCAACTCTCTTGCACTATGAGATACTCTGGTGAAGGAAGCCACATAAAAGGAGGTGGATCCCTTATTCTGTGGAGCCTCCTACCAAACTGACTTCTTGACTTAATGGTTGGGAAAGAGAACCATGTTTGTGTCTTGTTTAAACTTCAGCTATTCCCCGCCCCCCCCCCGATCTTAATTCTTCTTATTATAATATCCAAATAAAAAAAGTGAACTGAAAGTAATTATTTTATTATTTCAAAATCCTAGACCAAAGTTTCTGGTTTCTGAACTTTTCCCGGTGGATGACCCATGGGCCCTTCAACTCTAATGTTTACCAAATTTAACTCATTAGTTTTCCCTCCAAATTTTCTCCTATTGTGTTCCAAACTAAAACCTTGTGAATGCCTTCAATTTCTTTCCTCTCTTACTGTTTATGAGAGAATTCACCACAGTCAAGATTTTCTCCCTGAAGTGGTCTTCAAAATCAGAATACATTCTTGATTGAGTTTCTTGAGCAGTTTCTGTAGAAAATTAAATGTATTAATCAAGTTGTACCAAGTTGTTTCTTGTGCTTTATATATCTGTCCCATTTTTTTTGCACCATTAATTGTTAATTCAGAGTTGCTATTCAATACTTTAATTCAATTTCTGGAAACCTGATTGCATTTGCCCAAGGTATGACCACTGCTTTTGAAATTACAGATAAATTATGGGAAATAATTTATGTAAATGTAAATGGTACATGAGCTAAGTTATTCCTAATATATTTAATATTCTGTCATATCTAAATTTAAATCATTGATATCTGTAAAGTTTCCTTTTGTATAAAGTGATGGTTGAATAAATGTTAGTAGTTTTGTTTGGGTCTAATTATGAAAAATCATCTTACTGGACATTCATCAATATTAGTAATTGCCCAATATCTTCTAAATGACCTTTCTGTCTATGGAAAAACTAATACATCATAAGTATCCCCTGCGCTTCATGGAGTTTGAACTCAAGTTTTCAGCCTTGTTTGCAGCTAGATACAGTATATATCTAGATACAAGTTCTTTATCAATAATATTATTTGTAAATATTTTCTTCCACTTTTTGTTCTGTTCCCCCCCCCTTTTTTTTTATCCTTACCTGAGGATATGCTTATTATTTTAGAGAGAGGGGAAGGGAAAGATAGGTAGATAGAGAGATAGATAGATAGAGAGTAACACTCATGTGAGAAAGAATATTGATCGGTTGCCTTCTGTAAGTGCCCTGACCGGGATCAAACCCAAAACTTGAGTATGTGCCGTGGCTTGGAATCAAACCCACAACCTTTCAGTGTAGCAGACATCACTCCAATCAACTGAGCCACACCAGCCAGGGATGTCTTTTCACTTTCTTAATGGTACCTCTTCAGTATAAATACTTTTAATTTTTATTAAGTCCAACTTATTTAAAAATTTCATGGGTGATGTTTTGGTGTAGCCATGACTATTATCATTTTAAGAAATTATTTTTTCTACTTAAACTAGCCAGAGTGGATTTGTTGTTTATAAGTAGGAAATCTGATGGATGTGATAATTAACGAAGATCAAAAGAATTATATTTCCATTCCTGACATTTTGAATCCAAAATGGAGGCAAGCCACTCTGGAAACACAAAGCTTTATTTTGGACAGTTATAATTTTTGTTGCTTGACTTTGCTGCTGTCAACCAGAGGGTGCTATTGGCTCAGTTAACAAGGGACTTCCTCAGCTGATGCTTGAAACCGTTTAGATCTAAAACACTCCAGACGTTTTAAGTTGCAAACTCATGATTTTGGTCTCTATGGTTCTTATGAGAAGTTAGTGCTCTGTTTCATTGGACATCATTTGGACTGAGAAAAACAATTCTGAGAGCTCGAAGCGAATAATTAAATCCCATGAAAAATTAAGGTATTTAAATTACTGTTTCTTATTGTAAACAACTTAAAGCCACCATGGAATCTCAACATCTGAGCAAACTCTGGCGATATAAGAAGAGCACTGAATTAGGAGATGGGAGACCCAGGTTCAAGTCCTTGTCCTAAGAATAACTAGTTCTGTGATACTGAGCAGCTCACTCTTCTTATCTGAGCTTTTGTTTGTGATCTGTAAATTAAGCATGGAATGGATATTGCAGAGCTCCGTAGGCCTTCCTTAGATCTGTCAGTATAACCATCTGGTTATACTTTTTTTTCCTACCACAAATCATCCCTCTTTATTTTAGGATAGAATGAGCTGGATTTTCTCTACTTTACGGGCCAGAGGAGAAGAAAGTTTCTAAAAACCTGAGCTGACTGGAGTTCCACTTTTAATTTGACCCAGTGATCCCACTTCTAGGAATATATCCTAAGAAACATCAATAAGAAAGAATATGTGCACCCCTCTGTTCATAGCAGCGCTATTGACAATAGTTAAGAGATAGAAACAGCCCAAGTGTCCATCAGTAGATGAGTGGATAAAAAAACCAAACTGTGGTATATTTATACCATGTAATACTATGCAGCTGTAAAAAATAAGGTTCTCTTACCTTTTGAGACAGCATAGAAGGGCCTGGAGAGCATTATGCGAAGGGAAATAAGCCCGTCCCAGAAAGACAAGCATCACATGATCTCACTTATGTGTGGAATCTACTGAATAAACTGAGGAACAAAATAGATCCAGAGACAAGAAAGCTTGGGACAGACTGACAGACCTCAGAGGGAAGGACGGGAAGGGGACTGGGAAGAGATTAACCAAAGAATTTATGTGCCTATATGCATAACTCATGGGCACAGACAACAGTGTGATGAAGGCCTGGGGAGGAAGAGGGGTGGAGAGGTGCAATGGGAGCAAAAACGGGACATCTGAAATACTTTCAACAATAAAGAAATATTAAAACAAAAAAAAAAGCCTGAGCTGACTATTGTGTCTGCACATGTTTAAGGAAAGAACGCTCATGTAGGCTCATAGGAAGTGCTTGGTACTATTTCCTGCTGTGGGTGTGCTTGATTGTGGAGCAGAGATGGGCAAAGATTGTTGTTCCTTTGACCACTGCTGTTGACCCCTTGCTCTTTATCAGAGCCAGGGGCCTCATTGTGCAAAACAAATGTGTGCTCAGCAGAGGGTACCTCAGGCCAAGAGCAAGCCATACACACAACTATGAAGTAAATGAAGCTGAATTCTGCAGTAGTCATTACTTTTTGTGAATTCTCTGAAGTTTCGGTACACCATATTTAGTGAGACACTATAAGCAGAAGTGCCTATCACAGCAACTGTCAGAAAGTAGGCACTTCCCCCCGCTACCCTATGCCTTGCCCCCTAATGCACTATGGTACCTTTCATAAGCCTTTGGAACCTCCATTTGGTTTTATGTTCATCCAGGGTTCTCATTAAAGTTTGCCTAAGGCTTTGATTCTTTTTTTATACTTCTGCTTTGACTCAAAATTTACCTACTCTGTGTATTTTTCTTCTTGGACCCACTAGATAACTAGCTAGTAGAACCAAAGGGCAGTTTATTTAGAGACAAGGTATTAAATTAATTTAACTCATTTTTTTATTGAATGCTTTCTATCTGATAGGTAATACTCTAGTGATGAGGATACCTTAGGGCAAACACAAGTGATTCTGTCTCCAAGGAGCTTACATTCTAAACAGTGAAAAGTAGGGATATGAATCAGTAATGGATATGTTGTTTTTGCTGTCTTCAAATCCATTGAACTATTTCCTTATTTCTGGTCACTGTGCCCCAATATTTCTATGGGAAACTTGTTATCCTCTTTTGATTGGAGTCCTGGTGAAACTGTCCCTCAAGTACTTCAAATTTTCCTTAGCCAATTGGTGGGCTCATGACCATGCTGGACCAATCAGATGCTTTGTCAGATTGCGTAACAAAAGGACTGACCATTACTGGAGTGTATTCAGTACAAAGATGGCGCTCTGACAAAGGCCATGGATTCTTGTAAACCTCGAGCTTCACTAAAGAGTGAACCTCAGAACTTCACTAATGCTGGTTGCTTCCTAAGGCCTTATTCTTTGTTCCCTCTGTGCAAAATCTCCTTCAAAGCTTCTTAAGTTATTGCGTTTTGTGTTACTTGGAACCCAGCAACCCTAACTATATTAAATTGGTTAAGTAGGATGCATCACATTTATATATAAAAAAAATCTCTATTTGTTAGCTTAAATTCAACTCCAAATCTCATCCACTGGATTGGCAGAAAATTTAATATAATTTTATTGGGGTTCTCCTTCTCGGAAGGGATAAAACTAAGAAAACTCCTGTTGTCATCAGTCACTTGTCCACATGGGTCATTGTTGAAATAGCCACTATCACAGCATTTATACTACATCAGGGACAAGGGAATCTTTGATATGGCCCCTGAGTTAGGTTTCAGTTTCTATAGGTGCACCTGTGAAACTGTACATTTAAGTATATATAATTTCTCTAAAACTTTGTACTCTCCGCCTAATTATTCTGATGAAAATCCTCCCTCAGACAGGTACTTTATCTGAGAGTTTTTGCTATCTTCTAAGAACATAGGGCAAACTATCGTATTCTTTCTGCTTTGTTCATTCGCCTGTCTTCTCTAAATGACCCTGATTTGTGTATTGAACTCTAGGAATAATTCATTTATTTATTCATTTAAGATGTATTTATTAAGTTATGCCCAGTCCCAGGTCCTATGTCCTGTATAAAGCTATGGAATTACAAAGAAGAACTTATTACAGTCTCTATAAAACAATGACTCATAGTCAGGGCGAGAAAGGTTGGTTAGTGAGGTGGTGGTTAAATAATCAAGTAATTATGGCCCTGATAAGTGCCACAAGAGAGGTGTAAAAATAGGCACAATGAGAGCACAGAGGAAGCTCTTGAATGTTTAAAGGTGTCATGTCATGGGTGGTTTGCAGAAGGAAAGGATAACTGAGTTAAGTCTGGAACAAATAGGCATTTGCTTAATGTACATAATGAACAAAGTAATATGGAGAGGGGGAGGAAGGGAGATTAAGATGATTGAGAGAGAAAGAGAGAGGAGAGAGAGAGAGAGAGAGAGAGAATGAGAGAGAATCACTGATCAGCTGCTTCCTGCGCTGACTTGTGCTAAAATATTAAAGTAGTTCTACGTGATGGATGTGACTGGAGTGAAGAGTTCATTGGGGCCTGATGGGAAATGAGCAGGAAGAGGTAGGCAGAGGACAAAGCATAGTGGGTAGAGGATGAGTTTTATAATTGGGCTGTTCTATGTGAAAACTCAAGTTCTGCCCCTTTGGTGTTGTCAACTCGAGGAAGTCACTTAACCTAGTGTTTTTATCTGTAAAAGGGAAAGGTAGCCATACCTTCATTTTAACGTTATTATAAGGGTTTAATGGATTCATGAATGTAACGTACAGCAGGTCCTCAAATAATGTTTGTTTCATTCAATGCTGGTGGAGTTTGCATGTTCTACCCATGTCTGCATGGGTTGTCTCAGGGTACTTCAGTTTCCTCCCACATCTCAAAGATGTGCACATGAGGTGACTGGCATGTTTAAGTTGGACCGTTGTGAGTGAGTGTGGGTGGGTGTGAGTGTCCCCTGGGATAGCAGAGTGTCCTGTTCAGGGCGGGTTCTCTCCTTGTGCCCTGAGCTGCTAGGAGAGGCTCAGGCTACCTGTGACCCTGAACTGGAATAAGCAGATTGGAAAATAATAATCTTACTTGTGTTTGTTAATCTTTCTAATAATATGTTATAGCTCACATTTATTTCAATGTTTAATGTTAAAAAATATTACAAGTATTTTGAGTATTTATTTAGAAGTTTGGTGATGTTTTTGTGACCAGCAATATGACATAGGCACTTAACTTTTTTTTTTTTTCAAGTAGCCTATGGTGAAATTGGTTTAGTTATACATAGTTTCACTTAAAGGAGCAATTTCCAAGAACCTGTCGGTGACGTTGAGTTAGGACTTACTGTACCTAGCACCGGTGTCTGCCAGACAGCAGGATTCAAGAAATCTCTCTCTCTCCCCCTTCCCCACACACCCTGACATTTATCACAAAAGCCATAAAGCTGAAGGTTACTGATAAAAAGTGCTTGGTGAATGCATGTGGGAAGGAGTGGGAAATTGATTGAAGAGAGGAGGATGAAGCTGGATTAAAGAGAGCCTTTGAAGCTGGGGAGAAGCTTTTGTGAGTTAATATCACAAGCTTAAACATTACTTAATTACAAGCATAGTATTAAAATAAAAACAGAAACCTATGATACAAATGGCTATAATCCTGTCAGCTAATCAATCAATACTGTGATTTCTCTCTGACACTTTTGTTTGGTAAAGAGCAAAATCTCTACCATTTTCAATTTTTACAGATTTGCAGAAGTAGTATAGATGGGATATTTATATTTGAATTGTTACTTAAAATTAAGCCGTGGCATTTTTTTTAAAGTTATTTGACAGCCATTTTTAGTTCTTTTTTTCTTCTTATCTTCTTTCTTCTGCTTAGGAAATCATTGTTAATAACTGGATGTGTTTCCCTCCACACCTTTCCTTGTGCCCATAAAAGTATATACAAACAAAAACACGTATACTAAGTATTGTCCATTTTCCTAAAAATGGAATAACTTACTTTCTTACATAAAAATATGTCAAGGAAATCTAGCTAATTGCAGGAATCCCATAAATATGGAACACTATGCACATACTGAAAAATAATCATATCATTGTGAGATCTATGAGGGACTTTTGAGATCACCTACACTAGTGGTCCCAAAGGGAGGTTTCCCCAGTGTACTTATCTTCCTAGTGGGCAGAGATTTTGAACATAGGAGAAGTGTTGAAAACTCTTTTAAAGATTACTCTAGCAGTAGTGGGAGAAAGGTTTAGAGAGAGGTCTCTGGGCCATCTTCCAGGTCTCAATTTGAATGTTACTTCCTTGGGAAAATGTTCTCTGATAACCCTGACTAGGATAAGTCACCCTCTTAAATGTTCTAATAGAATTTTCTATTTATTTTTGTCTTATATTCACTGGCACACTATTTATAAAGTACTATTTATTAATAAACTATTATTATTCCTATTTTGTGCACCTTATGTCTTCATTACCTAATGTAAAGACAAAAAAAAAAAAGAATGAATGAGCAGAGGATTGTGGGAGTGGAGTGCAGGGCAATTATACAGGTATTGGAATTTGATGCAGTGGAGTGGGAGTGAGGATGACAGTCAGTGCAAGGAGGTGGCATCGAGGGCTCAGAGACTGATTCTTTCCTTGTGAATTCATGGCAGTTAAGGTTATATTCCTTAACACATTAGGACCATAAACTGGCCTTCATTGGTCCTCTTGGGAATAATTCGACTCTCGGTAACAGACTCATGGTAACCAAATGTGTAATTTATTGGAAACATGCCAAGGTACCTCAGAGATGAAAAGGGTAAGGCAAGCAGTAGTGCCTCCGGAACTTAAGTGGTGGACCTTCCGAGGTCATTTCAGCTGTGTCTGCTACATTCTTCTTCCTTTAGTTCCATGTTCATGGGTGTGAGAGAGGCAGATCTGTCATCCTATTTACTGCTGACTATAATAGGTCAAGGGAATCTAAAGTAAGGTGGTTTGTAGTAGCAATTGAGGGGAAAATGTTGTTATTGGGGCAAGATCTGTCCATAGAAAAATTGGACAGAATATAGTGGCTAAATAACTATGGATAAAGAGTGCCCTGGCTGGTATGGTTTAGTTGATTGTGTATCATCCCATGGGCCAAGAGGCCACCGGTTCAATTCCCAGTCAGAGCACATGCTTGGGTTGCGGGCTTGATCCCCAGTAAGGGGCATGCAGGAGGCAGCCAATTGGTGTTTTTTTCTTTCTCTCACCTGTCTCCCTTCCCCTCTCTCTAAAATCAATAAAAACATATTTTAAATAAATAAATATGGGGCAGGAGAAAAAGGATTAATGAAAGAAAATGTTAACTTTTACAGCCTGAAAAATGATCAAGGAAATAATAATACTAAGAAAAATTTTGAAATGCAGAATGATTTTGGGGGGGGGGAGGTGGTGGTGAAAGGGAAGGAATTATTATTTGTTTAGCTTTATGCATATTTGAGTTTATTGTGATGGTGAGAAGTCCAAGTTAAGAATTTTAAAGGGATAGTGAATATAGTAGGGGACATACAAAGTCAGGTGTTGGCAGAATAGCTTGCCTTGCTTAATTCTGTATATCTCTACCTTTTTTATTTCTTTTGAACATAGGAACCATGTCTTAATTATCTCTCATTCTCCTAAGTCTTGCTGAGCACTCAGTAGGTGCAAAAGAAGCCACTGTGACATTCAATGGAAATCTACAGAGAAAAGAGCAAAGTACTAAGAAATTTCCACTTTCTCCTAGGAAAATGTTCAAAATTTTACCGTCATTTTTTTTTAAGGCTCTGCTGGAATTAACCTATTTTAGAGACTACCACTTTTGCTAGCCAGAGAATCCATCTGCATCATTTATTTCCTTCAGTCAAATTTATGGCTAGGAGAAGATTCTTCGCTTTCATTCAGCCTCTCTTGGATGTTGGGTTTATTGCATTACAGATGTTTATGCCTTAAACATTAGCTTCTTCAGAGAAAACAATGAGACAATTTAGTCTTGGTTTTTCTTTGATTCTGACAACAAAGAAAAAATCTGGAAAAAATAGCATTACAGAATATTTTTGCTTACGCTTCACTTCTCAATCAATACTTGCACCAACCGCCAGAGACAGAATGTCTTCCTTCACTTGGATGTAGAAACTAGGTTAGACACCCAGATAATAGGTGACAGACGGTATTTAGAGACAGATGGAGATGGATAAAATATAGATTTTATTTGATTTCATCTTAACTGCATTTATTCTATCCCCATTTTATTGCCCATTCATTGTTCCATGTCAGTTCAATTCTATTCTATTTCAACTTGAGATATACACACAATATAATGCTAGACATTTTCACTCAAAAGCATTTTAGATCTTGTCACCAGCTAAATCTTCTCTTTTTATGGATTTCAAGTTTCCTATAATGAATTTTAGTGACTTCAGGTTTCTAACTTTTTAAAACTTGTAGACTGTAAACATTTTATTAAAATTGTAATTCTATTATATTTTGACAAGGGTTACCACTTTATACTTATTTCCATGACAAAAAGGTTGCTACTTAAAGCAGTTTAGCGACTTGCATAAAGGCATAAAGTCACTTATCTAAAAATTGGGCAAAATTGTTAAGTTCCTGTACAAAATAGGTTGTTATATTAAGTAAAATGCAATTTTTGACAGGTGAAGTTATTAACTCTCTAAATGAGTTAGTTTCTTCTGATTTGGAATTATGTCTGTGGCAAATACCAAAAATTTGCTCTTCTAAATGTCATTGATACTCAATAAAGTAAATTACATATTTTTTTCTATCCTCGACTATAAAGTAAAATTATCCACTCTTCTCCATCAGATCCTCTTTCATATTTTGCAATAATATCAAAATGATTGAGCAATGGCTAGAACACTGCTAACCATTTTGCCTGAGAAAGGTGCTCAGGCTGATTTTACAGAGGAGGAAACCAAGGTGCATAAATGTTAATTAATTTACTCAAATAAGTGGTGGAATTAACATTTAAATTCAGATGATTTAACTTCAGAATCTGCATGTTCGACCACTACTGCCACCCATTTCAGGCATAGTTGTCTTTGGTACACACATGAGGTATATGAGGATAAATATGACAGTTCCTGAAGCAAATATTTTTTGTTCTGGCCTGCTGTGAGAGGTGTTCAACCACAGGGCAGTTTATTTGAGGTAGCTGTCTTTTATTGAGTGATTTTGGTAACGTAAACCCATGCTTATAATAACAGTGCTGGGAGGTAAGTACTATATTAGCATTTTTATTCTTCCGATGAGGAAACCGTGGCTGAGGAAGATGATATAGCTTAACTTAAGGTAGTGGTTGTGAATGTTAATGGTAAAGTAAGCAGTTAGATCAAGTTCCAGAATCATCCTGCACTATCACAGATACTGCCTACTTGTTTTTACCCCAATCTCCGTTCATAATCTAGTTCTGGTGTGTATATGGCTTACAGTCAGCTGCTTCAGAATCAGCTGAGGTGCTTGTTAAAAAGAAAGCTCCTCCCTCTCTCCCCCCGACCACCCCACCCCATTCCAAGTGTAATAATTCAGATTTAGTAGAACATGGCCCAAGAATCTGCATTTTAACAATAATTCCTTGCACAATAAGCTTGGAGCACAACTGTTTTGGTTACTAATAAGAAACTGTTTCTGAGCAAGATAATGATTTTCTAATCTTTAGTTTTAAGTCTTACGTGTGTGTTTTGAAAAATAACTTAATATTGTCCTAAAAACTCTTTCCATGTCACCAGTTGAATAAAAGCACAAGGCTTGAACACTCTTTAGGACATGACTGAAAATTTCTGGTTTCTAATACAGGAAAAATGATGATAGAAGGAGCAACTCGCATGCAAGTTGGAAGACCATGGCCTTGGGCTGAAAACCCTAGGCAATGAATTTAGGCCACAGTGGGAAAAGATGGGGAAAAAAGTTGGAGCTCTGCAAAGAAGATAATTCTATGTTCGGTTTGTAATTTTGGACAGAATTCTTGGGCCAGCCGTTAGCTCCAGTGGTTTCTATTTAGCATTGTGCAACGGTCTCTCAATTGTCTAGTGATTTACCAGTTATTTCAGGCTTTCTATTTCTTTGGTACTTATCATTCCATGACTACTGAAAAAGTGAACAATAAAAGTAATCAGCTGGGAACATTTTAATGAGGCAGTCCAATCTGAAGCTTTGCATTTAAATATTTGTTCAAATTTGAGGAGATTACGCTTCCAAACTCTGTTTTACTTGGCCTAATGCATGAGAAAAGACAAAAAAGATTAGAGGATTTCTGGTAACTTTGAGCTACAGAAAAAAAGAAAAAGGTTGTTTATGGGGAAGAGTTTTTAGTAGAATGCTCTTTGAACAGATGGTTTGCTTAAATTGTTTACACTCCACTACCAAAAAGATTTGAGAGCAAGATTTTAATTTGGCCTTGATATGAGGTGAAACTCTAACCAGGTTGTACTATGTCCTAAATGTTAAACTTTAAGCACAAATGAATCATTATAACCCAATTTTTTTGTTCCTCTGTGCGGCACATGGCTTTCTAGACTGCATTGTTCTTGTGAGTTGGAGACCCCGAATATAATTCCCCCGATTTAATGGCTGGAAAACGTACACTCACACATTAATTAGTAGGTCAAGGTCTTTAAATCAGTGAGGAGAATGAGGATTTCCGACTGGTTCACTTGATTTCTCTTCCAAAGATACAAGGGTTTGTTAATTTTGGAAATCCACATTTTCTCGGTAATCTTATTTAGTTAGGTCTCTGATTAGCACTATATTTCCAAATCACAGTTTTCATTTAGGGCCTCTTAGGTGAAAGTTTAAGCATTTCATTAGTCTCAACTAGATCACAAAGAACTAGGAGGCATTCTGGAGAATGTGTAATTAATTTTGGAGGGTTGTGAGACTGCTCCAAACTTTAAAATAAGGCATCAAGGTCTGTATCATTGCCAGATTTAAAGAGAAAAAGGTTAATTGGTGTTTAACCTTAGAGTCATTTGAAAGGGGAATATGTTACTTGGAAAGTGTTACATGAAAAATTATTCCAAAGAATGTAGGAAGAACCTGGTTAAAAAAGTCCCAAATGAATGGCTCTCTACTTAGCAGTCCTAAATTCTGAATTACTCTCTTTTCTTTAAATAGTCTTATATACGACTGAAGTAGATGCAGGTTTTTCTGTCTTTCCACTATTTCCTATTAGGAATAGGGTGGTTATTAGAAAGGGTGACTCATGCAGGATCAATAGCTAATAGTTATGTCTGGCTTTTTAAATTAAAATTTGCTAGGTCAAAAAAGATAAGCAGATGGTTTAGGTTTTTATGTAGTGGTATATATGCTGATGCTCAGGATTCTGAATTATTCTATTAAATTAAGTTTAGTTTGAAGTTATTTATTTAGAACTTCTTATTTAAAAGATAGCTAGTTCTTAATAAAAATCCATGTTTACCAGTGAGCTTAGTACTAATTAAACAGTTCTTATACATGGTGCCTTATACCTACCTGGTCAGCAGTTCTACCAACTTGACTATAGGTCTGACTCACAGTCCAAATGAGATATTTTTTTTATAGAATATAGTACTGAGCAATGAAGATCATACCCTTTGACTGTGGTTGACCGAGTTTTCCAGATTAATAAGGTCTTCAAGAAGATGATCCTGCAAAAACTGATCTGTTATTATCAATGACCGATGACGTTAAGAAGGGTTGGGAAGAGCAGTGCTGAGGAGGGAAGAAAGGAACTTACGGGTGTGGGATTTTACTGGAGAGTAGCATGACCACGAGGGACAGGGAACCAGCAGCATCACCCTGCACTATCTCAAATCGTTGGATTCTTATGGACTTAGAGAATACCCTAAGAATTAAAAGGGTTTCTGGTTTCCAAACGCTTAAATTTAGGTCAGACGTTTGGAAAACTGAAAGCGTTTCATGATCAGAGCGTCTTGAGACTGCAAAAATAACAACAGTGGTAAATAGTGGTTACCACTTCTGTGGCACTTATTGTATGCTAGATATTGTAGACACTGTCTAAAAATCAATCATCTAATTCTCACTACATCCCTATGAGATAGGCAATGCCATTATTCTAGTTGCACAGATGGGAAACAAAAGCACAGGGAAAGTAAGTAGGCCATTTTCCCAAATACACAGACTTAGTAAGTAGTGGAACAGGTTCTCAACCAGGCAGTAGGCTCCTGAGTCTGTGTTCTCACTTACAGCCTGTACAGAGAATGAGATTCCTCAGGCTTATACCCATCCATCGAAGCTGTGCATGCCTAGATTCATGGAAACAGTGGCAACAGGCTATTTATCTGGCTTTCCAAAACAATGCAAATTAATCTATTTTCTGGAAAGGAATCACTTTGTATATTTCCTAGATTTGCAAGTTCGGGGCTTCTGGGATGCTCTCTCTGTGTCTGGAAGGCACCTGACAGTGGCCTAGCAAGGGAGATCCATCAAATGATCATTCATACACCCCATGGGAGCAAGTTCATTTCGGAGTAAGCAAAAATGATCTTTTGTTCCTCTTCCTCTTCAAAGGAAAGCCGCTGGGGAGCAGGGAAACCAACTCCCACAGCCCCCACTGCCTGGCTGAGTCAGATGGTCATCTGTGAATCAAGCTGGTGTCCTCAGCTGTCCTTTGTCGGCTGCCCTCTGGTGAGTCCAAGTGTAGTGTGACTGATAAAGGCATGTTGGCTGTTCACGTTCTGATGAGTGAGCACTTGGCTGCTGCTATCACATAGCTTCTAAAAAGAAGCATTAGACACCCTGTGGGGAAATGAGCAACGTTTCAATGGCAGAAATGCTGCTTGTGGAGGCGCATGTTGCTTAGGTGACCAGCTAGCCCTGCAGTGACTGATGGATACCCCATTCATTTCAGGGGTGATTCACTTGTGCTATGAAAGGGATGAAGGGCACCTTTGAAGGAGGAGGGACCTTGCATCATCACTCCATCTTTCTTCTGCTTAATGCAAACTCATTCTGGAAGGATAAATGACTGTTCACACTTGCATCAGCTACCAAACCCCATTAATATGTGTTGCTGCGGGTTGGATTTGTACATTTCCAGGATTGTCCCACTGTGGCTGTTATCGACCTCCGTACATGGCATTGAGTGGATGCTTTTGTTAACTTGAAAGTATCTTAGAAAAAAAAGGCAGTAAGTTTCCAAGAAGTCTTATCAGCGGATCTACTTTAAATGGAAGTATATCATTGATAAGACAATATAGTGGGTTTGAAACTTTATACAGAGATGTACAGAGATGATTGTTTATTTTTCTATCACTGAACCCAACTCAGCTCAAGCCCCTATTTGCTCAGTTGGCTCAGAAGTGTTACTCTTGCCACTTCAACTTAGTTTAGTTACTTGCTGTGTATTCAGTGAAATTCTGAGATTATCTTTCTGGCCCCTTCTTTGATTCTCTCTAGAGATGATATAAGTTCTTGTGTGACTTAGACATTTCCCTGGCACTGGGAGAGGAACGTCTTGTGTCTTAGGTCTTCTCTGGTTCCTGCTGGCTTCCATTGAGGTCTAGCAGTGAGGTCTCGCTCTTGGACCTCATGTGCAGTATCTGGGGTTGATATAGTTGAACCTGCCTAAGCGTCTGTTCTAGGGGTTCAGACTCTAAACCCCATATTTTCATTCTGCTGCCCTTTAGGCCACAGCCCACTAAGCACTTCTCCAGTTTCCCTTAGAAAATGCTCAAGAACTCATGGCTGCTTTCTGTGTAGAAAGTGGACTCTGGGGCACTCTAGGAAGCTTCCTGTGGCTCATCTGTCTAGCAGTGGTTCTCAACCTGTGGGTCGCGACCATAGGAAAACACATATAGCATATCAGATATTTACATTATGATTCATAACAGTAACAAAATTACAGTTATGAAGTAGCAACTAAAGTAATTTTATGGTTGGGGGTCACCACGACATGAGGAGCTGTATTAAAGGGTCATGGCATTAGGAAGGTTGAGAACCACTGGGAGCCTTCCCCAGCCGTGGTGATCACTTGTGTGCCATGTTGCTTTGATGCCACACACACCAAAAAGGGAATTTCCTAAGAGTTTGTGGGACTCCCTGGCTATGCTTTGAGAAACAAAGCATTTGCATTCTGCTCTGGGTATATTAACTGATTTTCTATTCTGGGGTTTTAATCATAGTGTGGTGGGTGGGTAGGTAGAGAGCAGGTTAGAAGACATCTACCCATGTCAGCATGCTACAACATGCTCAGCCTCTTAAGACTCTCACCTGGCTCATCTCCTTTTCCCCTCCCTTTCACCCTCTCTCACCTCTCATTAAAGGCTCTATCAACCTTTTACTGTTGGGAAAACCTAATGTTTTATCTCTGCTCTGAGTTTTACGCTAAAAATATAGTGCTGAGTCATTTAAGCTTTGGCTCATTGAAACCTACTAGTCCGTTTCCTCACAATCATACCTGAAAGCCTTGCTTTCCAGAATGTTGTCTCTGGAAATGCTACTGGCTTTCAAAAAAAAAAAAAGTCAGATTCAAATACCAAAACTGAAGGATAGCATTTTGGTTCTCTGCTGTATTTATCCTCTCCTGGAAGTAAGGGATGCAGTTGTTTGATCCAGTGGTAGAGTGGGAAATACAGACTCCTGGGGAAGAAAATGCATCAGTTAATAATTCAAAAACATGTCCCAGCAACAACACTTTTCTCTTTTAACTGCATGTCCCTATAAAAAAAATTCAGGTTCTCCTCCCTTTTTCCTTCTCCAGAGGATTGGAAGTTTCTCATTATTGGGTAAGGTTCTATGTAACTGAGCTTAACCCTTGCACCCCTAAATAAGATTGTTGCCCATCTATGGACCATCTAAAGTGGGTTACTATGAGGGAGGAACTACTGTGATCTTCACTTTTGAGAGGAAAAGACTGAATTGAGGAGATTATGACTAGGTTCACTCACCGAGAAAGTAACAATGCTGGGATTCAAACCCAGTTTGTAACTTATCTAAAATTTCTAAAGTTGACATAACACTGGCAATTCCAATGTAAGCTTACTTCAGCCTTATCACACACACATGAAGCTAAATCATCCTGAAAACATTACATGAAAATTAAGTTCCTACAAAAGGATTTTATATGAATACAATTATAAGTAATTACATAATTTTTAAATTTGAAAGAAAATCAGTTCACAAGTTTCTAATAATCCCAAAGTTTATTTTTTCTGAATAGTTTAAAAAATACATTCTAGTTAAATAGTGCTTATAAATAGTAGCAGTTTTTTTAAAAATATAAGCCCGGTGGGTTGGTAATGCAAAATGACTCAGCAAGTCTTCACTGGAACCATAGTAATACCAACTGAAATATCTACTGTCATAATGCCTTTGTAGGGAATAATTTAGTTTCCTCATAGATCTTACACCTACTCAGCCATTAGAAAAGATGAAATGCTGCAATTTTGCAACAACATGAGTGGATCTTGAGAATATCATGCTAAGCGAAATAAGTCAGGCAGAAAAAGTCAAGAAGTATATGATTTCACTCATGTGGGATATAAAACTGAAAGTAACAAATGAATAAACAAGACAGACAAACAAAGACTCATAGACACAGACAATAGTGTGGTGGTTACCAGAGGGAAGCAGGGTGGGAAGTGTAGTAGAGGGTAAAGGGGGCCAAATATAGGTGAGGCAAGAAGATTTGAATTTGGGTGGTGGGCACATAATGCGATATACAGAAGATGTACCATAGAATTGTACGCTTGAAACTCATATAATTAACCAATGTCCACCCCTATAAATATAATTTTAAAACTGAGAGGGAAATAAAATTAAGGCAGAAAGAATGTAAGAATGAATAGCTCAATAGAAACCTTGAATAATTTTTTATTCCTTCTTAAATTAAAGTTAAATATTACAAGAAAAATAAACATGAAGAGCAAAAAGCTTATGTATTATTAATGGGTGATTTCAGTGTGTGTTTCAAGTGGTAGAAATGTCAGCAGTTGAAAGTGTGTGATAAATTTATGTCATATTCATGAGCACACCAGAAACCCAGAAAGATATGAAGTTCACCATTCCCTTCCTTAATGATACTAGATGCATTTTAATAGGAATTTCTTAAACTTGTGTACTTTGAAATGCTGATAAGCTCTGGTGGTGTATCATATATGATCTGATGATGAATTATCGGTTTTGGATTTCTGTTTCCTCAAAGCACCACCAGGTTCAGTTACAGCGTATTATTACTAAGGGGTTAATTTTCAAGCCAATGAGTGGTGAGAATGGCCAGGGATAAGGGAAGGGGGAAAAAGCAATTATAGTTGATGTAATTCTTTCCATGTGAATACTTTATTCTGTTTTTTTTCTTCTTTTTTGCATTTGCTGTGTATTGTGGAAGGAATGACAATTGCCTAATTTAGTCTGGCCAGAGAAATAGGCGTGGGGTTAGTAAAGATTTTATGTGCAGGATGGGGAGCTCACGCTAGCGTGGAACTGTCATCCGCCTCCAGTGGTGGGCCTGCCACACATAAATAACATAAACAACACCTGCCAAAACAGCCCTCTGAAGTATTCAGTAGTGACATGCCTGAGTATTGAGTAGGTGTTCCGCAGTTACATTCAACTGCTGTTCAATTATAGTCTTAATCAAATATGATACCCTGATTCCAAGGTGGATATTTTATGCCATCAATTTGTAGCAAACTACCAAATTTCCCTGAAGAGTGTGTCTTTTTATATGAAAATTATAAGACAGCAGTGATTCTTTTAGGATCAGTGGTGATATGATTCATCGGGTACTGTTGACAGGTGATGTGCTGTGCTTAGTCTGACCTCGCACAGAGGCTGACACAGTCTGCTATCCTACAAAACGTGACATTTCCTTTTCACGCCATCCCCAGTGCCACTAATCTTTCCAGGCTGAAATAGCAGTACTCTGTTAGAGCTATAGACAATGATTTACACACACACACACACACACACACACACACACACACACACACGTTCTCTGCTGCATAGACAAGTATAAGATTAAAACTTAAGTGTTTAACTCTTACTTAAGTGTATCTCTCTGGTAATGAGCAGTGAGTTCTCTTCCCATAGATTATGACTTTCTTTGATCCTCCTGCCTGGGGACAACAGCATCATTAATTATCTTTTCTGCAGTAGCCATTTTTATTTGTGGCAGGATTTGAAATAAGAATAGAGATTGTACAATTATATAATGAAATTATCTTCCAAATTTACAAGGTGCCATTTTCAGAATTCCTATCTTGTCCCAATATGCTATCCAAGTTATTTTAAAAATGTGTTTTTGTTGATTTTAAAGAGATGAGAAGGGAGATGAATAGAGAGATAGAAACATCAATGAGAGAGAAACATCAATCAGCTGCCTCCTTCATGCCCCCTACTGGGGATCAAGCCCACAATCCATGCATGTGACCTGACCAGAAATTGAACTGGTGACCTCTTGGTTCATGGGTCAACCACTGAGCCACCCTGGTTGGGCAGTGCTATTCAAGTTTTAAAAGTCTTTATAAACTTTATAGGGGGCCTACATTTCCTATTATAATAAAGCCTATATCCTTATTTTTCCATATTTATTTATATACATACATAATGATGCTATATTTGAAATGTTCTACTTCTGTATATTATAGATTGTATAATATAGCCCAGACTCAGGGTTCAAGTTATCTTTTGAAAAAAATCAGGAAAAATTAATTTTGTAGTGGCTAAACTTATTCAGTA
>NW_006383015.1:5763598-5783627 GCF_000327345.1 Myotis davidii | reverse complement strand
GGGTCCCCACTGGGGTGCCTGGCCAGCCTGGGTGAGGGGCTGAGGGCTGTTTTCAGGCTGGCGGGTGACAGAAGCTCCCAACCGCTCCTTTTTTCATTTCTTGTTTTTTTATTCTGGGCCAGCTTTAGCTCTGAGGCTTGGCTCCAGCTCTGAGGCCTCCGCTGCTGAAAGTAGGTATCTGGTTTGTTTTGATTCTATAATCGAAACGCTGTATCAACTCCAGCTCTGAGATCCTGGCTCACTGAAAGCTGGTTTTGGGGTTTTGTTTAAGCTTCCATATTTGTTACAATGTTCAAACTGCAGGCTCAGAGGCTGGCAACGGCAGGCGGGAAACATTGGAGTCCTCTGTCACTGAAGCAAGCAAACCTCATGTTCGCTTCAAGCTGCCTGATTGCCGGCCGCCATCTTGGCTGCAGTTAATTTGCATATCTCACTGATTAGCCAATGGGAAGGGTAGTGGACATATGGCTAATTACCATGTTTCTCTTTTATTAGATAGGATATATATATCGGCATTTTCTTATAATTTATTGTAATACAAACATATTGCAGATAAAGTAGACAATAAAAAACATTACTTATCATCCTCCTCTGAAACTACCCTTTTTAGTATCATACTTATTATCTACTTTTAGCAACATGAGTAGCACATTGCTGTATTGTCCATGTGAAACATTAAACCATTATGGATGAGGTTAAAATGTTCCTTGACAACACTCCTCCCTATGGAAACCTTCCTGGGGAGAATATTATTACCAATTTGATAATATCCTTTCAGATTTTTTTCCAGTCATTCACAGATAAACGTTTTATGATGTTGGTTTTGTATGTGTATCATATGTATAGTTCGATAAATTACCTTTCTCACCAGTATGCCTTAGAGATCTTTCTTAGCTACGCTTCACCACTATTGAGTAGGGGAATCTTGAGAAGACAACTTAACTGTTGTGCCTCAGTTTCCTCATGTGTAAAACTAGAACACCAACAGGACCTGCTCATAGGGTTGTTGGGAGATTCATTAAGTGAAAATATGTGAAATGCAGAGCCAATACCAGAGAGAACTCTGTGTCAGTTGTTTGCTTACTCTTTGTATGTAGATATCTAGTTTAATCTGCTGCAAACTGTTCCGCAGAATTGGCAGACCATGTTTTATTTAGTCATAGCCATTGATTCTTTCGAAGCAAGGTTTGGAAGAACCCTCAGAAAGCTCAAATGTGCAAAGAAAATGTAGCTTATTATTGTTTTAAATAACTGATCTGATCTATTTCACTGCTAAAAAAAGTAAACTTTAGTTCAATCTGGTAAACTTTGCCTTGAGTCCAATGCTGCAATCCAAATACTCTCCTTAATACCTCTGTCCTTGCTTGGTTGACTGAGAGAAATTCTCAATTTTTTCAAGCTCCATTTATTCAACCTATTCCTCATCAAGATGGCATGTGGCTGTTTAGCTTACTGGTTTGGTGGTGGAGAGGGAAAAGGTGCCGGATTGATGTGGTGTCCTCTGCGATGTCTGCAAGGGCCTGAGCTGGTTTGTTCTCTCTGCTGGTCCCCGCTGTGGTGTTATGTTCCATCTGTTCTTTGGGGTGATCCTGGGTAAGCTACTTGTTCCTCGTCTGAAATGATCTGCTTGCAATAGTCCTTTTATCCCCATCCCAGGCCTCATAACCCCTCTGGTATCTCAGACCCTCTGTGTTGCCACAATGTGGACTTGGTTGGTTCTGGGTCTCCAGTTTCTGGACCTGGAAAGCCATAATCTCTGTCTCAGGGTCATGTACCTGCTGGCCTGCTGCTGTCATTTCTGCTCCATGATTTCTTTACTTCCTGGAAGAGCTGTCCTGGATGAGGGCCCAAGGGTGGGAGTGGGAAAAGGAGATCCGTGTTGGTCCCCCGTGTCCCTTTCTTCTTCCCTCCCTCACAGCCTAGACGTGGTGGGTTTCAGGCTATCCACCCCTCTATGCCATTTCCTCCTGCTACCTTCAACCTCAGTGCCCAGTGATTATAATAGAAAGGGTTGGCCTCTTTGTAATATGAAATAATGCTATCTTATCTGAGTCTTCTAGGCTAGGATTGATAAATTGATAAGAGTTTATAGATTTTAAAATATCTTCTTTTCCTTCAACAAATCTTATTTTATAGTATTACTAGAGGCCTGTTGCAGGAAGATTCCTGCAAGAATAGGGCTTCTAGCGGCTGGAGTGAAGCAGAGAGGGAAGCAAAACTGGCTGAGGTGGGCTTCGCTCCCACTCTGAGCCGCTCCTGTTGGGTTCCCCCTCCTGCTCCCAGCCAATCCTGCTGGGTCCCCCCCACCCTCCCTCTCCCAGGTGCTCCTGCTGCATTTCCCCTCCTGCATGCAGGAAGATTCCTGCAAGAATAGGGCTTCCAGCAGCTGGAACGAAGCAGAGAGGGGGTGAAACCCGCTGAGGTGGGCTTCACTCCCACTCCCAGCCGCTGCAGCTGGGTTTCCCCTCCCTTTCTCCGGGTTTCCCCTCAGCTCCCAGCCCCTCCTGCTCCCAGGCACTTTGGCAGGATTCCCCTCCTACTCCCAGGTGCTGCTCCTTCCCCTCCAAGCTGCTGCCTCTCCAGCTCGCAGCCCCTGTGGCTGGGTTTGCCCTTCCACCTCCCGCCTCCCACCTCCGCAGCCTTGGCTCCGTTTCTGTCCTCGAGGCCTCTACTTAGCTCCCTTCTGTACCACTCCGCCTCCATTTTGTCCTCAGTCTTCCCTCGCAACTGGTATATGCAAATTAACCACCATTTTTTAGCTCTATAATTGAAACATTGTATCTTTTGGAGCTGTTGCTTCAGGAACTCAGAGGCCGGCGGCGGCAGGCGGGGATCGTTGGAGTCCTCTGTCACTGAAGCAAGCAAGCCTCATGTTCCACTTCAGCTGCCTGGCTGCCGGCTGCCATCTTGGCTGCAGTTAATTTGCATATCTCACTGATTAGCCAATGGGAAGGGTAGCGGATGTACAGCTAATTACCATGTTTCTCTTTTATTAGATAGGCTTGTCTTTGCAAAATACAATTAGAATACCATGAAAGAAATCTTAACCTTTTCTTTTTCTTTGTATTGCTGCTGGAATAATCTTAAACTACCCCAAAGCAAATGGGATGTGTATGTGGTGAAGGTCAGTAAAATAATTTCTAAAGAGAAAAGAACATTAATACATTTCAATATTATTCCCACTGGTTCATTTCTGCTGCAATGAATGATCTATCTATGTATCTATTCCATTTTGTGCCTGTCTTAGAGTATTTCTCTAAGTTACATACAGAGAAATGTAATTGCCATAGGGTATGCACATTTTACATTCTGTATTTTACTATATAATGACAAATTGTGCTACAAAGTGATGAGACTGATTTGCACTTACACTGTGAGTGACTGAGAGTAACCTTTACTCACCAGTGCGAGGCATTTTACATAACTTACCCCACTGAGATTCTCTCAAGGATCCTCCACAACAGGGAATCTCATTCTCATTTTTTATAGGAAGGGAAGGAGGGTCAAAGAATTAAAGCAACTAGCTCAAGACCGCACAGATAATAAGTGGCAATTAGGGAACCTTTCAAGCAAAGCACAAGACACCAATTATTTTATCCCTTGATTCCAGAAATCTGTATTTTGGGTTAATCTTTATAATCTGGCTACTGTTGTTTTCCTCCTGTCCTAGTAAGTAATCTAGAAAAAAAAACAAAAAACGATTTCACAAATAATGGACAAATGATGCTATCTCATTAGTAAACTCAGTTTAAACACCTATTAACTGGTCAAGGGCAAATAGTTGACCTTACATCTTTTTGACTCATAGTCATTAGTTACACAGGCAGAGAACAGAACTCAGTTGGATGAATGGCTGCAGCTCCAGGGAGCTTTAGCACTGGGGATTGTGAGGCCTGAGGCACAGCCCCAAGACTCTAATCATCGGGAGAGCACTGTGTCCAGAGGGACACACACCTTCTGAGTCTGAATCCCCTACTATTAAAAGCATTTTTATAGAGACTGACAGGAGTGAATTCCTCAGGTCAGAAAACAGAACTCTTTCAGCTGAGTCGTGATATTTAAAACTCTCTCTTTTCGAGTCTCTTGCCTGGCCAATCAAACTGTCTTTGCAGAACAAATCGTTGGATAATGAAACGCATATACTTAGCTGGAGAGTGCTGTCCTATTTACAGCACCCGCTCCAGCCCGAGGCACATCTCTGGCTGTTCCACTTCTATCTATAAGTTAAAGCAATGGCCTCGGCAAGCAGTACACTCTGTACAGCAGCTGCAACTCGTTATCGGCTTTGTCCAGAATTACAAATAGAACAAACACATTTTGCAAGGGCTTTTTCCCCTTTTATGTAGAAAAGGAGGAATTAAGCAATCAGTGAAATGCTGATTGATCAGTTATGCTGACTTGGTGAAGTCCAAGGCCACATTAGTACTATTAACCCCTGGAAAACAACAGCAAAAAGCTCTTGGAACTTTATGTAAAGCAATCTTTCTGAGAGGTGAAGTTGTAGATTCTCCCACAGGGAAAATATCTGTGTTTCACTGAGTACAATTTACTCATCCAGATTGCTCTGTAATGTCATGATGGTTAATTAATTTTGTAAAGAGAATTCCTGTCATTTGGCAGATGTTGGTTGACCCCAGAGGACCACAGTTATGTTAAACTGAATGACATGACGCAAATCAATGTCAGTGACTCATCCCACTCCCGAGCCTTGACTTTGACTTCACCTACCAATCCTGGGGTGGCATTGAGGCCTCTCTTCACCAGGAATTGCGCCACCTCCAAAATTCAAATATCCTTCTTCCCATGTACCCCTTTCCTTATTCTTTGACCTTATATATTCAAGTAGTCCCACTATGAACAGTTTTTGAGAATCCTCTCCTATCCAGCTTAGAGTCTCTAGTGTCTACACTTATAACCATTTCTTTATGGATACCCTCAACATCCACACCCCTGTTTCTCTCTAACGGGTCTGGCAAAACTTAAATCTTTGGTAAATAATCCTCCATCTCTATGCCTGCAGCCATGTAGTTGAAATGGCGGGAGAAAACCACATACAGGGACATTCTGGTGTCGCTCTTCATGATCAGTGTCAACGGGAGTTTGGTACCACTGGATCACCTGCTACGGTTCTCTAATGAGAGCATGTCTTGCTCTTCACAGAAATTATTTTAAACTTTCCTATCCTCAGGCAAAAACTATATATCCTACTTCCTTATAGGGTAGACGCCATGCTCACATCTTCACCATTACCAAATGAACCCACCTTCAGCTCGAGAAGGGATAGTTCACGCATCTACACCTACTTCCCTCCTGTCACAATGACGGAAATGTCCCTCCTCCTACCATAAGCCAATCCTCCTCCATGTTCGCTAGACTCCATCTTGACCCTCTTTCTCAGTCTTCACTTTCTGGCTCTTTGTATTATGTATTACTCCTCTCTTTCAGATAGAATAGTCTCATCAACTGCAAATATAGCCTCAGTCACCATCTGTTTTAAAAACAAACAAACAAACAAACAAACAAACAGAAAATAAAACCCTTCCTTGCTTCACAATCAGATTGAGTTTTTATAATGTAAGTAAAATAATTTCATTTTCTATATGCTATAGTCTGAATGTTTATGCTACCCACATGCACAAATTCATCTCTTGAAACTCTATCTCCAACATGATGGTATTTGGGGCGGGGTTCCTAGGGAGCTAATTAGTTCATGAGGGTGAAACTCTCATGAGGGGGTTAGTGCCCTTCTAAGAAGATGCAGGACAGGAGAGAGCTTGCTTTCTCTCTTTACAATCTGAGGAAACTAGGAAGAGGGCTCTCACCGGAACCCAAGCATGCTGGCACTCTGATCTCAGAATTTCCAGCCTCCAGAATTGTGAGAAATAAATGTATGTCATTTAAGCCACCCAGTCCACAGTATTTTTTTTGGAACCCAAGCATGCTGGCACTCTGATCTCAGAATTTCCAGCCTCCAGAATTGTGAGAAATAAATGTATGTTGTTTAAGCCACCCAGTCCACAGTATTTTTTTTTAGCAGCCTGAGCAGACTGACAGGTTAAAATTCTTTGGTGGCTTCCTATTGTACGATGAATGACAATCTATATCTTGACATGCCCTAACAACCCCTATAGTATCTGGAATCTGACTCTCTCACATCTCTCCTGGTCATAATCCTCCCTTGTTCACTATCCTCTTAACACACCAAGCAGTTCCCACAGGGTATCATTAATTCCCAAATCAAAGCCTTCATGAATGGTGTTTTCTCTGGCTAGCATGCTCTTTCTCCACATTACCTGTTTAATTAATATATATTATTCATATTTTGGCTTAAATATCACTTCTCAGACAGATAGTGCCTAGTCATCCAATATAAAGTTTATTCTTTGTTGTTATTTTCTAGCTAAATACCCTGCTTTTTTCTTCAGAGTTGTAATTATTCATGTAATATAATTTGTAATCATAAATGGTATAATCATGTAAACTATCTTACTACACCAAAAGCCCTGATTCATTTATATTTGTTAAACATCTCCTATGAGGTTTGGGACATGTCTGTTAGTTTCACCATTGGAATACCCAATGTCTAATAGAAGACATTCAACTTGTTGAACGAATAAATAAATGAATAGATACATGATGAAGAAATTAGAGATACAAATTCAGGTGATCAGGAAACACTCCCCCCCTCCCGCCCCAGTTATCCCTTAATTCTACTAAGGTTATCAATATAGGACTATTCGATGTTTAATCAAATTGGTGTTCTTTGGTGCTGTCTTCTGAGATCATAGCACTTGATAGATATTATCTCATCGACTCTTATACATCCTGTCATTTATGTGGCAATGACTTGCCCAGTGTTTAGAGAGATTATGATATAGAAAGGTTAATTGGCTTGGCTAAGGGATAGAACATGTTTATGACAGAACCAGGGATAGAATTTACCTCTACTTCTTGACTATTTTAGTATGCTGCACACTGGTTAATAAAAAAAATATATTGGGAATAAATCCACATCAGTAGGTTTGTAAAACTGCTAACTTCCTTCTGAAATGTATTACTGTAAATAATTATTCCCTGCACATAGCACATTTGATGAGATACACCTTTAGGCCAAGTACTCTTTTTTCACGATCATTAACCTTTCTCAATCTCCTTTTGAGAAAACGATGCAGACAAAGGTGAAACATCTCAGCCACTGTGATAGAATGAATTAATGCCAAAGCTCTGTTTTGGGGTTTCGAGTTGACTTCTATAAACACACAGTTACGTTTTTCATCCTCATTTGAAGAATAGCTTATACCTTTAATATTAAAAATCCTAACTCTTCTGATTTTTGAGACTTAAACATGAAAGGAAGATTAATAGGAACTAGGATGCATTGAGTTCTTGGGAAACGTTTTGTAAAATATGCTACTTAACTCTTTATCATTCATACATGTTAATATTTTATATATTTTAAAGCCGTAAATTATTTTCAACTGGCTTCAATTAGAGTTTATCTCATGCTAGTCTGAGTGTATAAATATTCCTTGAAGTAAAAAAATCACATCAGGCTTGAAATATAATTGTAATTACAATTTGGAGCTTATTTCTGCTGGCTTGTTTGAAGTGTGGTGTGCCACTTTGAAGTGTGATACCTAAGTGTGTAAGAGGATGGTTGTCACATTTTACCTTGAAATTTATGAAGATATTTAGGACATGTGTTTAGTGAGCAAATATTTTAATTGGAGATTTTTTTTAATTGAATGGAAGTGTCTAGTATATTTCCCCCCACTCACTAAGACAGGTGACCTGACGAGGCCTGTAAGCCTATCAGCATTAGACTGTTACCTGTCTCCTGGACTTTGGAGCCATGCATTTTCTTTGCAAGAGATAAGGAAAGGTGCCTCACCTTAGGTCTGGAGAAACACGGAGCCCAGTATCAAGGTAGTGGAGTAGTTATTTTCCCAGACTTAGCACAGGGTTTTCAAGCCTGAAGAAAAAGAGTAACCTCCTTAAAAAAGAACTTTGCTAACTGGGGCCTGGACATGGCAATCCTGTTTCCAGCCATCCTGTGTATAAGCTTTAAAAATCAAAAGTTTGTTTTCTTTGAGTTTGATGTGGCTCATCTTTCCTTAGCTTCTCGTATTCAAGATTTGGAAAAGAAGGAACAGTGGTGAGCTGAGTAATTCATTGGATTCTGATGAGAAATTCTTGAGGAATTTTATTATTCCTGAGTTTGAAGCCCTCATAACTTTAATATAACTTTGGTATGAGCCTTTACTTTTCTCTCGGTGGCTTAGTAATTGTATTTGGGTATTCCTATTGGGTATGATAGTAGATATAGATTTATAAATTCATGGATGTTTAAGGTTTTATTTATTTTAAAGCTTGCTGTTTTTTAATATATGCCTTATGTGTTTATAGCATTCAATATTAATTTAAGTTCATTTTAAAATACCTTTTAACATTAATTTTTCTGACTATTATGTGTTTTTCAGAAAATATTTGTTTTTTTTTAAATAAATCGATGTGAGATTTCATGGTTTATACCAGGGGTCTTCAAACTATGGCCCGCAGGCCACATGCAAATACAAATAATGTATTTGTTCCCGTTTTGTTTTTTTTCTTCAAAATAAGATAAGTGCAGTGTGCATAGGAATTTGTTCATAGTTTTTTTTTTTTAAACTATAGTCTGGCCCTCCAACGGTCTGAGGGACAGTGAACTGGCCCCCTGTTTAAAAAGTTTGAGGACCCCTGGTTTATACCTTGTCTTTATAGTAACGCATGTAGTAGATAATTACAATTTTACCCTAGCTAATTTGATCTCGAGACCCATTGGCCAAAATTGGCTGGTGAAAAAGTGTGGTTATTTCTGTTGGCTTGAGAAATTGTTGGGTGAGGGTCAACTCCTTTGGGAGATGAGAGATGACATGAGGGTAATTTACTTTGCGTTAGCAGGTGGTCACATTTCATCCTGTGAGAGCTGCCGCAGAGGAATATTGATGGCCTCTTATGCGTGTGTCTTATGGGTCTTGAGTTTCTTAGACCTTCAGTTCTTTGTGTTATTATTGAATGGTGAGAGTAGAAAATTTACGTTGTGTTTCTTTTTAAGACTAAATTTGAAAGGTTTTTCAAAAGTGAATATTTGGGGGGCAAGTCTGTGTGTGAGTCTTGTTTTTATCCCAGGATTTAGCACCATGCTTGGCACATTAAAGGCCTTCAGTAATTGCTGAACGAAGGAATTGGACAATTGATGATCACTTACGGCCTATGAGAGGTCACAGTCACTACTATTTGCAACTTGTTGATAGAAAATAGAGACAAAGGAGAAATGAGAAATTAATTTAGGATTACACAACATGAACGAGACATAAAAGAGTAGCTGTGCAAAAGTGTGTATATTTTTAACTTTGCACGGTAGTCTATATGCAGTGTGGAGCTATTTAATGATTTTATTCAGTGTATGAAATAAGAATATGTTTGCAACTTAACTGTGTGGTGCAAATAAGATGTTCAAAAAGTTCATAAAACAAGTATGATTTCACATACATGGCTGTGAAGAATTAACAGGCTATAGACACTGAGAAAATTAACAAATGTTCAGCCTCAAATTTCTCCATAAGGCAAAACAGTGCAGCATTGTGCATCAATTCTTTCTCATAGTTTATTTTACCAACTCCATTTTATAAAGACAAAGCTTCAGTAGACAGAAGTTGTGTGGCCTTTGACTGTTGGCAATGTGTCAAGTCATGTGAGATTCGTTTGTCTGTTTTAAATGTATTGTTCTATAGGTGCACATTACCCATTTGAGTTCTTTCTTTTCTTGTTCTACCTCTTGTATCTTACCCGAAGTATTTTCTCTGATGAAATAGTGTGGCAGGGTGAGGAAGAGAAGAGAAAAAAAGAGTGGAGAGTACTGACATTTGATTTTAGACAGAGAAGGCTGAAGTGTAGTAGAACATCCCAGGAGAGCTGGACTCTAGTCTCTGCTAGGAGTCTGGCTTGCCCTTCAGTGTTCGTTGTTTTTAGATTTCATACCAGTGGGTCTGTGGCGTGATTTCTTGTTGTATCATTCTGAAATAACTGTGTGTCTTTCCTTCAGGCTCTAAGGCCGCGGTTCTCAACCTGTGGGTCGCGACCCCTTTGGCGGCCGAACGACCCTTTCACAGGGGTCGCCTAAGACCATCCTGCATATCAGATATTTACATTATGATCTATAACAGTAGCAACATTACAGTTATGAAGTAGCAATGAAAATAATTTTATGGTTGGGTCACAACATGAGGAACTGTATTTAAAGGGCCAGAAGGTTGAGAATCACTGCTTTAAGGACTATCTTGACCTATTACATTCCCTGCCCCATATCCTACATGCTGAACCAAAGACTTCGTATAAACCCCTAAAAGTAAAAATAACAGTTAAAAAAATGATGGCGCTCAATGGGTGGATTTGCTGATTTTTTTTTTCCAGTTACATTTTATTTAAATGTATTTTTTTTTTTTTAAAAGCACTCCCTCTTTGAAAGGGTGATGTTCATTGAAATTTGTTCTGGACTCTAAACAGAGTTAGCTGGAAAGACAGTTTACAAAAAGTGCGTATTATTTCAATTTACTTTTCAGTATTATCATGATAAGTATTATGATACCTTCACAATAAGGAAATTCCTTATTTTTCTTACCCTGTGTATTAAAAATAAAAGTAAAATGAGAGCTATGTAGCCTAGTGCAGCGGTTCTCAACCTGTGGGTCCCGACCCCTTTGGCGATCGAACAACCCTTTCACAGGGGTCGCCTAAGACCATCCTGCATATCAGATATTTACATTACGATTCATAACAGTAGCAACATTACCGTTAAGAAGTAGCAACAATAAATAATTTTATTGGTTGGGTCACAACATGAGGAACTGTATTTAAAGGGCCAGAAGGTTGAGAACCACTGGTCTAGTGGATAGCAGTTCTTTTTGTATATTCACAGAACCTTATGGATGAATTTTGAGTCATGGTCTATAATAATTTGAGGAATGCGGTCACCATTTTTAGTACAGCTATTATTCTAACCTGGTAAGTTTTCCGATTTCCAAACTACATATTAGTGTACCATTCTGAGTAACATCGTACTAATAATTCTCCCATTACACAACTATTTCTTTCATTTGTATTACTTTTTACAATATGTCTGATCATTCTTTTTATAGGAGCTTTATTATTACTGTTTGACCTCAACTTCTAATTCTAATCAACTAACTTTTAAAAGCAAAATTTCAAAACCTTGACACAACTCTCAACTTTCTAGTACTTAATTCTTTGCTTTTTCAGTTCATAGAGTTTTCAAGAATATTCTCTGAAAATAATCAACTCCCTAATCCAAGTTGAATTAGCAAAAAATATTACATATTTTTCTCTTCTTATGAGCTGAGGATGATCTTGATGAGGTCAAGTATAGGCTAAAAATAGATGTCATGAAATAAACAATACCCGAATAAAACATGGAATTCTTCAACCCCAAGGGAGTGTCAAGAGTTGAAATCCAAGTTGGCATTTTTGACTGTTTGTTACAAGTTTGTAGAATTCAAGAACCAGGATTTTTTTTTTCTGTTTTTCTTTCTCCCCACCTTGGTCTCCTTTTTTTTTTTTCTTTTTTTTTTTCTTTTCTCTCTAGAACATTACTTTGTTTCAAAAATTTTAACTTCAGTAAAATTTAAAAAGGCACCCTGCCTTTCAATGACTCAAGTCAGAACTCCCCAAATCTGGACAAAGAAAGAGCTATATGGTTCTTTCATAGAAACTTGCAATAATGTTTTAGTAAGGATGAAACTTAACTGTTTGTGAGGGTAGTGGTCTGATTGCTAGGAGGCTGGAATACAGCTTCCTGGACCATGTTCCTCTGAAAAGAGGAGACCATGGAAGAAATCAAATGTAATATAAAAAGGGGTGGAGTAGGAATATCCGTGGGTGACTTGTTTTTAATTTTAAAAAAAGTCTACGTCATTCGAATGTAATCTGCTGTCCCTTACTTCATCAAGTCGGTAACTTTAAAACACATTGCACAAGTTGCTTCTCTGTGATCATCAAATATGTTTAATTTAATGAGGGTCCAATACTCTTCTACCACATGACCTAGATTATAATAGATAAACCCTCCTCGTGGCCAGAGTTGCTCTTTGGTGTCTTGCAAAATCATCTGCGTTATCTCCTTGCAAAAGTTAAAAAACAAGCCCAAGCCCTTCAGAGCTGCCTGTTCTGTTGAGCACATTAGAAGATGGTTTTGTTGCAATGATAGTCACTGGGCAAAAAGGCTGATGAAGTAAATTCTTAAAGCTTTTCTTAGAAGTATTTTGCTACATAGAGTGACGAGGGCCTAATGACTTAGTCATTTCATTTATGAAGCTTATATTGTGGGGATGGTAAGCCAAAGTTTAAGAAGATGTTTAAGTCAACACTAAGTGTAGAGTTAGATTTATGTAACTGGTAGTTCTTTCACCAATTGTTCCATCCTTTTAAATGTATTTTTATTTGAAATGTAATTATTCAGAACTTACATTCCTACAGTTATTTCTACTAAAGGCTTTAGATCTAGTATTAAATTATTCAAGAACAATGAGATGACTTTGCCTCATTTAGATGTTTCTTATATCTATAAAACAAAGGAATTAGGAAAGTTCATTTTAAAGATTCCTTTCAGCTATCTACATTTTTAATATTCTCTGTTTGTCTGATGAGAATTTAAGCAGTAAATGAAAAGTTTTCCAATTTTCTAGGAGGCATCTTTCAGCAGAAAACAGTTCTGTTTCCTGATTTACAGAGACTGATACAAAGAAAGTACTAAACTAATACTTCTTTAAATGGTTATTATTATTTTTATTATTTTTAGTAATTATAGACTTTATAAATGAACAACATGAACATTCCATGGCATTTAATTATTCAGATTCTGGAATAAGTAACTTTAAGCAATATTATATAAGATAGAAAAATATAAAATATCCTTTGCTATTTTGAGTAAATCCAGCTAAATCAGTTAGCCAGCTGGAAGTATGGCTCTCAGGCCAATCAGTTCTACCAGGTAGATTAGTAGAAATAATTTATAGTTTTACTCCTATATTATTCTTCATTTCTTATGTTATCTTAATTTAAACATAATAAATCAGAGAAGTTATGGATTCTTCTCATTGTTTGGTTTTACTGGTTAAATTTTTCTTATTGCCAGGCAATATAATATTTTTTAGTATTGCTACCTCTAGAATCACATATTCTTCCTATCAAATTAGATCTTAACCAACCTTTGTCATGCTGGAATGAAGATAGATGTTGGCTAAGAGTTGAGTTCTGATCTTGGCTTTGTAAATTATTAGTTGTGTGGTCTTGATCTGGAACTCACTCACCATCATTATCTGTGAGATAGGGATAGTATTAGCTACATTCAGTTAAGGGATTCCTTTTAAGATTAGCAAATAAGTCATGCTAAGTGCCTAAATCAGTAGGTGGCACTCTGTGGGTGAGCAACACATGTCAAGTATCACAACTGTCAGGAGGAATCATATTTATCATCATTGGAGCCATTACAATTTATTTATTTAAATACCTACTTGCACTAACTGGCATAATAGCAGGTGGTGTATTTATTTCTCCACATAGATATATGTTAATATATTGTGCTTTATAAATTTAAATACTTTAACTTCTATTGTAGGATTTTTCTTATTTATTACACAAGGATTTCCTCTTTTTTCCAGTCCTTTCAGGAAGATTGAAAGATTTGATTAGGAATCCTACATGACATGATTTTAAATTTAAGTCATCTCAGGGTCAAAATTCCATTTTTAGTATTTTAAGTTATCTAATATTTAAAATTCTAGGAAGCTTTGTGTTTCTTTTCTTAATTTTCACTCTTAATTTTGCTTTTTATGTATGGCTTTAATGATTATAACTTACTATGAGTAACTTTGGGCAACTTGCTACACTGTATGACTACTATCTATGGGTTTTGGCCTATTTCCATATAATCAGTCCTCCACAACTTGCATTTGAAGCTTGTTTTTTTGCCCTTTTTAGGCTAACTTCCATGTGACCTCACTTTGCTTGCACTTTACTCTGTTTGTGTTTGACTATGACTTCAGTTTGCCAAGGTCACTGAATTCTGAACCAACTCTTTAAGGCATTGTCCACTCTTATCTCATCCTACACAACAAGCTTGTTTTTCTCACCGGCTAATATGTCCTCTTCATTTATATATTCTTTAGCAAAGATGTATGCACCTAATCATGATCTAGAAAACATATTCAATGCTCTTGAATAAAGGTCAATTGTATCTAACATTTCCACTTAGTCTAGCAATTTCTCTTTTTTTAAGGAAGAAATTTATACAAGATTTATTCTTTATAAACACATGTCTCTCTTTAAGGTTTTCAAGTGGGGGTATTACGCGTGGTAGCTTTTTTATTATCCTAGTATATAAATCACATGTGCCTTGGATTTTTATGTTTGAAACCGTTTTTACTAGGTCTGTTTTCAACTTTATTTTTCAACTACCTTTGTTTCACTTCAACCACTCTGTATGTTATCAAATGTTAGATTGACAAGCACATTCATGAAAATTGGTTCCTCAATTTCTATCCCTCAAAATACCAATTGGATCTTAATGAATATGTCTCACTTGATTGGATTTCCAAAGACTTCAGATTATTTAAAAAACACATCATCTAACAGCCTGATATCTATCTATTATCATTATTGATGAATCTTCTCCTTGGTCAACTTTATATGAGGAAATTTTCTACCACATTCTCCTAGTTTTTCTGATGGGAGAAAATATATGCCTTTTATGTGCATACAAATCTATACCCTTTCCCCTCAAAGAGTAGCCTTTTTTGTCCATATCCTCATTTAAGACAGTGCCCCTTGTTACATTAAGCTAATACAACTCAGAATTAACCACAATGATCACTTCTACCTTTTATATTCCATTTTCATGCATCTATGCTCAAACACAAAAGATAGCTTTCTCTTTCGGAGGGTTGCTTCACCTTCTTTTACTCTGGATTTATTTGCTTTCCAGACATACCTTGTTTCTTACTTTAAATTTACCTCTTTAATACTTACCTAGCAGGGGAGATAAAATGATCACGAAGGTGGTTTTCTCAGGGCGAGGCTTACCCATTGCATTCCAGATGTGCTGACCCCTGCGATTTCCCCAAATGTGGGAAACTCGGCTGCATAATTTGTGGTAGTAAATGGGGGGTGGGGGGGGTTATCTCTTTAAAATAGCCTTTCATAGAGTTATTAATTGACTCTTTTCTACAGTATCTTTATTTTGTCGTATGTTCATCTGACATAGTTTTATTTCCTTCGCTTAAATAAACATCGTTGATCAGGCAGAAACTCGGTATAGAGGAATTCATTCATCCCTTCCATCATTTCCCCAGAAGCGCCTCTTGCATGTTTGCTGTATTGAAGACGTTTTGTAGATGCATCATTAAGAGTTGTCTCTGGTTCATTACCTCGCAAGACACACTTCGAGAGGGCAGTTGGCAGCTTCTGTACCTTTAAAGAAGGAATAGCGAACACTGTTATTTTCACTTTATTCCAAACAATGAGGCTTTTATTCTCTAGTATGAGCAATTTTTCCCAATTGGTAGGAGGCTTCTCCTTGCTTATGTCAATGGATTATCCAAATGAAGAGGAGACAAATATAGGCTATCAATCAGGTTGCTTTATGTTTCCTTTTAAGGTGATTATTAACATAAATAGATTAATGGGAACAAAAATGTGGAAAAAAGAAGAAATACTACTAATTAAAAGCATATGAAAGTATGTGACTTCATTAACAATTTAAAATTTAAATGAAAACAAATTATTGTGTGTATTTTTTTTGTGTGTGTTCAAAGAAGCAAATAAAAGATAATACCTAATGCTGGTGAGAATGTATCAAAAGGGACACTCATATATCATGACTGATATCTACATGGGCACACTTTCTTTGGAAAGACATTTGGTAATATTTATCAAATATTGATATTGATATGCATTGTACAACAATAGAAACAATGAAAATGGAATATGTTGCAGCCATTTCAATTAAAATTTTAAAAGAACATGTAATGCCAGGCCAGCATGGCTCAGTGGTTGAGCATCAATCTATGAACCTAGAGGTCATGGTTTGATTCCCAGTCAGGGCACATGCCCGGGGTTGCAGGCTCCATTCCCAGTGTGGGGCATGCAGGAGGCAGCCAATCAATGGTTCTGTCTCATATTGATGTTTCTATCTCTCTCCCCCTCTCCATTTCTCTCTGAAATAAATAAAATATATTTAAAAAATAAAAGAACATGTAATAACATTGAGCATACCAATAATAGTATCTCATGAAAGCCTAATGAAAGTCAATCACAGTTTTCAAAATTATGACCTGTGCATACAAATAAATGCTAAAGAAAAATACACTAACTTATTAGCAAAGGTTATGTTTGAAGGGTGGGCTATTATCTATTTTTCTGTATTTTCCAAATTTCTTTAATATCAAATGAAAATAAACACTACTTTGTACTTGATAAAGTACCATTTTCAATACTAGATATCCCAATGATAAGGTAATCAGATTAATTGCTCTTAGGGATTTGGAAGGCTGAGTGCTTTCATTCCTCTAAAGAAATGATAAATTATGATGTTAGTGAAGGATACTTCTCTCTGCCCCTACACACACACACACACACACACATATACATATACACATGTATGTATAATCTTGCTATGTATATACACATATATACATATATTTATCTATATACTGGTATATATATTCAAGGAATTTTCCAATTTATGAAAGAAATAGAATAGTTTTTAGCATTAAATTAAAAACTACCAGAATGTTATTTACTCCATCAAAATTGAGAAAAATAATGTTTAGCTTTAATTTAGTTTTAATTTTTCTACATGGGATTGTGCAGAGAAAAGTAACCCAATCCTGAAACTATGATGAATGTTAATAGAACAGAGGGGCTATATATAATATTTTGCTTTTTTGAGTGAGTGACTTATAAGATTAGAGAACCTTTAATGGCCTTGCTTTTACAAAACGCATTTCAAATGCATGGATTTCTGCAGCCCCTGTGTGTGCGTGGGTGTATAGACGTCACCCTGCTTACTTGTGTGCAGCTTATGTGAGGTGAGAACCATGTAAATGCAATCAGAGGGAATAATATCAATTCAAATTAAAAACACTTTTTAAAAACATGCTTTGAAAAAGTGTCTTTAATCAAAGTGAAACATTTTCACTAAATTTTTCATGTCAGACTTAAATGTCACTACCAACCAACTCATCCTTTTGGTCTATCCTAATGTAAACATCCTCACTAATAAAATAATTTGTTTTCCAATTTGGTTGTAGATTTCAATCTGTTCCCAACTGTCATACTTAATAAAAGCACAGACAATAAAGGGAAGAAATATACTATAATGTTCATTGCATGAGTACTTCTGGGTAAGGGACCATGGTCTAAATTTATTTTGCATTAAATTTTTAAAAAAGAATAAGTAGATGCCATTTTTTCTAATTTGGGAAAGGCAAGTCTCAGTATATATATATGATGAGACCAAGGCTTAACCTAGAATTGCACTAAGCCAATAAATAGTGTTTCTAAGTCTTTAATTGTCTAAGTTGGGAGTTTTCTTTCTGACAGTTTTTTCCTCCAATTCATTTTTTATCATCTTTCTTTCATATAAATTTCTCCTTTGTTCAAAGCACTTCTGTAGGTGCCACAAACACTATTTATGGATTAAGGGCAAACATTTTAAGGACTGCACTCTTCCATGTTATGATTTCTATTCACTTCCCCCAGCCCCCACCTTACATTTAGGCTTTATTGGACTGTTTCAGAGCTTTTTAAAACATACACCATAGGATTTCATGTTTTTATGCTATTGCTCATGCCATCCCTCTGTTATTCTCCCCTCTATCTACTTGGTATACTCTTCCACATCCTTCAGGATAACATGGTTCAACACAATCCCACACTTAAATTTTATTGCACATGAACAAGGGAGTTTATTTATTTATTTATTTTCATTATATTTGGACACCCTACCATAACATTACCTATTTTATTCATTACTTCTGTACACTAGATTAGACTACTTTTTCGGTTTTCTATCACCAGGAGCTGTGATAGTAATTTGGATTTGGAGAGTGTTTATACATGAATACAACAAGTAAGACAGATAATTGAACTTCAACTTAGTTCTTTTTTCAAAAACCCATCCTCATCCTCTACCCCCTCGTTCTAGCACTCATCCTATATCAGTAAAAGTTACAATCTCTGTCATTTTATGTCAGATTTTCCGTGTTGGGAGGCCCTAGGAGGGAGCCTTTATTCCTTGGCCTCCTTTGCAAAGTATCAAAGGAAAATGCTGCAGTATTTCCTGATCTACATAGACACATGACAAGTGAGAGCTTCCCCCCAACCAATGGGAACCTTTGCCTGCAGATCAACCATGGGATTGAAGGACTAAATTATGAATTTCAACTCAGTTGAAACATGAATGCTCAAGTTTTGAGAAATTTATATGTAACACTTTAATAATTAAATATCCTTTTTAAAAATTCAAATCAGTGTTTGCCATTGTTTCCTACACTTACATATCTCACACTTGAGAGGGATTTAAATAGGTTGCTTTGCTCCAGCTGTGTTTTACTTACTATTACCCATTGCTTTAAAATTTGGAACACAGAACTTTATTAACCCAAAAGATCAAAATGAAGCAAAAACAATATATTTTACTCTCTGTTTGTGGAGAAAAGTCTATTCTGACATCCTTTTTGGCTTTATGTGATTCCCACTGTCCTTTTCCAAGCAGAAAATGCCAAGTCTTAGGGTTTCTTTAGAAATCCAACATTTTTTTTTTTTTGAGGCAAATTAGGCATCACATCTAATACAAGTAAAAAGCCTTTGATCCTTGGCATTATTAGAAAGTTGCTACTCTTTAGGGTGAGATGCCTAAGGTTGTCTAGGTCATTCTATTCAGCTGCATAAGCAATTCCTTTGATGGATGACTGGTTTCCTACAACACTAGCGTTATAGCAGCAGGAGAAGGTAGTGTTTGATGTTTTGCAATTCGTATTACATGTCCATAGAACATCTCCGGGCATTACCTTGGGAGGAGGGGTTAAGAGAAGGAGGAGCTGTGGCTGAAGACATTTAATAACAGAATGAATGGAAGTCCAAAGATCCCTGTGCAGTCAGCCCTCAGCACCTGACTGTACTCCCCTCTCCCCAGCTTTCCTTCCCATTAATTGAAAATATTGTAACAAAATTCTCATAAAATATACGTAATTTCATTTAATTTTAGTCACAAATCCACATCTTCAAAATGACGAGGATTTTGACAGCTTGCAAAGTAGTGAAGGCCCTGAAGACTGGTTTCGGCTTTACCAATTTGACTGCACAACATCAATGGAAATTTTCAAGACCCGGCGTTAGGCTCCTTTCTGTCAAGGTAATATTCTCATATCCATTGCTTCTGACAAAATTGTATGGGATGGAGTTTAGTGTGAAGCAAGTACCTGAATGTAGTTCTGAAATGTTAACTTATTAGTCTTTACCATAGAACCTAGTGATGTACCTGATGCTTGTTTATATCTGCTCTGAGTGAAAATGCAGCAATTTTCACACACTACAAAAGGAGGGTCACAATTCCGGTTAACATGTAAACTGTAAACTGTAAGTGTTCTGTTTAGAAAGCAAATATTTTAAAGGCTTTTAGGGCTCTGTGTGTGCCCAGACACTACTGCTCGCAGTTTGGGCTCAAACGTGGGGTTGGTTGCTTTTATTCATGAGCCACGTGACGGTGTGTTAAGCCCCCGTCTTATACTGTCTCACTGTTAACTTTTATCTTTTCAAATGTCTTCTTTTTTCAGAAAATGTTTGAAAGGAAATCCTTGCAGAATAGGTGTGGTGAGGTTTATGAGGCTTTTTCCGTTTTTCGACTCCTTCATCATTATGATGGCCACAGTTATGAGTTTTAGTTTGCAGAGTAAGACAGAGACAACTAGCAGCT
>NW_006383015.1:5755849-5763568 GCF_000327345.1 Myotis davidii | reverse complement strand
CTGCCTGAGGCTCCTTTCTGTCAAGGTAATATTCTCATATCCATTGCTTCTGACAAAATTGTATGGGATGGAGTTTAGTGTGAAGCAAGTACCTGAATGTAGTTCTGAAATGTTAACTTATTAGTCTTTACCATAGAACCTAGTGATGTACCTGATGCTTGTTTATATCTGCTCTGAGTGAAAATGCAGCAATTTTCACACACTACAAAAGGAGGGTCACAATTCCGGTTAACATGTAAACTGTAAACTGTAAGTGTTCTGTTTAGAAAGCAAATATTTTAAAGGCTTTTAGGGCTCTGTGTGTGCCCAGACACTACTGCTCGCAGTTTGGGCTCAAACGTGGGGTTGGTTGCTTTTATTCATGAGCCACGTGACGGTGTGTTAAGCCCCCGTCTTATACTGTCTCACTGTTAACTTTTATCTTTTCAAATGTCTTCTTTTTCAGAAAATGTTTGAAAGGAAAATATCTGATACTTGCAGATCTTCATGTAGACAATGATTTTCCCTTTTTCCTCTTAGTCCTTCTTTAGAAGGCCACAGTTATGAGTTTTAGTTTGCAGAGTAAGACAGAGACAACTAGCAGCTGATGCTTCTGTTCCTCTGAGTGTATATGTAAGTGAAGAGCAGGTCCAGGAAGGGAGCCTTAAGTGCTCTTCCTTGCCCCTGCCCCTGAATTATGAGAGTTCACTAGGCTTCTGTTCCTTTCTGTACCTTTGTGAAGGCATTTATTACCAGAGAAGTCTGAAGCTATTCCAAGGGAACTTTGACAGTGCAAATCACCTGTTGTGAATATGAAGCTAGAGTGAGCTCAGTAGTTCTTTAGTAGTAAGAGCTATGAAAAGTGAAGTACGAAAAAACCCCTAAGCAATTTCTCTCAGTGGATATAAAATTAGGTTGTAATAGTTTTATGTATTCTGCTTATACTTTATATGTCCACTGGGTTGACTAAAAGTCCTTCAAATGCTTCTACAGATTCTACTCTTTAGGTTGCTCCAGTCAGGACTCAATATGGTGGTAACTGAGTGACATCTGTAGGGCTTAGCAATGCCCATAGATTCTTATGGCCTCCACTGACAGGAGTGGGGAAGGGACAGGAGTAAACGGGAAGGAAAAGAGAGAGACAGACAGAAAGAGATAGGAGGTGAGGAGTGAGAGGTGGGAGGTGAGGGTGAGAGAGGGCAGACAGACAGACACACACACACACACAAACACAAACACAGAGTGAGAAAAGTAAGTCAAGATCTCAGGATAAAGTATTAAAAAACTATCATTTTAAGTTAAGATATTCACATTATGATTCATAACAGTAGCAAAATTACAGTTATGAAGTAGCAACGAAAATAATTTTATGGTTGGGGGTGACCACAACATGAGGAACTGTATTAAAGGGTTGCGGCATTAGGAAGGTTGAGAACCACTGTTCTAAAACATCACCAAAGATACAGCGAGGAGCTATAAATTATGAGAGTATCTGGTTTCAGTTCAGTGTGAGTGACATGTCAAAAGGACTCATGCCCTAACCGGTTTGGCTCAGTGGATAGAGCGTCGGCCTGCGGACTCAAGGGTTCCAGGTTCGATTCCGGTCAAGGGCATGTACCTTGGCTGGGGGCACATCCCCAGTAGGGGGTGTGTAGGAGGCAGCTGATACCTTGGCTGGGGGCACATCCCCAGCAGGGGGTGTGTAGGAGGCAGCTGATCGATGTTTCTCGCTCATCGATGTTTCTAATTCTCTATCCCTCTCCCTTCCTCTCTGTAAAAAATCAATAAAATATATTTTAAAAAAGTACTCATATATAACTTCAAAGAGAATAAGTAGTAATGAAAACAATATTGCCTAGAGTTAGATTGTGTTAGATATGCTGCTCTCAGGTCAATAAACATTGGCCTGGATTAGTTGCCTTTCAATGTCTTTGAAGGTCACTCTCCCCTTGGTAACAGAGGGTGGGTTAGACAACAGCAGTGACACACTTGTACTTTTTTGTGGCCCTTCCTTGCATAATTGTTTGTGGCTAATATTTACATAGCATACCTGCCAATACACAGCTATATTTCACTTATGGGAAGAGCAACACATTTCAAGGTGCCCTTCATTTAAAAAGAATTTGATATGGCCCTGGTCAGTGTTGCTCAATGATTACAGCATCAGCCTGCTCACTGAATGGCTGTGGGTTTGATTCCAATCAAGGGCACGTACCTGGGTTGCAGATTTGATCCCCGGCCCCAGATAGGGCGTGTGCA
Source organism: Myotis davidii (assembly GCF_000327345.1). Taxonomy (NCBI): domain Eukaryota; kingdom Metazoa; phylum Chordata; class Mammalia; order Chiroptera; family Vespertilionidae; genus Myotis; species Myotis davidii. Next base: position 5,761,330 of record NW_006383015.1, on the reverse strand, counting down.
GGAGGCAACCAATTGAAGTGTCTCTTTCACATCGCTGTTTCTCTCTCTTCTCTCCCTCCCTCCCTGCCTTCCACTCTAAAAATCAACGGGAAAAAATATCCTCGGATAAGATTTATAAAACAAACAAACAAGAAATAATTTGATATTAAAGGTATACACATAATCAACCACTGTAAAATATTAAACCATGAAGGTTTTAGAAACCATAATCTCTTTATATTTGTAGTGTGAGATGTTTGGTGCTCATTATTACATTCAGCCAATTGTAGTTGATCTGGATTCTAATCCCTCCTCTGCATTTATCAATGCTCTAAACTTGGTCAAGTCATATATTCTCTTCAAACCTAAATTTTGTCATCAGTGTGTGGAAATGATTCCTTAATCAAAGGATTGTGTGATCTTCACATATGATCAGTACTTAAAAATCTATAAAATACTTTAAAAGCAAAACTGGATACTTGAAAAAATAAATTCTGTCCTATGCCTTTCAGTAGGATTTAGTAGAGAGTTAGATCAGAGTTTTTCCATGTTATTCATGGGCTACACATTCATAAATGACAAGATATATGATATAATTTCTCAAATACTTATAGTGGTAATTTTTTCACCTTTGCCTTATATTAAATCTATCTTTAGGAAGATATTGCTTATAATGAATTAGACTCAAAGATTACAAAGCAAATATTTTTTCCATGATGGTGAATTCATTTCCAAAAGACAAGAAGTACAACCTAATATCCTATTTCATTAATTCATTAATTCATTATTTCACAAGTAAACATGAAACTTTTATCCTATAGTATGCAGATAGAAAAATAAGTGGAAATAAATAGATAATGTAGATAGTCTCTGATTTCAAGAAACTTACAAATTTAAAATTCTGAGTTCACAAGCCTTGGAAAGTAGCCAAGAATTAATGATTTTGTTTTTACTTGCAAATGAATTTGGAAATTGAAGTGATTGAATTAGAAAGGTTAAGCTCCCTATGAATAAAAAAGGGTCCAATAAATACTGCTTCTAACATTAATCCACTTATTTTTAAAAATTGTGACTTGTGTTACAATTAAGACAGGAACCTAACTGTCCAAGTATCCTTGTCTCTGGCACTTCAGATACAAATCAGTCACAGGAATCATTATTGTCTTTGAAAGGTTTTCATTTTGTAAGATATTATATTCTGATTGTAACATAGAAGTATCTATTTAGCTCAGTCTTGAGGAGCTATTGTGATTTGATTAGAATTGGCAACTACAAAAACTCGTACAATTAGAACCATTTAGTTATATTGTAGTAGCTACAAAGACATTCACAGAAAATAGATTTTATTGTTATATTGGAGCCTCTGTACATAGAAGAGGTGGGATACCGATATGATTATCACACACTTTAAAAAATAACTGTATTATACTTTTACTAAAGATAGGTTTTAGGACTGGATTCATCCAGGATAATCCAAATTATGGAAATAATAAATTAATCTGTAGGGCTTAGCAATGCCCATAGATTCTTATGGCCTCCACTGACAGGAGTGGGGAAGGGACAGGAGTAAACAGGAAGGAAAAGAGAGAGACAGACAGAAAGAGATAGGAGGTGAGGAGTGAGAGGTGGGAGGTGAGGGTGGGAGAGGGCAGACACACACACACACACACACACACAGAGTGTGTGCAAGTGAGCTGTTGCAGAATTAGTTGGAATAGATGAGCGACTTTACATATTTTTGTTGGACAATATTTCTTTAAATTGGAGGTGGCCTCTCTTTTGAACATTTTTATTTATGTACTCCACTTTTCATAGCCCTCTTTCTAAAGTATAGACTCACTTGTTTGCCATCAACAGATATTTTGAGCTTCTTGCCATGAAATCTTGGAGAAAAAAAATAGCTGAGCAGAGCTTAGACTAGGGTAGGGGAGTGAGATAGCTAAGGTGCAACATGGAAGGAGGCTCTTGCTACCAGGACCAAGGATGCCTTTCTTCCATGCTGCACTTGAGGCACCTCACTCACCTCACCCTAGTCCCAATTCTGGGTCAGAAACTAAGGATTCAGGTGAGGGAAATGCCCAAAGAACTGGCACTAGTCTTGGCCTCAAGCTTCCCTCTCTTGCTGATGATGCCTGGAGTGTCTATTTAATCATGCTTAGCCAGACTTACTGCTGGTTTAAAGGCTAATTTAGAACCCACTTCTGTGGAAATAGAGAACATTCCTTTGCCCTCACATCTTCTTTAGACGTTCTTAATAGTTCTGATTTGTGCTAAAGGTGGGAGTGTAGTAGAATGTTTCCAATATCTCTCAAGCAGTGATCATACCAGAGGTCACTTCAAGGTTGTAGGAGTTTTCTATGTAAGACTGAACATGCTCCATGTGTCCAGTATTCCTCAAGGTTTCTACAATGACGGAGGATTGAAGACAGCTGCATAGATCAGGGCCACACTTGGTGGTGGACTCTTCAGCCCTGGTGATCTCAAGTTTACACTTGTTTTTCTTCATCTGCCCTAAGGAGTTCAACTCATGAAAGTATTTTCAACTCATCTCTATGCTTTTTTCTTTTAGTCCCAACTTAATAAGTGCTATATGATGGTCTTTAAAATTCCATAGAGAGCTTATTGGTTAATGTGAAGCTCTTACAAATGAATCAATAGGGTTGGTGTATCACTAAGAATTTTACTGAGCAAGTTTTTTCTATGATGTGGAATTGAATAGAAGACCATTTTACTTTATTATTATAAAGTAAAAATTACCATATAGCATTGGAGATACCTCTAAGATTCAGAACATTGTACTACATAGCAGATGTTAATAAACCTACAATTTTTAAACACATTTTGTAATGGAATTTTTCTAAGTGCCATATTTTATTTATAATGAGAAGCATAATTGGAATAAAAATCACTTATAAATCTGACTCATTTGTTTATAAATGACCAGAGCGTAGAAGTGTTAAAGAAAATCAGCTTCGTGATTTTTTTTCCCCCCTAACACTGGCTGAAGTTTAACCAAAGGCAGATGACTGAATATTAACTTGGGATGTTGTAAGGCTTAATTGATTACTGCTGTTACAGTACTTTGAAATCCTGAAATGTTGACATTATAACTACAGCCAAGTCTCATTAAATATTCTAGAGAGCAAATTGTGCTGTAATTCTGAATTGTGAGTATCCATATTTTGATAGTGTAACTTAAAGAATAAAAAATAAGCTTTCATGTATCAATAGAGAACATCCCAAAGATTTTAGCTTTTTACCATATTACCTATGCAATAAGAAATTGAAATAAATTCTGGCTTTAAGCTTCCTTCTTGCAAATCTTGGATCAGATTTATTTGATTCTTAAGAGGATGAGTACTGACAGGAACTACTAGCTCAGAATCGTGAGGTAAGCCAGAAACCAAACGTATTATATAGCTTTAGGCCTTGGTGAAAATGAAATAGGCACATGGGGCTTCTATTTTTCTGATATGCAAATAATTTACATATGCAAATAATTTACACGACAATCTGACAGTAATAGAGTCAGATTCCCAGAGTAGATCATTTTTATTTTCACTACTAGCTTAAGAGGATTACCGTAGCTATAATGTTTTATATTCAGATCTTTTATGAAACTTACTGCTAAATTAGCCTGCGGCTTAGTCAGAGAAAGACAAGTGCGGTATGATTTCACTCACAGGTGGGATCTAATGAAGAAAATGAACTAACAAGCAAAATAGAGATAGACTCAGATAGAAAGCAGGCTGACAGCTGTGGTTAGGGGAGTGGGTTGAAGGGAAGGTGGAGGGATTGAGAAAAAAAAGAAAAGAAAAAAAATCCCTCATGGACACTGCAAACAGCGTGATGATTGCAGGGGGTGAGGAGTGAGAAGGTGGGGAGAGGAGGCAGTAGAGGAGGGTAAAAGGGAGATAAATGGTGATAGACGATAGACTTGACTTTGGTGGTGAACACACAGCAGAATGCACAGAAGCTGTGCTGTAGAATTGTGCATCCGAAACCTGTGTAATTTTGTTAACCAGTGTCACCCCAATAAATTCAATAAAAAGAAAAAATAAATAAGTTAGCTTGAGAGGTTTTACATCCAGAACACTTTACTTGTGAATTCTCACACCCGGGGGAAGAAACAGCGCTGTACTTCCCATTTCAGAGATGTGCAAGCTCTGCCGTTAGCCCAGGGACACAGGGAAGTCTGTTTTGCACAACTATACATGTAGCAACTCTGGTTAGGATTATAATTGGGCCTCAGACATCACATGGATCATTTTAATTTGGCATTTTTGTTACTGTGCTTGTATATCTGAAGCCATAGTTGTTTAACTTGGCTTTAGACTGCTCTAAATCATTTCTCCTGTGGTAATTTTATTGCTTATTCAAAAGCTCATTTATATATTGCACTTTACCTTAATACAAAATAAATTATATTTTTCCTTTCCTTTTATTGGCTGCATTTTGAGAACACATTGTTTAAATCAAAGAATCAGTAAGGATTCTTGTTTTATATGGCCATTAGTAATGCTTTAGGTAGGATATTTTAGGGCAATGCTGTTTAGAGTTGACATATTTCTTCCACTTCAACCAAAATATTGTCATGTGTTTGGAACAGAATATGCTGTTTTTCAATTTGTTTCTTTCTCATATATTCCTGCAAGTTCCACGTATGCAGAAGTCTAACATGATAGGTGTTCACCATAAGCAATCTTAGACTGCAAGGAAAATATATTTTTGATTTGTCTCCAGTGTTTTGAACTGAAAGATCCAAAGAAAACTGATTCAAAGTAAAGAATCAATATCCTCGATGCTAGCTCAGAATGATGCTGGGATGTGGAAAGATAAATGAACAAGTGGATGATTTTTAATAACAATACCGAATGCAAAGGACAAGCATAAAACAATAATAAACACAGGCTGTTTCAAAAACGTTTATAGGTTAAATTATACATTCTGTTTTAATGTTGACTATTACTTCCTAAGACTAAGCCCTCTCAATCAGCTAATCACAGCACCATGGGCACATTTTCAAAGCTTCTTGGAAAGGGAATTTGGTTGTGTGACTCCCATCAATAGTTGTTGCATTTTCCTTATTATGGAAAATGCTTTGAAACATCTACCCTTTTAAACTTGATCTCAAAAAGAGTATCCTATCTAATAATAGACAAACATGGTAATTAACCATACCTCCGACACACTTCCCATTGGCTAATCAGGGTGATATGCAAATTAACTGCCAACCAAGATGGCGGCCGACAGCCAGGCAGCTGAAGCGAACAGGAGGCTTGCTTACTCCAGCAATGGAGGAAGCCAAGGTTCCCCGCCTGCCGCTGCCGGCCTCTGAGCTGCACTCTAAGAAACAATGTTACAATTTTAGAAGCTAAACAAACCCCCAGATACCCGCTTTCGGCAGCCATGGCCTCGGAGCTGGAGCAGCAACAAAGTTTCAATTATAGAAGGTAAATAAAATCCCAGAATAAAAAGATAAAAAGAAAAAAAGGAGCGGCT
>NW_006383015.1:5712949-5755509 GCF_000327345.1 Myotis davidii | reverse complement strand
ACCAGCAGGTGGTCATACCCCAAGGGGTCCCAGACTGTGAGATGGCACAGGCCAGGTTGGGGGCCCCCCTCCTCCCCGAGTGCACAAATTTTGTGCACTGGGCCTCTAGTCTATATAATAAAAGCCTAAGCAACCGTTATGGTGGAACAACCAGAACAACCGACCGCTATGATGTGCACTGACCACCAAGGGGCAGACGCTCAATGCAGGAGCTGTCCCTTGGTGGTCAGTGCGCTCCCATAGGGAGAGCGCTGCTCAGCCAGAAGCTGGGCTTTCAGATCCACAATATCTGTATGCTTCAGGCTAAATGAAATCAAACTCTAAGTATAAACTAGTTTTAATGCATTTTCCTTGCTATTTATATTGGTTATAATCCCTGGGCTATTTTTTGTGGGGTGTGGGTATGGCAAGGGCTTGTTTGTATGTTTTGCAATTTAATTATATGGTTGGGAAAAATGTAATTCTGAAGAGTTGTAGATGTTAATTGCAGATACAATTTAAACAATGGTTCAAGGTCAATCAAGAGATTTTTAGAAGGCATAGAGAAATACGTGTGTGTGTGAATTTCATTTGAGATACTTGCATGCTGACTTTGTGCTTCTTAGGCCCCCCAGAGTGAATGTCCATTCTTGAACATTGGCCAACTTGGGGGCACCTAAAGACTTTGGGCTTTGACTGATGTTTAGGGGCTGTGTCAAAGTCACCTGAAGTCTGGGATAATTTCTTTTTAAAAAATATATTTTTATTGATTTCAGAGAGGAAGGGAGAGGGAGAGAGAGATAGAAACATCAATGATGAGAGAGAATCATTGATTGGCTGCCTCCTACAACCCCTTCCCCCCGCCCTCCCCCCACTGGGGACCGAACTCACAATCCAGGCATGTGCTCTTGACTGGAATGGAACCCGGGACCCTTCTGTCCGCAGGCCGATGCTCTATCCACGGAGTCCAACCAGCTAGGGCTGGGCTAATTCTCACGTTTGGGGGCCATCCAAAGAAAGAGAGCACGCAGGTGTCCTGCCGTGCTCTGCATTAGAATCCCCATTAATAGCAGAACTTTATTTCTTGAGACTCTCTAAAGCCTTTGGATTCTTATTCTATATTTGGATTCTTAGAAGCACATGAGATTTAAAAGTTGTTATTTCCAAGAGATATTAGGAAAAGTTTCCAGAGAGAGAGAGAGAGAGAGAGAGAGGCTCTAATATCTTCATATTAGACATAATATCTTTGGATTTGAAAGATTGGTAAGACTCACCATTTCTAGAAAAAATATTAAATTAGAAATCTATATTTCAGAAAATAGTTCAACCAAAAAATAAGACAAATGAATTAAGAATTTCAAGTGTGATTAAAAGTAAAAGAATTATATCAAATATAAAATGAAAAATATTTAATAGCATCAGTATTAAAATAAATAATGGGGAAGGTAGGTATGGAAGAGAGTGTGTGTATCTTTTTCTTTCTGTTATAAATTTCCTCTTTCACTAAATTCATTATTTAATCATTTAGCAGTACTCTGCCAAATAGTTAGTAGATTATCTGACTAAAGTAATTTTACTAAAGTGCAAATAAAGCTTAATTATGATATAATGGCTTTATAAAAAGAAATTGCTGTATCCACTTACATCTCTACTTGGTGGAATATGGAAGAGAAAATACTACTGAAACAGGTGTTCTTTATTCCTTTACCTAGTCTCCAGGAAATAGATCATGTGGAATTAAATAAAGCTATAAATTGCCCATCACTTCTGATTTTTGTGAGCAGAGCGTAAGGGGAATAGTCTAAATATGACTGGGAGCAAAGCAGGAGTGTTATTTGCAAGACAGTCTGTATCTCTCAGAGAAACAAAAGTAGAATTATGCACCATCTTTGCCACTTGATAGCCATTCATTTATTTATTCATTCATTCAACCAATTAGTATTTGCTAGGTATTTAATACTAGTAGGATTTTAGGGGTGATAATCACACCTTCCCCTCAACCTCTAAGTTTAGAATCTATTGAGAAATAAGACATAATATTCAAACAGATAGGGATCAGATCATCAGATTTATTATTGTTTAAGTTGTTTGGAAAACAGGGCTTTCAATATGTAAGGACATACTAAAAACAACAACAAAGAAAAAACCCAGAGTAGCCAGGTGGAAACAATGGTCCTATAAGTATTCATATTTTAAAAGGAGAAAAGTTGTTCTCCATATTTAGTGAGAGCAAACCAAAGTAAAATCCTTCTCAATTCTACCGAGATTAAACTCCCCTTAGAATTTGTTGCTTGCTTGTACTGCTCGGTAATGATTGGTTCACAGCAGCAAGCTATACTCACATTTCTTAATGAGCAAGGTAAGTAATACATGTCTATTCAATTAATTTTGGTGATTAAAAATGTAATAGTTTTTAGTGTTTAAAATAACTTTTGATCCATTTTGAATTAGATTTAGACATTTCATTTCAATTTGTTATGGCAAATAATATGAGAAATGTAAAATAATTTTTCTGCAAGATTCATTTGTATAAATTATTCTAAAACTAAGTTGAATAATACAGGATTTTCTTCCTTTACTCCTCTATTTTAGAATGAAACAGTTGGTTATGTATTTCAGACACCGCCTAACTCTTTCATGTGGAATAGCTAGTAAAATGATATAAATGATCCTTTTGTTTTGAATCACCATGATTATTTGGCTTAACTCTGCCCAATATGTATTTTAACACTAATATGTTTGATTGAACACTAGTATGTTTAATATGCATACCCTGGTGTCACCATCCACTGACCTTTGCCTACTCACTCTCTTACCCCTCAATGACACATCTCTTTTTCACCATTAAATGAAACTACATTTAAGATATTATAGAAAGGCACTGTTAGTGAAATATAACGAGAAGACAACTCAAACAGCTACTTGCTTGTTTTTGAATTATATTTCAAGCAAACTAAAAAAAATGAATGCATAAAATACATATTAAAATGTTATTACCTTCAGATTGACACTCAATGATTCTTTATCCAACAAAAATTAAAAGATTGTCTACCGTGTGCCAAGCACTGGTGTAGGGATAGGAGGCACACCAGTGAACAAAGCTGGCCCTGTACTCTGCCCACATGAAATTCACTCTCTAGTGAGATAAGACAGATATTTTAAATAAGACACCAGGTAATATATTCGGAGGCAATGAGTGCTATGAGAAAAGAGTAGACGAGGGCATATTGTCATTTTGAAAAGGGGGGTCCAGGTAGTTCTCTCCAAGAAGATGGATGACATTTGAGCAGGGACTTGAAGGATTCTTTAAATTTTGGACTTCAAATTCAAAATTTGACATGTTTTCTTTTTCTTAAAATTTTTAATTTTATTACTTAAATCCTGGATGGAAAAGAAAGTGTGATTTTTTTTTTTAAATTATAGAGTCATCTCCTGGGGAAGTGATGAAACTTTTTGTGTCTTTGTATATCCAGGTGCTTCAGTGTTGTTCTTGAGGTTTCCTCTCTTTTGTCACCCATGCGCATATCCAGCCCTTTTATTACATGGGTGGACTGGGGACATTTGTCCATGTATTTCAAGAGCTTAACATAGTACTTGGCACATGTTGTGACTTGAATGTCTAAATTGTCTTGTTGGAATGTTCATTTAATTAAGCACTCATAATAGAGGTTCTTTATTTTGTAGAATCATATTTATATAACCTTTCAGTTATTTCTCCTGACATTCCACACGTGTACATATTCTTCTTTATCAAAGTTTCATTTGCATTTTCAACATTTAAAGGACCACAGTGCTCTAGCAGTAGGCACTTATATTAAAACTTAATATTATGGTCTAATTCCTAGGCTACGGACCTTTTTGTACTAGGACTGAGGCTACTAAAATACCTTGCGATAATAACAAGGTGATTTCTTTTGGATTTATTGGAATGAAATAGCATTTGGGGAACTCTTAGCCAGCAGAGGGGATTCCAAATAATAGCTCTTTGTTGAGAGTTCCTCATAGGTAAGTCAGTTGGCACTCATCATTTTCAACTCGTTGGAGGACAATGGAGTTAAGTGGAATATAAAGGGTACTGTGGGCAATACACAGAAGCCTTGTAACAATATAGTGTGCAGTTGGAAAGAAGATTGGAAGGTCTATAAAAGCTGCCAGAAAGAACAAAAAATATAATTAAAGGAGCAAAAAGACCTACTGAGCACAATCTCAGGGACTATTCCAGGCAACAGTAAATGTCTCCTCAAATATATCTTTAAAAGATGGAAAGCCAAGTGGAAAACTAGTCCCATGGAGAAAGGAAGGAAAATACCAAATTAAATTATAGGAACAGGTAACAGGAGTTGGATTTGCTTATTTCAATTTTCATCTTTCTTTAAAATAATTAGATGGTGACTAATTTGAAATTCTTAGATGAGAAGAGGATAAAATAGAATAAAAGTATTAATGAAGTGATATTTTTTAGGCAGGTGTGGCTCAGAATAGGATGGATAAACTGGTATATAGAAAACATCTGGAATTTGCACGTTTTGTGAACTGAGAACAGTTATCTTAGGTTATATCAAAGTTATTATTTAAGAAAAGGTTTTCCCTTTTCCTTCCATTTTATAAAAGCGTGTACGCTATCCATGACTTCACTGAGAAGATAATACTTTCAGTAGGAAATATTTTTTGACATTGAAATTTCATCACTTGGACCAAAGCACCTTACCTGGTGAAACTGTCAGAATTACATGGGGATTTTTCCCATTAAACATACCCTGTTGAGAGCCATCACCATAGACATTTGAGGAGCTTATAATAGTCTTTGGAAATAATAAGAATATTAGATTAGTAGAAGGGATGTGCAAAGGTGATTTCTTGGATTCGGGAGCAGAGTTCAGAACTCATGTATTAAGCTGATCTCTGCCAGCCAAGTCTATCATCACTTATATTACATTAATTATTGTGGTTTTCTTTGTGCTAATTCCAAAAGCTTTTTTAGTTTAGTGGCTGAGAAGATAAACCACAACTATCTATATATATAAAAGCGTAAGCAACCAAATGACTGGTTGGCCAGTCGCTATGATGTGCACTGACCACCAGGGGGCAGATGCTCAATGCAGGAACTGCCCCCTGGTGGGCAGTGCGCTCCCACAGCCAACCTCCCGTGGCCCGCCAACCTCCTGCGGTCCATCCCCCTGGTTAGCCAGCCCCAACTGGCCCTGATCAGGACTGGGCAAGACGGCCCTAATCAGCCCAGATCACCGGTGAGGCCGTGGGCCAACCTCCCGTGGCCCGCCAACCTCCTGCGGTCCATCCCCCTGGTTAGCCAGCCCCAACTGGCCCTGATCAGGACTGGGCGAGACGGCCCTAATCGGCCCAGATCGCCGGTGAGGCCGTGGGACCCCACCTGTGCATGAATTTGTGCACTGGGCCTCTTGTTGAAAAATAAAGTGTCAAGCTTGAAATGTCAAACACTGGCTTCCAGGCTATAGATAAAACAAAACTCAACTTCAAAGGTAATTTGATATACTAAGAAAAGGGGAATTTATTTTTGATGAACTCTATCCAGGTACATACATCCACACACTCACACTCACAAAAATGTATAAAATGTGTGGCACAGCACTTTTCCAATCTCTCTCAGAAATATAAACTGGAAATTCATGCATTGTGCCTCAGACTAAATATACTGGCATGTTGAAAGAAGTATCTTATACATATCAACTGTAATAAAAACTACTACAACAGTCTTGTGTGTATCTAAGTTAACTAGAGGCCTGGTGCACAAAATTCGTGCAACGGGCTCGGCCCTGCAGCTGCTGTGGCTTGCCTTAGCCCTTGTAGCTGCAGTGCCTCAGACTAAGACATCCAGAAGGTCGTTTGGCTGTCCAGTCTAATTAGCATATCATGCTTTTATTATTATAGATGTGTATGCACACACACACGTACACACACAATATTTAGGCCCTTGATGTATTGGTTTAAAGATACACACTACTTTACATTGAGTAGCAATCATTCCATTGTTGACACTTATGTACTTTGCACATAAAAAAGGCATCATATTTCTACAGAGAAGGTCACTATAGAAAAATAATGTTATTTTTTCTTTTTAACACTTGAAAAGCTGAGTGCATGTTATAAAGCTAGAAGATCTTAGAAACAGAAATCTAAAAATAATTTATTGAGTTCCTGCTGCATACCATAGTGTGTGTATGTGTGTGTGTGTGTGTGTGTGTGTGTGTGTGTGTGTGGGGGGAGTGGAGGTTGGTAGCAGGGTACAAAAGGATTAGACACTATGGATCCCATCCAAAGAATGTGAGGGAAGAAAAGCAGAGAATGTTTTTATCTTTAATGATCACATTTAATCGTTGCAGAGAGAACAATAGTACAATAATCTCCCTTACTTCAACTATTTCAATTCATGGCCAGACTTGTTTCATCTATAACCCTGCTTATTCTCCCAATCCCTTTTGAAGCAAATATCAGATCTCATATTATTTTGTCCTTAATCATTTCAGTACTTCAGTGTATTATCTGTAAAACAACAAGGAGTCTTAAAAAATAACCATAATATCATCTTGAATCTTAAAAAAATATGCTGAATATCATTATGCAAATTTTCTCAATTATTAGAGTTTTTTCTTAAATAGTTTCTTTCTTTAACCATGTTCCAATTATTGTGTGCCATAGAGGTTTTCACAGAGTCTAGATTTTGCACCCGAAGGTGTGGTTACAACATTTCTCTTTCTCCTGAACTTTATGGACATTGAAAGTTAAGTTTAAATTGTTTCAACAATAGAATTTAAAATATGTATGAAGAGTGGATAAATCCTTCTTCTTAGATAAGTTTCTCTAATGGTCCCTCTTCTAAGCCAATAATTTTATAGAAGCTGTTTCAAAGATTAGTATGGTAAAGCAATCAAATTCAGAATGCCTTATAACTTAAAGAGAGAATCAGACATGGATATAATTAACTCTACTAAAAAGCAAAAGACATGGAATTTTAGATGTTCCATAGTGCTTGCTTTTGTATCAGTATTAACAGAGCATAAAGTTTCAGCTTCTTTATGACCATAAAGCTGGCGGAGGAGGCAGCCCTTGGGACAACGCCATCAAACGCAAGAACTCCTTGGAACACAATTTGGTAGATAACCTTAAAGATTGCTTCCAGCTCTAAACCTCAGAATGATGATGAGCTGTGTGGTACAATTTACAATGTTGATGCGAACCCATGAACTTTCCTTCCAGCAATACTTGAGCAAAGGGGGAAAAGATAAACACATAGCATTTCAGCTCAGTGCAAGTATTTCTGGACTGACAAGAACTCTACCAGTAGACTTAGAACAGACAATGTATTGACACGCTTCAGTTCCTCTTTGAAGCAAAACAAAATAAAACAGCTGCCAGTGACAAGGGCCATGCCTTTGAAGAAAAGTGACAAGTAACAGTAGAGTGACTCTGAATCTAGGTAGTAAGTTTTCATCAAATATGCTGTGCATTTATTTAATCGGGTTTTGTATTGTGCCTTCGGGATTTTTTCAACTAGCGGTGCTTTACATTGTGTAGTCTGCTAAGAATCATGAATCTGTCTCTGTAGGCACAGACGGCACACATTGTCCTGGAAGATGGAACTAAGATGAAGGGTTATTCCTTTGGCCATCCATCCTCTGTTGCTGGTGAAGTGGTCTTTAATACCGGCCTGGGAGGGTGAGTAATGCTTCCACTCCAAAGCTGTCTTCTTTCTCTGTATGGAGGAATAACTGGATGGTCTTACTCATGGGGGGGAGTCGAAACCACTGCATCAGAGTAAGATCTCATATTGCCCTGATGGTGCGCTGTGCCTGTACGCAGCCTACTGCTGCCACGCCTGACAAGAGGCAGCGACACAAACTCCTCTTTGCTGTTGTAAATGGAACAGAACTTGGACACTGGTGTTTCCCCAGGGTAGAAAAAAGGAACAAAATTATTTCCAGAAACATAAGGTGCAAGGACACAGTTTCTGTGAGATTACAGTGGATTCTGCCATGCGGGGTATGGATCTGATGAAAACTGGATCAGGGCAAAGGGAGGGAAGCACACTCTAGTGCCATTCTATTCGCGAAGTTGAGACTCAACCTTGCACATCTAATATGAAAACCCTAAGGAGCTAACAGAGTCCTTGGGTTTTTATACAGTTTTGCACTCCAATAAGAAAGGCAACATAACAGATACATTTATTGATTTGAAGTATTCAATGGGAGAGCAGATGCACAGAGCTGATATTTTCAAAATTTATCAACTGAGACCCAACTTAGCTGTTAAGATCTGCTAAGAGATGTCCTGCAACAAGGATGCGAGTTGCTACAGAAATCCTATAGCTGTTCTTACCTAGCCAGCACATGTTTGTTCACCTGAGAGCCACCAGACTGAAGTTCTGGTCTCAGTCCTAATGATAACTGATTATGTGATATTGAGAAAATCACTTAACCTTTCTGAATCCTAGTTTCCACATATAAACAGTGAGGGGGGTGCACTATACAGTCATTTACAGCTGGGAATTAAAAATAAAGTATGAGTCTTTAAACATGACTAGATGGTTTCAGGAGGTTTTCATTAGAGATTCAAAAGACCAGCCTATAAAATATTTGATGAAGTTTTTAGTGAAATTCAAGTTAGCCTTATAAAGACAAGGAGACACTGGGTTAACTGATATTGAAGATATTGATTGGCCAAACCTCCATGATATAATTAATGTACATTTTCTCTAACCCCTTGGCTCTCTGTTTGAAATGAAGAATATTAGATGGTTTTTTAAATAGTTCCACTGGTGAGAACATTAAATTACAGTGTATAAAACCTGCTTGAAAAGTTTTCCTTCACCAGGCAATTATTTAAGCTTTTCGACAGCACTAATTACTAGCCGTGTTAATATACCTGCCAACAAACAACTGTTTAATATAGATCAGAATGATGGAGGGCATTGGAGTTTTCTTCTGTGTGATAGATTATGGGTAATAAATCTTGTCACATCACAGAAGTCAAACAGGACCTGATGGATTAATTTGCTTCCAACACTGCAGTTCTCTAGGACAAGCTGTATTTATTCATTTACTGGAAAGTATTGTAAGCACATGCTCAAAGAAAACGGACAGTTCTTTTACGGAAAGAAAAAAGAGGGGAGGTAAAATTAAATTAATTAAGGGTTTCTTTTTATGGAGAATAAGGCATTCGTTAATAAGCTTAGTCCACAAACCCTATTTGTCATTGCGAAACGCTGCTGTCATTCATTGTGTGGCTCACTCGGTGAGGTGGTTGATAATTAAGGGAGTTATTTTGTTTTTCATCTTCAAGAGATGCAGTTATATGTATGTAAGCCTTGGCTAAGAAATGATCAGTTCTTAACAAGTGAGAGGCATCTGAGAAATGAGCTGATGGAGGTGTGGATAAGTATCGCAGCACTTTAGTCACCTTAGGGGATGCTGAGGGGGGAGACTAAGCATTCTGCCCACAGAGGTAGTTCAGGGAGGAGTTAGTCTGGATGGGTGTTGAAGAATTCACGTTGACTACTGCCCACGCTGAACTTGATTGGTTTTAAGGTTGTAGATTCAGTCCCCCTCAGATCCTAAATTCACTTTCAGTGGTAATCTACAAGAAAGACTCGGTTTAACTCTTTCTGCAGAAAGTGAAATGTAAGAGGGGACAAAAAACTTACTGCAACGCATTCCAGTGGGTAGAGTAGCTACTATAGATAGCTCCTGGCCTTTATGGGGGTAAGATTGCTCAAATATCCTTATATTTTTCCTTCCCAGAACTTTGAAAGGAAGCCCTTTTGCATTCCTCCCTAACGCCACAGCAGTACTTTAAAATAGTTATTTGGCTATTTTAATTCAGAAGTCAGAAATGCTTCGGGTCAATTTTTGTGGGATTGATTTTTTTCTTCTAAGTTGATAATAATTATCAAACATATACTTTTTTCTTAAACTAAGCTATTTTGAAAATCAACTATGTTAAATATGTATTTCATAGAAATTAACTCTCTGTTCATAAACATATGCACCCATGCAACCACCACTGATATACTCAGTGTACTCTTCAGTATCCTACAAAGTATTAAAAAAAACCCTTTTACTTTTTCACAGTTAATAATTTGATGAAACTGGTAGCCTTTGACAGCAAATACCAGTTTGGGCTCACTATGTCTGGTAGAATAAAGAAATTTTCAGGATATCTGCACACTTTAAAGCATTATGTTTTAAAGTTAAAATTAAGACCCAATAGAAATTTTTTTAAGGACTTAAAAATGTAAGAAATTGAGGGAATGGAACTTATATGAGCATATGACTGAGAACTTGAGTCAGTTTTTATTTTCTTTTCTGTCATATCATGAAATAAATTTCCATATTCTATCATATCATTTCCTTAGGTTTGCTAAAGTCTAGAGATAGGTTTGGAGGATTTTGAGTTCGTGTTCTGTAATTTTGAAGGGTTCGGTAATTAAGGTATTGTGGTTCTATACATATTTTTGTTGGTAATTTTTTGACATCTTTACCCAGGTACCCGGAAGCCATTACTGACCCTGCCTACAAGGGACAGATTCTGACCATGGTCAATCCTATTATTGGGAATGGCGGAGCCCCCGACACTACTGCACTGGATGAAATGGGACTTAGCAAATATATGGAGTCTGATGGAATTAAGGTAGTACCAGTGACGACTGTTAAAAAGCCACAACTTTAGGTTACTTTAAGACACTAGGGTAAAGTTTCTTCCTCAATGCATAGTATAGACTGTTAAATGTATCTTCTCACCCTCATCCTAGATACATTAGAATAATCTTTAACATGATATTACTTTGAGTTTTATTTCCCCAGGGCACTTCGGATCTGTTCTTTAATGCCTTGCATGCAACTTGATTTCATTTGGGAAAATATTGTTATAAGTCCAAATAACAGTAATGCTACAAGAATTGGTGATGAATCACCTTTTAATTGATAAGTCTGTATTAATTATTTGCCTCTTTATCTTATTCTCTTTAGAAGGTAAATAAAGGATAGTTTATACGCTAGTCTGAAAGTAAAGACATTAAAATTTCCTATTCCTGATAAATTTTGATCATATCTAAGAAATGTGGACATACAAACAACTCAAAAATTTACTTTAGCTCTAATTCTCACAATTTTACCCGAAATTCTCATTCACCTTTAAATATAGATTTAAAAATATTTTATCTTTCATGTCCATTAAGTAAGTAATTACTTATGAGATTATTTTAAATGCCATTGAGGAAAAATATAAGGTGCCAAGAAGGGAGATCTAGCTTAGTCTCAGGATTTGGCAAAAACAGGTAAAACTGTTCCCTCAGATGATATATAATAAGGCAACAATTATATATTTTAAGAGCAAAGTGTTGATCATCTTTTTTTCTTCATCTCCAAAAATTTAAGCCTCATATCAATGGATGTAATCAAGCTTTAAAAAAATAGCAAACTGACCTTTAGATATGTCACAGGAGTTGGATAATATTTTGTGATCACCCCTTTTAAATGACTGCTTTTCTTTCTAGGTTTCAGGTTTGCTGGTGCTGAATTATAGCAATGACTACAACCACTGGCTGGCTACCAAGAGTCTAGGGCAATGGCTACAGGAAGAAAAGGTGAGAAATATGAGAGGGCCTCCAACTTCACCTAAGGATGATTGGTGGGGTCTGTGGTAAGTTGGGACCGTGTACCTAATTTAAAGGGACAAACAGATGAGGCAGATCATTCAGTTTGGATTTTTTGAGACAAACATCGATGAGCTGCCTCCTGCACACCCCCTACTGGGGATGTGCCCGCAACCAAGGTAAATGCCCTTGACCGGAATCGAACCTGGGACCCTTCAGTTCGCAGGCCGACGCTCTATTCACTGAGCCAAACCGGTCAGGACATGGAATCTTTTTATTTTTATTTTATTTCAGAAGCTATTTCTTTCTCTTACTACACAGGCTGAGCTGTCTGAACTCATTTTCTTCTAAACATGTAGGACCACATATTTTCATTTTATCCACTAGGTGGCAGTCATACATGCTTGGTTGCATTTCTAATCCTGGAAAGGGGTTTGAGAAAATTTTAGAATTTTCTGTTCTCTCAAGCAATCTATCCCTTCCCTTTTATCCAGGACCCAGATCTGCAACTTTTGTCATGGGTGATAGTACCAGCTCTATCATTAACTAGCTGTGTGGCTTTGTACAGGTTATATTATCACACCATACCGGTTTTATTTTTAATTCTTAATGAGTATGAACAGATTATCATTGATTCTCTTTGGGCTTACACATTATGACTCTATAGACTTAAATATAATCTCATTTGAAGTTATAAATAAAAATTTTATAAACCTGATCTTATATTTCCTTATTTTAACTATTTTCTTCTAATCAACTAAAAGGATTGTCCTGATTTGAATGTCAGACAAAGTTAATGGGCCTGCTATATATTTAGCTTCAATGTTGCTATAGCTGCTTTTAGTTGACTTGCTGCTGGCCCTGTGATTGACAGAATATTGTTCTACTAAGCTCCGCCTCTCCAATAAATGTCTACCTATTGGAGCTAAATGTTGCCTCTTCTGACAAATACAAAAATCTCCATCTTGGCTTCCTTGTTCCCATTCTTTCTAAATATTAGCAGAGATAAGAAGGTGATATCATCTCCCAGGTCATTACTATATTCTTCTCAACTATCTGAATTCACTTCCAGAGCTCATCTTTGTAATGGTCATTCAGAAGACCCCCACCTCAACCTCCACCCAACCTTTAATGTTTCTTTGTGCTATTTAGGGCATCTGGTATTATAGCTGCTCTGTGTCAGAACTTGTAACTTAAATATAAGCTTTCATCCGTGGCTTGTTAGTTTGTTGTATAAATGTGCTTTGACTCTTCTTCTGTGATCACAGACATGTAGAATAATGGAAGTATAAGATAAAAACCAATTTATCTCTTTGAGGTACAGGTGAGAAAATCAAACATCACTAAGATAATTGGTGGGAAAAAAGACATTACAACTGGTTTTCCTGATTCCTGACTCATTGCTCCTTCATTATACCACATCTGTCTCTATCCAGCTTAGTTAAAGAAAATAAAACAAATGGCGGTGTTGCCTGATTTATTGAATAGATGGGCAAATTTTACTTGACAAGGACCTTCAGAAAAATGTGTAGAGTGCCCACTATGTGCCAGGGACATTTGACTCAAAACATGGATTTGCATATTATTTACAAATCACTGCATATGAAGTTCACAAATGCCATTAACCTCAACGTGTGTGTGTGTGTGTGTGTAATATTATTTAACATCCTTTGCTAAGAGCAACAAAACTGTAGCAGAAGATTGATGTTCAGAATTTCTCATTTTTTATTCTGAGGACGTGCCAGGGTATTAAGAATACTGTGCCCAACTGGAACAGCAATTCACCGTGTTCTGACAACACAGTCACCTGGGTCAGAAAAAAGAAGGAGTAAGGAAATTATTTACTGCTCAAGAAGATAGATGATGCTAAGTTTGTAACTTGAAAACAATATGCTGGATCTAATTCCCTCCAATTTCACTGTCACTACAATTTCTTTTATAGATCCCTGCAATTTATGGAGTGGATACAAGAATGCTGACTAAAATAATTCGGGATAAGGTATGATCATCACCTTTTATCCAAATTTCTGTTTTTTTTCATATATATATGAAAAAAATATATTTTAAATATATATGTAATTTTTCTCAGTGCCTGAGGAATCCATTTAGTATGTAAAATAACAAATCTGGCCAATGTATGCCATTTGGGTTTCTGTCCTTTTATTTCACTACCTCTGATGTAGATTTTGAGACCGAATACCTGACTGGGAAATTTGTTACTGAAGGGCTATGAGATTAATTCACTCAACAGCACTTTATTGAGAGCCCTCTCTGTGTTCATGACCCTGACAAGTCATGCCTTTGTCATTCGTCTCAGGACCAGTGAAACAAGTGGAGAAAGTTATGAGGTGCACAACAGTCTACCTAAATTGAACACCTCCATGCTGCAAATGCAAACCCAGAATTGTGTGGCGTTGGTGGTGTTACTTGTTTAGTCCTTTCAGGGAAGTTGTCTGTGAAATTAGTGATTTATATTTCATGAGTGTGTCAGATGAGCCCTGCCTGTGTTAACTTAATTGCATAGTCTTCCTTGAGACTGTACCAATGCCCTAGATCAGTTGTCGGCAAACTGCAGCTCGCAAGCCACATGTGGCTCTTTGGCCCCGTGAGTGTGGCCACGAAGTTTCAGTTGCACTGTACGTGCACGGCCGCACGTGGTATTTTGTGGAAGAGCCACACTCAAGGGGCCACAGTTTGCCGACCACTGCCCTAGATGATAACACGTAGGTTTATCTTTTGCTTTCATGTTTCATTGCTGAGACATCTGACCTCCCCTCTTAAAATATCTCCTCACCATCAGCTTGCTTCTTCTCGTTATGAGGTGGACACTTCTTTCTCCCCTGCATGAAACTTTCATATCCCAGATCAGAAAGAAACTTTACCCAAGGTTGACTACATTCTCCAAATGCCACTAACGTTGTCTCATTGAATTATATTACATAAAAAAATAAGAAAAATAAAATTTACAATTTCGAAGTGAAATAGTCCTCAAGAAAATCTGTTGCAGATTTCTTGTTAGAATATTGACACAGGATCTCTGTAAACAGAAATAACATCTTTGAAAATAAGAACATGGCTAATTACCCATGACCAGAAGGACGACAATGGAGTTTATATGACTCTTCTACTCCACCTCTGACTTTTCCCCTCCACCTTGATTTTCCTGAGAATAGATGTTAGTGTGGTTAACTATATCAGTAGATTCTTATGTTTTCTTAACCCAATGACGTTATGGGAACAGTAAACAATGCTGAGGCTACCAGAATGAAAAGGAAAATAAAATTGGGAAATTCAATTGGGCTATAGAATTCATATGTTGAATAAAATTTAGCGAGCCCTATTAATTTGGGAAAACAACTTACAAGACCATACTGTGTTCTTTATGTTAGTTTAGGATGAACCCTACTTTTATCAGAGGCAGTTAGGTTTTTAAAATTTGGCTGAATAGGCTAGCTCAGACAAAATTGTAGTATTGCCTATTATATTTAATGTTGAGTTGTGCTGGCTCATATTAAAAATGTATACTGTAGTTTTTAGTCTATTACTTTTAGGTTGGAAAGTAAGATTTAATTTCATTCAGCATCTTTTAAGAAGGAAATGAGAACTGAACACCAAATTTCAAAATTAAAGATCCATAAATATAGTCAAGAGATTCTGTGATTTGGATTCTAAAAGTAAATAAAGTCCATTATGAAAATTAATAACACAGTGTGGGAGTGAAAGGTTATTTTTGTAATTTTCCCCCAAGAATTTGAGGTAGCACTCTGATTTTAGTCATTTCATGAATAACTGTCATGTCTGAATGGTGTGCTGACACTTTCTACCCTCACTCACTCCCAGTGACTTCTTCCTCTAAGGAATAAATTTTGAGGGAAAAATTAAGACTTTCTTTTATTTTTTTCAATGCAATAATTTCTTGGAGAAAGGCAAATCAATGAATTATTTTGACATCCCCCCCCAATAAAGTCTTACTTACTAAACATAATATGCCATTTTTCTCAATAGATCAAATTAGACTTACCAACAAATAAATCAATCTCATGACATATAATAATGAGAAGAAAACATTTGCCATGTTCAAGCTAGCAAGGGTAATTCATGAAAGCTTCACAGAAGGCTAAACATTTTTAAGTTCAGGTTCTTTGGGACACCTAGACATTAGCATGTCTAAAGTAGTGACAATTTTCAATGCCACTTCCCTAAGTTTATGACTTATATAGCATTTCACATTTTTGTGAATTAATTTTACCATCACAATGTAATAAATTCCCAATCTTGTCAATTTTCTAAAAATTTTTAGGTTTCTTCCTTTTTTTGCTCAGTAGATTGTTTTGTCACGTCTTCCACGAAATATCGTTAGGTCAGATGCACTCAGGAACAGGTGCCCTAAATACTGGAAGCTGGAGACCTAAATTTCGATGCCTTTGACTTTGCTTACCCGGATCATTGTCTCAGCCTAAAATAACGGATTGTACTTCTCCTGGTGGGTTCCAAATGTACTGTGAAAATTGCTTTATCTTTCCAGGTTGAGATAAAGATCTCCTGCTTTTGGTTATGAGTATTTATAAAGGCATCAAACTCTTACAGCAGCTGTTTAAGTCCCCATGAACTGATCCTGTCAGCGCCTTCATCACTGCTCCCTCCTAATTGTCTAACTTTTTAATTTGATAGGGCACCACGCTTGGGAAGATTGAATTTGAAGGTCAGTCTGTGAATTTTGCGGACCCAAATAAACAGAATTTGATTGCTGAGGTTTCAACCAAGGTGAGCAATTTTCTTTCAGATTTTGTAGTTCTGTTTATCTTCCTTTCTTATAATATCAAAATTTTCATTTAGGTCAAAGTCATTTTAGAAGCACCAGAGTTGAAGGAGAAATGGGCCTTAAGCAACTAAAATATATATATATATTCTAAACCCGTGCATTTAATGTTAGAAATTGTTTAATATTATTTTTAACTTCCTTTTTTTTGGTCCCCAGTTCAAAACTTTAACAATGTCAAATAAAGGAACTGTTGACTTGCCAGAGACAGGCATAGTGCCGATCAGGAGTCAGAGTGATAGCCTGACAGAGAGTCGAGAGCACTTTAAAGAAATCAGATGCAATAAACAGAGTCCGGGCCACTTGGGGTAGGGGAAAGTATTCCTTGAGACACTGAAGATTTATTGTATTATAGCTCAATTCAAAAATTAATGTTCATAGTAATCACTGTGCCACTCCAAAGTCAGATATGTTTAGTGTATATTTATAAGAGAGTGTAGAATACATTTTAGAAAGATGTCTGTTGGATGTGATTGAACATTTATTAATGTAAGTGTAAGTCTCTTGGGCTATAGTCTCTGTCCTTGGGACAAAGCTAGTGGGACAGGCAAATGAGTAAATCACCATGGACAGAATATTGTGGTAAATGCTGTCCTTAGAATGCACAGTTTGCCACAGGAGCAAGGGCATGCGTGGGACATCATTGAACTAGATAGCTGGATCAGGGAAGGTTCTGCAGAGGAGTTGAGTTTGTTCTGAGACATAAAGAGCAGGTAGTTAAATGGATGCACTAGGAGAACTGAGTTTCAGGCACAGAAAATGGTATGTATTTGAGAGGCATAGAGGTATGCAACAATATGGTACTTTTGAAGAGTTATGTGTTTTTTGGTATGGTTGAACCAAAGCGTTCACATATTTGGTTAAAGATGAGTGGAGATGCACTATGGCTTGGTCTAGAAGGTTTCTTGTCATTGGTAAAGTCAACCAAACTGGAAGCAATTGAGAACTCATTCAGCATCATTTCGGAGAAAAGTAGACTGGATAAAAGAGCAATTAGCTAGGTTATTGTAGCTAACCAGGACAAAACCCGCGAGAGCCTGGGCTGAGCAATAACAGCAGAAAAAGAGACATTGAGGTGAATTAGACAAATGGGAGAAGGAGGCACTGGGTGTGACCAGATAAAAGATCAGCCCTTTTTATCAGCAATTTCAACTAGTTTGAGTGAGCACAGTGATGCTTTCAATAGGAGTTTGAGATATCTGTGGGATTTGCTATGGGGAAAAAAAATTTGTACTTTAAAATTTAAAGGGTTGATTGCTACTTTCTGTTTTTACTACGTAAAATAAGAGACAAGGCAGAGTTTTCTTTTCTAGGAGTATGAATTTGGTTACCATTAAACTTTAAATGTGGAGAATTCGGGCCAGTGGAAGCCCTTTTGAAGTCATTACTATTGGCTGGCTCTACATTGGAAATTATATTCACTATAGGAGAGATGCTATAAATGTCTCTTCCTTCATCACTGGGGCAGCAAAGCGTCTCTCTTTTAAATTTTATTTTAAATAGAATTATTCACCGCAACATTTTATTCCTCTATACATCAAACATACAATTTCTTGCATAAGATAGCTCATGGTTATAGTGGTCCATTTAAAGAGGCAGTTTTGTCTTAGAAAAAATACAACCAACATTTTTTGACTACTCAGCTAATTCTTATTGAACAACAACAACAAAAACAACAAAACACAACTCTGCCCAGCCTGCATGGCTCAATGGTTGAGCATCAACCTATGAACCAGAAGGTCATGATTCTATTCTTGGTCAGGTCACATGCCTGGGTTTCTGGTTCCATCCCTGTCATTGATGTTTCTATTTTTCTCTCCTTCTCCGTTCCTCTCTGAAATCAATAAAAATATATTTTTTTAAAAAAAACCCTACCCAACTCTATTTCATGGCTGAGGAAACCGAGGCTTATCAAGTAAATCTATTTAAAATCAAATGAAATTTGCCGAAGTCTTTTTAGAGCTGGCCTAACTTGAGCTCCAGTGACTCTCCATGCTAACCTCATGCTATCTCTGCCTCTCATGTTGGTGTGGTTTGGCTGAGACATTTATAGAAAGCGCTATTTCTAGGATCTTGTTACACGAATTTAAGAAGCTTTCTCAAGGCTCTTGGTGACTTCTGTTTTTCTTGACCCACATTTGGCAGGGTCAGGATATGTTTGCATATTCTGCTCTTCTGCCTGGGATCTCCATTTCTCTCTCCCCCCTGCTTGCCTTCAAGAAGTCAGCTCCTCTGTGAACCCTCTCATGACTTCACCTTTGTATTCCATGTCACTTTATAAATAGCTTTATTTAAAAAACACACACAACACATCATATTTAGATCCTTGCAAGAATTGTCTCTCTCACTTTTCTACGGTTATCTGCAAGTTTTAAAATTAGATACCTACTTGTTTATATATCTGGAATGTGATCATGCCAGATGAGATATTCACTTGTTTTAATTCTAAAATTTGTCCATTCAAATGGCATGAGGCTATATTCTCTGTATTTGTTTCTACGCATTTCCATGTACGTTGATTTAGTTTGAGGCACAGCATGAGAAAGGGCTATTTTTCCTTTTAAATTTTAGAATTGAGAACTATGTTAAACATGTAGTCTAGCATTTTTCAAACATGAAGGATATTGAGCCTGGAGACATTCACCTTAAAAAATTTCTATGGTCAAACAAGGTTGAAAAATACTGCATGATATATTCCTCCTGGAGTGTCCTAATGCAAATTCATATAGTCACATGTCTGTGAGGTCCTGGGTAACTTCTATCATTCTGTAGGAAGAGTATGTAATGTGTTTGTGTAGAGATCAGTTAAAAGGAGCCTATCTGTATCTTCATATTAAATCAAGGGAGAGAGCGCAATGGTGAAAGCTGGTTCTGTTTCTTAATGCCAGAACAATTAAATAATTTCATTTTACCTGTGATAAATGCATATTTGTATCAAGTCATATTTATTCTATGAATTTTGCTTTGGTGTGGTTGATAACTTAATTCATTGTCTTGTAATTGCAATTTGATGTAGCTACAACTAGACCTTAATGTTGCTTTGTTTTTTAGCAGAAGCCTAAGGTTAAGAATAAATCTATACTTTTCAGATTATCTGATGAGAGAGATTGTCTGTAACATTTATGGAGCAGTTCAGCAATAAATCCTCCAGATCACAGATGGACTGGGGTATTTTCTTCTCTAGAATAGTCAACAAGACAAAAAATATAAACTTTTTCTGAAATAAAGTCTAAGGATTATGAGTTCACATTCTATAGACTTTGTGGAGAGAGAGACATTCCAGTGAAAGTAAAATGCCTTTTCCAATATCCAGATTGCAATTTTAATCTAAAACCCGTTGCAAGCTTTGAATTATCCTAAATTCAGAATGTGCCAGTGAACTCTGAAAGCTGGTATCCCTGTGGACACCCAGCTCTCTAGGCTTCTCTCCCTGTATTTCTATTATTTTTCCTTTTATGACTTTGGGAAACTACTTCTCAGGTAAAAGCTTGTGAAAATGGACCTGACTCCACACAGTGCTTAAGACATAGGTAATGATTATGTTCTGCTCTGGGATCCTTTTATGAAGTCTACCATTTAAATGCAAACGATTGCACAGTAACCTTGAGGGACCAACGGTCTACACTAGCCCAGCAATTCTTCAGACTCTCATACTGATTTCATCCATTAGCCCCATTGCATAAGCCTAATGCTGTAGCCTATCCCCACTTTACCTCAAGTTGAAGATCAAGTGGTATTTAAAGCATGATATACCTATTACCACATCTGTCTAGTGCTGAATTGAGCAATAATACTTGAAAATTCCATTGCTACTGTTTGTTAGTGAGGTAAAGCATGGGAAACATGGTTGTTAACTATGGAAGCAACCAATTTCTTAGTGATCATTGTTATTACTGTAATCAAAATTTTATATAAAATAGCAAAGCATTTTTTTTATCATAGAAAGGATACAGACTGTAGCACTTGCTGTGTCTTTCTTACAAATTGATTAATTGCCAGTCATTCCCAAATACTTAGCAATCAATCTGCCGTCAATCTAAGTGTGAAGCATCCTCAGATATGCTTATGATATTGATGTATTGCTCATATCTGGAACTTCCCTCTCACTCTTTGGTTTTTTAAAATGGCAGGATGTTAAGGTGTATGGCAAAGGAAACGCCACGAAAGTGGTAGCTGTAGACTGTGGGATAAAGAACAATGTAATCCGCCTACTTGTAAAGGTAAGTAAATCACTCCATCTCAAGGGTAAGGATTTGTAATATTGATCGTTTAGTGTTAAGCTGATTTCCTGTTTCAGAAAAAGCTTGTGCATTCTTCTAGAATGTCAGGGAATCTGCTCTCTTCTTGTTGCCTTTGATCTACAAAATGATACACTTATCCCTGTTAAAATGAGAGAAGTGGACCATGTTAAAAAAAAAAAAGACCTCAAAGGCCACAAAAACAGAGGAGAAAATGATGACTGTTCTCATCACTTATTGACTGACTTTCTGAGACATGCCATGTTCACATTCTTGGGGTTTAGAGATAAAAAACAAACAAACAAACAAATAAAAAAACTAGAGTCAGTTGGAGAACTTCTCTATTGGGCTTTATTTATTATGCACATCTTTGCAGAGGTCATGCCCTGATACAGTGCAAACTTTCACGCTGTTTTATATCAACTCTTGGACAACCATTAATATTGAACCTTAAAAATCCTGTAGGAGACTTTAACTATAGTGTTTAATTACAGTGTTTTCATACATAGTTGTTTTTTTTTAAAATATATTTTATTGATTTTCAAAGAAGAGGAAGGGAGAGAGATAGAAAGCTAGAAACATCGATCAGCTGCCTCCTGCACATCTCCTACTGGGGATGTGCCCACAACCCAGGCACATGCCCTTGACCGGAATCGAAACTGGGACCTTTCAGTCCGCAGGCTGATGCTCTATCCACTGAGCCATGATTTCAAATTCTGGTCAAATTTAGTAACAACAATGTGCATGGACTCTTCAGTAGCAGATGCTGTGGATGGTCTGCCCATATTTCCCTCTGCGTTCAACATTTTGCCTGACTTCCGATTGCAAGTGTCTGCATTTCATTGACTGAGGGCTCTCTGTGGTTGGTTGAGGCTGCTGGCGTGCAGAGTGCCATTGAATTAATGATCTTGCTGCAGCCCCAACCAATGACTAGGGAGGGTCATTGTGTAAATATCCCAGCTCCTTTGCTCCATAGCTGGGCTGTCTTCAAGATGGATGTTCTACACTGGTGCTCAGAGTTCCTGGGCTGAAGCTCTGGTTGTCCATATGGTAACTGCCTGAGAATGCATACTTGATTGGAATGCCTCCCGGTGTCATTTTCTATTGGTATTTCTTGAAAACACTTCAAAATAAACTTCTTTTTCTCAAATCCTTGTCTCAGGAAATGTGTCTAGGAAACCTTCAAAAGATATCTTCTTATTTATATTTATGTAGAGAAGTTCTAACTTTTCAATCAGAATATAAATTTAGGTAATATGAGAAAACCCCTGAAAGAAAGCTGATTAAAAGTTTGATCAGACAAAAAAGGCAAAATTGAAAAAGGTGGAAGGTGAGCCATCTTAAGTTTTGCAGAAAATCAATTTACCATTTTTTTGTAACTCTTTTTACCCCATAAGTTTAGGTAAGATAACCTGTATTCCCGTGTGCCCAAGCATGAAGCTTTTAGGCTCTGAGACCTTCTAAAGTGTGGGAAAGTGTATTATCTATTTTTTCAGGATCACATTTTTATTAGTGTTTTTTTTTCCCCTCTCCACTTTTTATTGACCATTGGCTCCATTTACATCACACACAAAAAGTTATGTTTTTGTCCGTCTCTGTTAAGCTTTTATTTGAATCACATGCTATTTTATCCTTCCCTTTAGGGAATGGTTAGTCAAGAGAAGGTTTAGTGAAATTACACTTTGGCAAAAAAATGTTATTAAATTCTGATCATTCTTATTTTCCCTTTCTAGCGAGGAGCCGAAGTGCATTTAGTTCCCTGGAATCATGATTTCACCAAGATGGAGTATGATGGGCTTTTAATTGCCGGAGGACCTGGAAACCCAGCTCTTGCACAACCACTAATTCAGAATGTGAAAAAGGTGCAGTAAACCTAGGGGTAGTGTGTATCTGTGTGCGAAGTGGAGGTAGTCTGGTCTATTACTGCTCTCAGCTGCAATATATTTTATTTATTCAGAAATTTTTTATTACTCCTACTTGTGACCTCAGAGGTAATGTCAGCACAGATATGTATTAGGGAGAACCAATGAGGAAAAAGAGCTATTTTTTTTTTTTAAGATAAAGTAATTGGGATTGGGTCCTTAAGTTCAGAGAACTGGAGCCCAATTTCCAAACGTGTCATTCCTTACAATCATGGAATGACAACTTATGTTCCTCACCATGACCTTGGGACCTATAACACACCCAAGTTTCTAAAGAAATTCTAAATTAGATTTATTTTAATCTGTATGTTAAGTACATCTTATTGAGTTCTAATGCTATAAATTTGTCAATCATGTTCTGATTTATAATTTAACTTTTTATTCAATGATCATTCTGTTTACCTTGTTAATTAAGGAAAAAAAGGATGCTTCCTTTTTATTCCTTGAGAAGCACTTTTTGGGACTGTACTTCTGGGTTAATAAAAATTCTTCCTGATTTAGATTTTGGAGAGTGACCGCAAGGAGCCATTGTTTGGAATCAGTACAGGAAATTTAATCATAGGATTAGCTGCTGGTGCCAAATCCTACAAAATGCCCATGGCCAACAGGTAAGGCAGTTACACTTTGTTTAATAGTTAGACTAGCCGTAAAATACTATTAGTAACTAAATCCAGAAGACTTAGAGATCTTCCATGCCACTTTCTTCAGAATAAACAGATAATCATATATAGTTCACGGTTGTCTGACTACCTGATGCCACTTTCATTGCATTTGCGAAAGGCAGCCTTTTCTAACAATAACATTGCTGTATTTTGAAGTTATTTTTCTTTCCCTCGGCATAAATTGAGGTTATAATACTCAATCAAATGGCATTCCAAGGAAACTGTTCTGATTTTAAACTTGATTTCAGAGCATTGATAGTGTTGTAAGGCTGGGTGACTTAAGAACCGAGAAATCTTCAAATCCTCTAGGTCAGCAGTTCTCAACCTGTGGGTCGCGACCATCGGAAAACACATATAGCATATCAGATATTTACATTACGATTCGTAACAGTAGCAAAATTACATTTATGAAGTAGCAATGAAAATTTTATGGTTGGGGGTCCCCACAACATGAGGAACTGTATTAAAGGGTCATGCATTAGGAAGGCTGAGAACCATTGCTCTAGGTTTTACTAGTACTTTCTTACCCCAACGATGTTAACCTATTGTACATGGAGCTTTCCCTCATGGATCACCTTCCACAGGAAGTATAATTCAAATTGATTCCCAACTGAGTCGTTTCTCTTTATTATCTCCTGTGAACTCCCATCTGCCTTTACAATTGCTGTGGCTCCTTAAAATAAGTCGCTTAGATTTGTCAGTCTCTGTTAAGCTGGTAGGCAACTCTTAACTTCTTATGAGTGCAATTCTCCCTTTTCCAAAACTGATTACAGAAGTTTAATAGATATGATATTTAACACACAATGAAGCTTCCCGAATTGATTTTTGTTGCTAAAATTATTGGGATTAATAATCTGTGACTTTTCTTATTAAACAATTGAAACTTTTGAATTTCAATAGTCTTTTCTTTTTGCTATTTTACAACGAATGTGCTTATATTCCCCCCCCCTCACTTTTCCTTCTCCTTCTTCCTTTTTTCTCCAGAGGGCAGAATCAGCCTGTTTTGAATGTGACGAACAGACAAGCTTTCATTACCGCTCAGAACCATGGCTATGCCCTGGAAAACACCCTTCCTGCCGGCTGGAAGCCACTTTTCACAAATGTCAACGACCAAACCAATGAGGTAAGTTGGGGGATGAGAAATGCAGGGCTTTTAATGCTCTTACACAGATACCTTTCTCCTGTTTATGTGAGCTCTTTGGGGGGGGGGGTGTGTGGGGAACAACTCTATTTATAGGAGTTCATAGCCCTCTGCTTTTCCAAAAGTAACTTCTCGGTCTTATTTTCTCATCAGTTGACTCATTAAGATCCATTCTTTGAGTGGTTAATCAATGGCTGTCTTGCACATTCATCGTTAATGGGGCATTGGTAGCGATCTATTGAAACCACTCAGTGAGTCTCTGGGATAAGCACATGAAGTAGCCTTTGAGAAGACCCCTGGAGAAGCAGTTTAGGAGATGAAGATCAGAAGAGGATTTGGGTGTATTATGAACAGAGCTTTGAAGGGTCCCAAAGGCTATAAACCAAATCAGTTGTTTTTATGAAGGGGACCACATTTGGTTGGATCTTTGTTGGATTATTAGCATTGTTAGTTTTTTCTAATGTTCTTAAGCATTTACCTCAGCTTTTTGATTTGAGTAATACGTAGCCTTGGTTGGCACCCATTGTTTCAGAAGACGTTTCTCCCATTTCTCGTTCCTTAGGGGATTATGCATGAAAGCAAACCCTTTTTCGGTGTGCAGTTCCACCCCGAGGTCAGCCCAGGGCCAACGGACACTGAGGTATGTTAGAAAGATGAGGCCTGTTATAGAATTAAGTCTTAAAATTAGAAATGTATTTATGTGAAAAATCGAGAAACCAAAATAACCACCTTAGATGATCTTGTTACAGAACATTCTCAAGATGGGTGTTGTGATAATATGCTCATTGTATCAAAATTTCCTCTCCGTAACTATCATGGAGGAAGTGCCTGTCCTTTTTTTGATTTTTGTCTTTTAATTCAAAGTGGGGAATCCCTTAAGAAACCTGATGTAATGCTATTTTTATTTAAATTATTATCATTCTGATATATTTAGTTCTAAAATTTATAATTGTTGTCCTATGCAAATGAATTTCCCCTTGCTCTCTTATTCTCATAACTGAAATGAAATTTTAATCCCCCATCTGTGACTTCACGAAATCTCTATGGCAACCGGTTGTGTAGCCATATAGGGAGGATAACCAGCCGCAGGAGAAGGAGGGAGGGCAGCTGTGTGGGGGAGGGGAGGGGGCATATACCAGCACGCATATGAGTTGGATGGCTTAAGGAAAGAACCGTGAAGAATTCTTAGAGATGTTTTGTTTGTAATTTAAATATCTCTACTTTTATTGCGTGAGCTTTTGGTTCAACGTCAAGGACATCTTTGCAAAACAAGAGCTTGCAGTGATACTCGGAAAAGTCTGGGAAGTGTGGTGTGACTGCATCTCTAACACCCCAGGGCCTCCAATAGTAATGCTGATGATTCTTCCCTGGCAGCAGATACTCAGAAAAGACACCTAGGCAAAATGAGGGAGAGAATAAAAATTTTCTGTCTGTAAACTCTACGACCTCATCTAGTCTACTACTGAATTGTGTCTTCAGAGTTGTGGGGTTTTTTTCTTGTTTTATTATAATTAAGAAATAATGGTTCTTGATAGCCAAAGTCAATATAGCATTACTTACCCACAATAAAACTAGTAAATTAAAGTGACTTATGCACACCTATTGTCTAATGCATGATACTTTTTTGAAATTTAAAGTGTAAATATTGCCTATGTAGTACTTCAAATTAGGAACATTGAAATCAAGATATGTAATATGCAGTATCACTTAATCCTTATTTTTATCCTGCCAAATAGTTGCAAAATGAATATTTTTGTTGAAATTTCTTAAGCCTGTTGCAAAAATAAAAGTAAATTTATTGGTAAAGTTTAAGAATAATCTTTACAGATATTTTTAAAGCTTATAGAAATTTTAAAAATCCAGTTATTTCTAACTTTAGGGAGCACAAGAAATAAAGCATAAGAAATTATCACCAGAATTTTACTTAGAAGAAGAAAATGATTCATAATTAAGAGGCTGCAAACTTAATATTCTCCAAAGGCATTATCTGAAATGTTCACTGTCTGCTGAAAAATTTTTAAATAGGATGTCACATAAGCAGTTAGAAGTGTTTATTTGATCTAATTTCCATAGTAATAAATATTTAGTTTTGCCAGAATTGGCAAAAATACAAAAACAAATATTGCATAGAAATACCCTAAAAATTATTTATCTAAAGTTCAAATTTAAGTGGGAATACTGTATTTTATCCGGCAACCCTGTGAGTTTTGAAGCTTCTAACTAGTTGGTTACATTTTTTTTTCTAGTATCTGTTTGATTCATTTTTCTCACTGATAAAGAAGGGGAAAGGAACCACTGTTACATCAGTTCTACCAAAGCCAGCCCTGGTTGCATCTCGAATTGAGGTCAGTATGTGTGGCCTTCTTTTTGGTTTATGTATTTTGGATTTGCTCTATTATGTAATGATATATTTAAGTTAATATGTAAACTTTTCCAATGTTTATGAAAGGTGATTGGTATTATTGTAATCTCCCATCACTTTAGCATCTAACTATTTGGTCTGTTCTTGATTATGTTCATTGGAATTTTCATATTTAGATTTAAACATCTTTTAAAGTTTAATTCTTCTAGATGTTTGTAATAAAATAGTGTTGTAAACAATAAGGGTTAAGTTAGCTTAGAATTTGATACATTTTTTTCATTACTCAATAAAACCATAGCTTTACATATGCTTGAGAGACATAGTTCAGACTACAGAATTGTTATAGGTGATATAATTTTTTAAAAAGGATTATTATTCAGTATTAGGAGTTGAATAATATTGACCTTTAGAAAGCAAATGGATAAGAATTAATATAAGTCTTGAACTCTTATCTGTTTGAACGTGTACATTAATATAAGATCTCTACCCACTTCTTTCGTGGTTTCACCACGCACATACCCACACATTATTATTAAAAATTTTGAGAGATATATATGTATATAGTTTACAAATAAAAATAATTGATTTACATGTTTATATGAAATAAGTTAAGTTAGATAATTTAATGATTTCCATGACAACCTTTTTTTTTGGAGATGAAAAGATTGGCCGAAATCTAGCTTCTCAATGTGGAGTCAAAGTGTGGGTTCTTGGTAGTGAAAGAAGCCACACACCATATAGCAGTTTTTCAGATGCTTTTCTTTTTTTAATGGTGAAGGAAATGTATAATTTAGGATTTCAGTGACTTGCAGATAGTAGGTGCCCAGTAAATATTTGGTGAAGCAAATCGAGTTTCCCAAGCCATTGTCTCTTGCAGTAACCAAGAACACCTTTCTCCTCGGGAGGGCGCGGCAGTTTAGGAAGACCCGGAGGCTTGTTTGTTTCTGTGCCAATCCTTTGTTCAGAACAAACCTATGAAATACTGAATGCAATACACTTACTCAATTAAATTTTGGGAGATTTTTAGCTAAAAACATACATATATGTACACACATGAGTGCCTATTTCCTCATCTTAATAATAAAAACAATGCCCTTTTTTAATTGCTTGCAGGTTTCCAAAGTCCTTATCCTAGGATCGGGAGGTCTGTCCATTGGTCAGGCAGGTGAATTTGATTACTCAGGCTCGCAAGCTGTAAAAGCCATGAAGGTGAGAGAATATGATCTTTGCTAAAATTTACATACACCCTTTAATGAGTCTAATTAGTATTGCATAATTTAGATTTATGTCACTCCTTCTTTTCAAAGTCACTACAATTAATTTCCTTACCTATTCCTTACACATCTTTTATTAAAGGAGGTTTGATCACAGACAAGGTATGTACTTTCTCCAATGTGCACACCTATACG
The DNA here is from genome assembly GCF_000327345.1 of Myotis davidii. NCBI lineage: Eukaryota > Metazoa > Chordata > Mammalia > Chiroptera > Vespertilionidae > Myotis > Myotis davidii. The sequence continues at coordinate 5,727,351 of NW_006383015.1, read as the reverse complement.
TTAATTTAGATTGGCCCTCAAAATTATCTACATTATCTCCTGTTTATAACAAAAACATATAAAGCCACACTTATAGGTGTTTCTCATTTCTGTTGAGGTAGTGAGCTTTTTGTCTTTTGTGTGAAAGAGTGAAGTTGGGCATCCGTGGGGCCCTGAAAGTACTTCAATGTTCTTCGATGCTTCAGGCATTTCTGTGGTTGAAATGGGAAGAGCCAGTTGGAGAAGCAGTGCCTTTCGTTCAAGCTCTAGAAGTCATTATCTGTCATTAGGGAACCCAGCTGTCCCACCTGTGACTTGGAATGGATGACCTGTCAGGATGGTGTGGTTGCATTTTCAAGTGGAAAAGAGGATTTGATACCCAAGCTGGGAAGAGCATCCTCCCTATTTCCTCCAAGTCTCTTGAGATCTTCCCAACTCTTACCTAGTAAATGAAACTTTAGGAAAATTACACTGTACATGTAAGGTATTTCTATTAAAGAGCTAACCAGGCTTCTTTGGGTGTCCTTATTTCCCTGGATAGTCCCCATTTGGGTGCTCATCAGGCCACCCAGAGGCACAGTGAGCTCTCTGTGACCTTGGCTGAGGTTTTGCAGTGTGAAGCCATTTACCAGAGACCTGGCTAGGAGAGAAGGACATAGGGAAGGCAGCAGGAGACTCAGACAACAAACATGGGAAATAGTTGGCATTTTTAAAATTTACTTTTTGTTTTATTTAGTATTCTATATATAAAGCTTTTCACTTGCCAGATGCCTGATAAAAAATGTAGAACATAACCCCTAATTACCTTACTCTTCTTCCCATTTGTTTTTAATACTTTCCTCCATACACACATGGGTGTTCATACATATGCACACATATTTTCCATGTATATTTTAAAAGGATACTTTATTGTATTATGATTCAATTGATCTTTAGATAAATAGTGGATGTCCAATGGATTAGAACATAATCCAAGTGTGTTCTGGATTTAGGACACATTTTACTAGCAAACTTTTTTTTTAAGCCTACTTAGTAGTTTTATGAATAATTAGTATTTTCATGGCTTGTATTTTTTTATGTGCTTTAACATTCATTATGTGAAGTTATTTAAATAATAGAAATTATTATATATAGTATTATTAATTAGGAAGTTAATAGAGATACAATTATGAACCAATATTTTAAAAGAATTGGGTATCAAATCCTCTTTTCCACTCAAATTTTTTAAATTGTGCATGTATTATAGCCAGAACTATATTAGAAAATGATGTAAAATTTATTAAAATTGTTTGAAATTATTCTTAAGTTTTAAAATGAATACCCATCACATGCACATAAGGGACTTTTACTATATAGTTTTATTTATGAAAATACCTATATTCATCATATAGTCCATTCAGGAAAATACAAATATATTTAGGTCTGTTGGTACTTTTCTATAGTAGCAAGACCTTGTACAACTTCTGTTAATGATCCAATCTCAGTTTAGACCCAATTACTTACACTCCAACCCATATTTTTAAATGAAATTGCTTATCTGTATGTACCTATTTAATACTTTGCTAATACACCTGATAATCCTTTTAAAATAATTCCTTAAAATTTTGAGAGATGATTGGTATTGCGGAAGGGCATAAGACTTGAATCATAAGAGTTAAATCAAGTTTTAATTCTGGATCTTTCCAGCTATATGATCTTTGGCAAGTTACTTAACTATTGAATCTCAATTTTTTTTTATCTGTAAGGTGGAAATTTCTCTTGTAGTCTTGGTATAAAAATCAAGTAAGTTAATAAAAAGTACAAGTTTTAAAGCACTATTTGAAAATAGCATGAGGTATATTTAATTTTTTAATTCAGATTTTCCCCCTAGGATGTGTAGGGCTTTCAAAGATAATTTCTGTACTTTCAGCTGAATATTGTTGACTTTTTAGAAGAGTTCAAAATTGATATGCTAATAGGTAAAATAATAACCATCTGGCCATATTTTATAATCATTATTTTTGCTAAGTTTCACCCTCATCCTGGTTTATAAAGTTATTATTCTTAGTAGCCTACATGAACAGTTATTTTGGTGGTCTTTCCAGATGTCAAGAATGAGATAGGCCATGAATACCTTCAGACACACACATACACGCACATATTTTTTCTTTTTCTTTTGCCATATGGTCATTTTCTTTTTATATAATATGTATAAACAGTTGTATAATGCTCTTTGTTAAAGCACTACAGCAAGCATGAAAATATAAAGAAAACAGAAACCAGCAGAAGGCTCTCAGTGCTTCTAGCAAGAAGGGAACACATTACCGTGCATTTTAAATGTGCACCAATGTTCTCCGACAAACATTAGAAAGGGAAGCAGCTTTGATGATGCCTCCAGTTCCATTTTATAGTTTACTCATTAAATTTCTTTTGGAATATTATGTTCTTTTAAGGTCGATTGAACTGTAAAGGTCAGTAGTACTCAATGTCGATGATAGGGTCTTGGAAGCTGTGGCCTTAAGCAAAACAATGTATAATGAAACCAATTTTACCATAGGCTAAATGATATAAATAAGAGTTAAGTCCCTATGGAATTTTTCTGGCCACCAAAATTAACACCAAGCTTATAAATAAAGATCCTGAATACTTCTAATATTAAACCTTGAAATAAATGTGAGCTATACAGACATTTAAGAAAGATGCATGAATTTTCCACAAAGACAGTGGCCCCATCCAGGAACTGATCACCCCAACCCATTCATGTTATAACAAAATGACTTGAACAAAACCACATTATTTGGGGACTGCTATATTTTTGGGTATCTGGTCAAACTCTATAGAAATCATTTTCAGCGTTGCTTGATAGCTTCAGTGGCAAGAAATTCAGGATGATCTTTATGAGGGAGGCAGTTCTTTTTGGATAGTTTTATTTTCACTCAATTTTTTCCTTCCTTTCACCAAATGTTTGTTTCCCTCTAACTTCCATTCACTCACTCACTCACTCACTCACTCACTCATTCATTCAGTACCTAATCCATTACCTAATCTATTCATTACCTAATAATTTTCTTAATTGAATTATGGCCATTCTCTTCTTTAGACCATGTTTTCAGATTCTGGATCCTTTTGTTTCAGGAAGAAAATGTCCGAACTGTCCTGATGAACCCAAACATTGCGTCCGTACAGACCAACGAAGTGGGCTTAAAACAAGCAGATAGTGTCTACTTTCTCCCCATCACCCCCCAGTTTGTCACAGAGGTCATCAAGGCAGAACGGCCAGATGGGTTAATTCTGGGCATGGGTGGCCAGACAGCTCTGAATTGTGGTGAGTTCTTTTAAGTTTGATTGGAGAATTTGGGTACATGCACTTATGTGTAATATTTTTTTGCTTGATTCGACCTAACAATTTATAAAAGATTTCCTCTAATGTGTGAGGAAGCAGCAAATAGCTACCTGAAAATGTCATATGATGAGTAGAATGTCCGAGGAACAAAATGAAACCGTTTGCTTTAATGCTCCAGAGTGGCCAAGTAGGTTCCTTGGGTCTCCATCCTCTACCCCAGGATATTGCTTCTCTCTGTTACCAGTGAAGTCCTAAGAACTATTATGAATGAAAAATGAGAATTAACATTGATAAGTGCCTTGCGCCCTTATGTCTCAGCTATTTCACGTCTATCTTCATGGTCATCTAGATCAGTCTCTCTGTCATCCCTTCATTTATATGCTGAGTCCAATGCCCTGTCCTCTTTAAAATGCTTCAGACCTTTGGAACTAGATTGTGAATGAGGGTATCATTAGCTAGTTGGGATAAGGAGTTGGTGATGTAATTTGTATGACAAATATAAAACACTTAGCTAAAGTTTGCTAGTGAGTTAGTGAAAACACAAACCATCTTGATAATTTTTAATTCATATCTCTGGGCTTATTTAAATCTCATTAAGAATGGACCTTAGAATGGAAGGAAATATACTAACATCTTAAAGCTCACTATAATTCTATGATTTTTATTAATGACAATAATAAAATCATTTGAAGAAAGTGGTAATATAAGGAACAGTTACATCAGCAGAATATTTTGCTAGAATGTCTTCAGAATTTTTAATTCAATTTTTTTTTTTTACCTTAAGTACAATTCTATTTTGTATTGTGGTGGCTTCTTGAAGTTAATTTTAAGATTTTAAAAAATGGTATTAAAGAAGACATAAGAGTTTAAGATTTAAAAAAAAAGCTGATTTAATTTGTTCTTCCCAGGAGTGGAACTATTCAAGAGAGGTGTGCTCAAGGAGTATGGAGTGAAAGTCCTGGGGACCTCAGTTGAATCCATTATGGCCACAGAAGACAGGCAGCTGTTCTCAGATAAACTAAATGAGATTAATGAAAAGATTGCTCCGAGCTTTGCTGTGGAATCGGTAAGAAACCTTTGTTCTGGAGAGACAAGGCCATTATCTGTTTGGTTGTAGGAAGAATGTTTGTCATGCCTAAAAGAAAAGTTACAATTATTATACTTGCATACATGTTCTTCCAGAAATGTATTAGTACCTCAGAGATATTGTTTAGTTAAAAATATGTTTTTAAATAGATTTTAGAGAGCAAAAGGAGAGGGAGAGAGTGATAGAAACATCAATGATGAAAGAGATCATTGATTGGCTGCCTCCTGCATGCCCACCACTGGGGATCAAGCCTATGACCCAGGCATGTGCCCTGATGGGAATTGAACCATGACCCTTCTGGGTCATAGGTCAATGTTCAACCACTGAGCTATGCAGGTACAGCAAGATATTGTGTATTAATTGCAGCATTCAATGCTCAACTTTTAGGGTTAGGTATGTATTACTATTTCATTTTATGAAAAGAAAAGTATAAATCAAGAAAAGTGATTTTATCAATGCCACGGAATCTCAAATCTCCTGAATTAAAACTAAGAACCATACTAACTTGCAATGCCAAAGTAATTTTTACCTTCTTCCCACAATCAGTGACACATCTTGTGCGTGCAGACGACCTGCAAATGGAAAATCATTAGATTTAAATTTTCTTATTAAAATGGGATAAACATTTAAAAATGAGATTATTAAGATAAAAAAGCCATTGGACCTAATTAGTAAGATTTATGGCTGAGAAATCCGTGGCTTAGATGTTGAAAGAGGACAGATTATATTGCATTTCTATTCACCGTTTTCCATCATATCCTGTGTATATTGATGGGCATGGAGAAAAAGTCAGCTTTCCATGCATCTGTTTTTGCCCCTGACTTTAGTCCTGATTTCCACATATAGTCAGTGGAGTGGGGGTGCTGGATGCAGTTTTTGATGCAACTTCCCCATTGAAGAAATAAGCAAACCCTTAGGGATAAGGGGAGTACAGCTGGACTGACTAAATGTGGGTCATGCATGTTTCAGAAAAGAATGCTGTCAAGTACGTGCTATGTTACAAAACTGTCAGTCAGGAATAATCCCAGGACAGCTCTGCTGAACATTTGGAAAGCTCCTGCCATCCATTCATTCTTTCATTGCCAGATTTAATTATGTCCTTGCTTCCTCAGGATGAGAAACAGGCATATGGGAAAGGTGTAATTACATTCCCATTGGTGGTGTAATAATATTCCATGACAGAAAAATATAGCCATCATGTGTTGTATTTTGTAAGTTATAAAAAAGAATTCCAAGCTTTTGGGACTGCTCTCTGACTGAACTTGAAAAATTTCTCTATATAATATTCCTAATGGCTTATTGCAGTAATACTAAGTTAGTTTCAAGAACAGAAAACCTTGTTTCATTAAAAGATGAAGACTTTTAAGCTGAATTAAAAATTCAATATGGTTTCCATTCTCAAATTAATGCAGGATATTTTAGTTTTGGGCCATTGCTTTATGTTGGTTTTTTTAAATGCAAAAATAAAATTCACCACAAAGAAATGAAAAAGGGTCTTCACTGTATACTGAAATAATCCTAGAATTTTACTTAAAAATTGTAAAACAACACTTGCTTTATAGAAGGAGATGAGAGGATAATAGAACATGTCCATAGTCATTCCCCTCAAATAAACTGATCTACCTGAATGGCCAGACTCTCTTGGAATGATTGTTTCTGCTAGTGTGGTCAGCTTTTAAACTCTGAGTTCTTGTTCTTGTTGACAGATTGAGGATGCGCTGAAGGCAGCAGACTCCATTGGCTACCCAGTGATGATCCGTTCTGCCTATGCCCTGGGTGGGTTAGGCTCAGGCATCTGTCCTAATAAGGAGACCTTAGTGGACCTCAGCACAAAGGTATGTATCTTCATAGACCATCTTAACAATTGAGACACTGATGTGACATACCCTTTCCATTAGAGAAAGTTATGTAGACAAAAATAACCTTTTTTCTATTTATTAAATCACTGTCATGTACTCTAAAAGTGTTGTCCAAATACAACTCCTTTGAAAAGGAAATGCAGTATAATTACTTATATTGGAACAGAGTATTAAGCCAGATAGTCCTAGGTAAATTGGTGGTGACTCTACGTAAAGGTCAATCTTTATTTTCCTGTCTATTAATTTCAGTATTATGAAGTCATCCAATTCTACCTTCCTCTGCTTCATAGTCTGTTTTAAAACATTCATAATGCTACAATATATTTTAGTGGTTAAAAACAACTAGAATATAATGTTACATATTCCATTATTTTTTGAAATAATATCACATGAATGACATCCACTAAGTGAAACAACACACATTGACTAGTTTAGCTTTACCTCAAACTCAGCTGTTTAATGTATATATAGTATAAACACCTCTTAATAACATAATCAAGTGAGCTCTCTGCCAACTAACATACACATATGGGTATAAGCAAAAGTGAGATTTGAATGTTTATAGTTTATTACTATCAAAATGACTTTATCATACTACTGAATACTTCTTTTCTTAAGTATTAGAAGGCAAATCTGGAGAAAATTAAGATGTGGTCCAAAAAATAAATTAGAGATGAACACAGAAAACATGCTTTATGAAAGCAGATAGTTTTGCCCACACTCCATTCCCTCAGAGTACAGCAGCGCCTGGCAGTCCCGGGGGCTTGTTGAGTGCATGCATGTTCAGCCAACGGGCCATGTAACATACATGGAAGTCATGCAAGAGAGTCTCTGTGAAGGCAATTTTGGGGAGAGCTAAGTAAAGAGTCCAACCACAGCTTTTAGCTTTATCGGACTTACTTTTAGAGTGAAACAAAATGAGGCCCTTCAATTGTTGAAGGGTTTTGAGAAAAAAATAAGTAAAATTAAATATACTCAAATAACTATAATGACAAACTTACATGTCAACAACTGGGATTTAATATGTATTTACGCTCTATTAAAATATATACTTTTTACAGTATAGAAACCTTTTGAATACTGAATTGTGTAATAATTTTTACTAATGAAGACCATTTTGAACTGGGATACTTTTTATTCATATTCATATTACTCTAAAATAATCAATAGACTATTGAATGATTTTCTTTGATGAAAACCTTGCTTTTCTCTTGAGAATAACTACTGATATCATTATATCCTAAAGTACCCTATTCTCTTGAGGTTATAATTAGCACCATAAGAAACTGCATTAACTCATCTGAGTCCCTAAGTCAATGTTTTGTATAAAATCTGAGATTTGAAAGGGAAAAAAAAAGAAGTTGAGGCAACAGGTGAATATGATGTAAATTGCCCCTGTGCCCAAATCTTTAGTCTACTTCATTAGAATGCAAAACGCTTTCCCAATTTCACATGCTTTCTTTCCCAGATTTCTTCTTTTAGCAGGCGATTCTAACAACAAATTAATCATTATTAAATTGCTAACGCTGGCTACAGAATTTCCTAACCACTTTGAAAACCTTATTATGGGCAGCTGTGGGGACTGGCGTGTTCCAGTTTCAATTGCACATGTTGGAGCCAATGGTGTTGACTGAGGTCAAAACAATAGTGTTGAGACCCATTACGGACAAACTTACATTGAGTTATTTCATTTTACTGCCTGCTAATAACTTGAAAACCATTTACTTTCCCCAGTTGCTTTCTCTTCTTTTCACGGCCATCACAAATCAACTGTATTAAGAGACAAAGGACATTTCTGTCTTGGATTTCAGCCACTAAATGTCCTGAGGTCAGAGACGGCCTCTCTTATATTTGGAGTTCAGTTCTACCTACCGCTGGGTACTCAGTAAATATGAAATGATGATTATACTAATTCATATCTGTTTAATCAGGCATACATGATATATGACTCAGAGTACTTAAGCACTTAGGCAGTGATTAACCATAATAAGAGTTGCATATGATTCTTCTAATTCCCAAGTTTCATATGCCATCTTGGCTCACTGTTTACAACCATCATCATCGCCTTTCTTCTCCTCATCAACATCAACTGACTTTCATTGTGTATGTCGCCGTACGCAGCACCCCGAGCTATTTTGGAGAAAGCCAGAGTCTTTAGATTTATGTTTCTATATTTATTCACACTTATCACATTTTCTGGTTTCACAGAAGCCTAGCTGCTGAAATAATTTCATTTCCCTCTGCCTGATTGCTCAATTATTTTCCCGAATTAGTTTGATTTAATGTCATATCAGCACTTTGAATGGCAAGCCTCAATAATGTAAATCAAGCATATTCACTGTAGGATGCTATTCCTAGTACCTCACTGATTTTTTGACACATTGTGCCTTCCGGAGAGCAGAGGAGGATGGAGGCTGGGCTTGAGACTTCAGTGTTGACCAGTATCTAGGCCAGGACGTTGAAAATGCTCATGTTTAAACCAGCGCCTTTTCTTACTCTTTGATACCTTTTGTTACCCATTTTTAGGCCTTTGCTATGACCAACCAGATCCTGGTGGAGAGGTCAGTGACAGGATGGAAAGAAATAGAATATGAAGTGGTCCGAGATGCTGATGACAATTGTGTCACTGTGTGTAACATGGAAAATGTTGATGCCATGGGCGTTCATACAGGTAGGCAAAGAATCTTTAAGAATTATAGTAATGCCTTCAGCTCATGTGTCTGATAGCCCATAGCAGTCTTTATTAAGTTTTTTCCTTTAAATTGCTGTTCTTAGCTGACAGTCTAGTGATAAACATTTTTATACATATAGTAAAATTGAAAATACTCTCACATTTTAGTTGATCATCAGAAAAATCCTATGAAGTAAGGCAGGGATTATTATTCTGATTTCAATCGAGGAAGGCATCAAATCTAAGCAATATAATGTGAAGGTGAAGTCTATAAGACTTGATGTTGAGAAGTAAGTAGCGATGTTAAGAAGACTTAAAGCAGACTGAGGTGTTTGTCCCTAGTGAATGAGAAAATAGCCACAAGTAATAGAAATAGGTTTCTCAGGAAGGAAACTAGTTAGACTAGGGGGCACAGATACTGACTTAGGATTTAGAAATGCTACATTTGATGTATAGGTGAAACTCACAAGAAGAGGGTTAAGAGTATAGGATTAGAATTCAGGAATGTGATAGAAGTAGAGAATTTGATATAAAGTCATTGAAAGTCATTGGTATAAAGGTAATAATCGAAGCTGGAAGCATTTACTAAGTATTCAAGGGTAGAGGCATAGAAAAAAAGAGAATAGGGTCAAGGATGTAACATTTAGATTTTATAAGGCAGAAGAAAGAGGAAGGGTTAGTGTGGAATAAAAAAGAATGATAGGAAGAAAAGCAGGGGAGTACAGTATCAAGTAAGCCAACCTAAGAAAATATTTTATAAAAGAGCTTTGGTTTGGGCTGTATAAAATGCTCTGAAAGGTTAAAAATGAGTTTTTAATATGGCTTTGGATGTTCAAGAGGATAGTGTAAGTACAAAATTGGTTATGTGAGCCATAGTGAATGGAATTATATCTCAATGAATGATAAGCAGAATTGGTAAACGTTCAAAAAGTGTAGTCATGTAAAGAATGAGAGATGGGTTCTTGTGATTATCCAGCAATGATGAGGGAGGGGCTTCTTGAGCTCCTAGAGATCTGTCATGTTTTCAGGGAGAAGGGATGGTGACTACAGACCAAGAGATTAAAGATACAAAGGACTCTGATTGAAGAGGAGTGAGAAAATGGGAAGGAATGAGATATAGAAACAGGTGGAGAGCCAGTCTGAGTGAAGGGGAGATGATATTTGATGGGAGGAAGAAGTTGAGAGACAGATAATTGGAGATGAAGAGAAGGGAAATTGAAAAGTTAATGTCAATTCAGTAAGTAGATGACTGAAGCCTTGACAGCTAGATGAGTTTGGGAAAGGTTAGGAGGGTTTCTATAAATGTCAGAATAATACAAGTAAAACAAGAATCAGAGGAAATAATACCTGATGTGCCTTATGTATAAGATAACTCTTCTCCCAACAAACCCTTAGACTGTTCTGGGTCTTGTATCACACACACAAATTAATGAGCGCTGCTTGGCTGTACAGGTGACTCGGTTGTTGTGGCCCCTGCCCAGACACTCTCGAATGCGGAGTTTCAGATGTTGAGACGCACTTCCGTCAACGTCGTTCGCCACTTGGGCATTGTGGGTGAATGCAACATTCAATTTGCCCTTCATCCTACCTCCATGGAGTACTGCATCATTGAAGTGAACGCCAGACTGTCGCGAAGCTCTGCCCTGGCCTCCAAGGCCACTGGGTAAGACCAGAATGCTCGGCCATGGGTTTGTGGATGTTTCACAGAGAGAGCCGGGAAACTGGCAGCTACTGAAGACTGCGCTACGTTTACAAACTAAAGTCCCCATTTCTGTATGCTGGCTCCAAATCGTTTAGGACCCTCAGGACATGGTTATTAATGAGCTTGCTGCCAGATTGAGGCAAATGGTATTGCTAGCTGGCTTTGTTTGCTGGCTAATCACAAACTAATCAAAATCTGGGTGGTCAAAGCAGGCTGGGGAAAAATCTGCTTCTTAATTACACTTTGCAGATGTTGTTAAAAAGTGCAAATTAATCCTTAATTTTAGTTCTCAATCGGCTTTTTCACATGTAGCAAATGGTGGGAAAATAATATATAGTTCACTTGACTCAAGCATTCAATATGCATTATTTTATTTTAGCAAAAATTCCACAAGACCAAACAATATAGGATTTTTCTATAAATAAAGGTTGCCACCAAATAAATTTGTCATCCACATAACAACTGCTGACAAGCATCATTGGAGGAAAAATTAATTAATACTCTTTATTACTATTAATGTTATGCATCTGGCATTTAAATTATATGTCATGTAAATAAATAAGATATTTACCTCTAAATAGAAGGCACGTTGCTCTAGGCCAGTGATGGCGAACCTTTTGAGCTCGGCGTGTCAGCATTTTGAAAAACCCTAACTTAACTCTGGTGCCGTGTCACATATAGAAATTTTTTGATATTTGCAACCATAGTAAAACAAAGACTTATATTTTAGATATTTATTTTATATATTCAAATGCCATTTAACAAAGAAAAATCAACCACAATAATGAGTTCGTGTGTCACCTCTAAACGCGTGTCATAGTATCGCCATCACTGCTCTAGGCAAAAGACAGGAGACCCGAGTTCTCTTTCTGGTTCTTGTATTGACTGTGAGACTTGGAACACATCACTTATTACCTCTCTCAGTCTCCTCACCTGTTAGATGGTGGAACTGTACTACAGAACTCATAAGTAATTCTACAGTGTCACACTGAAACTATAGTTATCACACTGACACTCCAGAAGAAGCTAGTCCAGTTTCCAGAATGATAGTTCTGTTGGAAGCCCAAAGTTCAAAGATAATTTGGAGATAGAGCAAGGACCTAAACTTGCAATGCCTACCTTTTCTGACTATTACATAACCCATAGTTTCAGCTAACTCCACTGTGTTCTCAGGTGCGGACATGTATATATTTTGGAGTTTTTACACAAGTGAGCACTTTATCAAGGCAACTATTTATTTTGGGTTGAAAAGATGAAGGTTGGGAGCTGTAGCACTGCGTGTCAGACAAATTAGCCTTTTATTATATAGGATGTGAGTCACAATAAAGTATAGGGATTTCTGCCTCTATACTTTATTGTGTTTTAGATATTATTTTATATATTGCAAATATGCAAATTGACCAAACGGTGGAACGACCGGTTGCTGTGATGCGCACTGACCACCGGGGAGCAGATGATGCGCACTGACCACCAGGGAGCAGATGCTCAAGTCAGTGCACTCCCACAGGGGGAGCACTGCTCAGCCAGAAGCTGGGCTCATGGCTGGCAAGCACAGTGGCCATGGTGGGAGCCTCTCCTGCCTTCGCGGCAGCGCTAAGGATGTCCAACTGCCAGCTTAGGCCTGCTCCCTGAGGGCTCCTGGACTGTGAGAGGGTGCAGGCTGGGCTGAGGGACCCCCCCACCAAGTGCATGAATTTCTTGCACCAGGCCTCTAGTTATTTTATAAGTGGCTATTCAATATTCATCCCAAATGGAGAATCATGTGTGTTTTAGATCCTGATGTAGAATAATATCAGAATTTCTAAGAAAGACCAATTTATGTTTTAGGCTCTTTTTAATACTTATTGCTGAAAGAAAAAAATAAATTTATCTCTTCTTCTATAGATACCCATTGGCATTTATTGCTGCAAAGATTGCCTTAGGAATCCCACTTCCAGAAATCAAGAACGTTGTGTCAGGGAAGACATCAGCCTGCTTTGAACCCAGCCTGGATTACATGGTTACTAAGATTCCTCGCTGGGATCTCGATCGTTTCCATGGAACATCTAGCCGAATTGGTAGCTCCATGAAGAGTGTAGGAGAGGTGAGTCCTTGGTTTATTTCTTCATTTCATCCGTGTTCCCAGTTATTTTGTCTAATTTTGAATATCATTGAAAGTTCTAAGGTTGCCTGGATACTGGGTTCATAAGTGAAAGATATAGAGGAATTTCATTTCCTCCCTAGTGTTTCTCTATCTCTCTATTAAACTGTTAACATTAGGCATGTAATGACCATTTAATGAATTTAAGAGCATCTAAGCATTCTAGTATTCTAAAGGAGCATTCAGAAGGAGAGGCCATATGTGTAGGTATGTAAAAAATACACATGTATTAAAATACATATTTATATTTAATAGTATATAACTGAATTGTAATGTAATTTATAACTAAATCAAGACAATAATAATATATAAAAGATAACATCGTGTACAAAAGACCAATGAACTGTGATTAAGGGTTCAGCCTTAGTTTCTGAAAATTGTGGCTGTCATCTCTGGACCTAACTTTCCTTCTAGAAAAGAATGAAGCGAGAGTGGAAGATCTCTCATGATCCTTCTAGCTCTAAAATTCTACATTAAGATGAGTACAGTAGAGTTTTAAACCCCTTTTATTAAACTGAAATGTTCCAAGCTTTTAGCACCCTTCAATTTTACATAATGCTCTATTTTAAATTCTAAATTAAAGTTAGCTTTAACTCAGAGAAGCAGTGCTCCTTGTGCAGGAAGAAACAAAGGAATTCAGATCCCCACCTCTGAGATTCACTCTCTTGCCACTCCCACCAAGTGTTTATTTCTTTTTTGCATCCAGGAGGCTTGGCATAGTAGAGAGAACAGGAGAGTTGGAAACAGATGAACTTGGGTTTAACTCTTGGCATTGCCACTTACTAGCTAGAGACACTCGTGTGAAACACTGAGCCTCAGGTCCCCCATCTGAAAAATGGGAGATGATAATACTCTGTGGGGCTCTTGTAAGGTTTTGGATTAATACATGTAAGTGCTAAATAATAATTTTTAAGGTAGATTCACAGCACATTTCCAATAAATGTATTGCATCAGTATTATTGTCATTGTTTATGAGTAGAATTCTTTGAACACAAGCAGTATGTTCAAATCTCAAAATCTATCTCTATCTGCCTGTCTGTTTTACTTTAACTCATCGCTATCTCTGTATGGTCAATGTAGGGAGCTCTTAGTGTATGTCTAGATATCTAAGCCAGTTTAGATTACACAGCAAAAAAAACCTACTTGTGACCTAATGTTCTATTTGGCCTTCATTTCCCCATACAGGTTATAGCATAAACTCAGACTAGTCATTTTAGAAACTCAGACTAGTCATGTCACTAATTACAGGAAATACAGTAAACCAACCACTAATGCAGGGGAAAAGAAAAAAATGACATTTTACTGATCTATCATATTCATATGTGAAAGGCAGACCTATTACTGTTTTGGTTTCCTTAGTTTCCACAATATTAATGGAAAATTTTAAAGTAATGACAGATAAGGAACAACTTGACCTTTTAAATGAAAATGTCTTACTAGTTGTAAAAGACGAGTAGTAGTTTTTCTTCCTTATTGTTGTTTTAAATCTTATTTTTTTCTATAATGCTTCAAGGTACACAATAGAATTAGAACTCAAATGCCATGAAAAGTTTTATTGGTAGTTTGTTTTGCCAAAAAACGCTGTTATTTAGTTTACATTTTGTGTGAAGTGTCCCTTTTCATAATGTTTAGTAAAATTTGT
>NW_006383015.1:5699885-5712906 GCF_000327345.1 Myotis davidii | reverse complement strand
GGGAAAAGAATATGAGATAATATTATAATGTTTTCATTTAGGGCTTATTATCTGAGTTATTGTCAGTTAATTTTAACCTTTAGTTCATATAGTTTAACTCAAGTTAGTGTATACTTCCTGAAGTCTTACTGCCTGCAGACACTGGGAGGATAAAGCAGTGAGATAATTATTGTGACACATTAGAACTAGTTACTTTATAGAGTTAACACTTAAATATGTAATACTTACAAGTGTTATTTAATATTTCAAACATATTTTCTTAATTTGACAGTATGAATGTGAAACATATCTGGCAGCCTCTCCCATGTCTAGCTGAGCAAATCTGTGAACATATTGTCTAACTCTTCAAATACCACGATGCCTTGCAAATTGCACATCTGAATTGCACTAAGATTTCATCTATTCCCACTCCTGAGAATCTTCCCTTATTTCTAATTAAATTTGAAGCAGTGTAGAAAGGTTATCTGGCATGCTTTAGTGATCTTTGAATATGTATCTTGTCACACAATTGACAAGAAGATTTACCAAACTGATAGTCATTGGAATTCAGGTCCATTTGAGGAATCATGGGAGTTTACTGACAGCAGCATTAATACTGTTATTATTTTGAATTGGCGACCAAAAATGCATGGCAATCTATTATTCCGTGGAATGATTCAAAGGCAGTGTTTATCCACTGAAAATAACTAGGTAGGCTTCAAAAGTCAATTTAAGTTTAGTTCTGACTTGTAACGTGTTCAAACTAAATCACCACATTGTTTTTCTAACTGATTAGTGTATAATCAGCTGTAAAGGTTGTGGGAAGACACATTGAATTTGTCATGGAGAATTTAATTTCCACCTACTCTTAAAATCTGAATCTGTCAGTATTTGTTATGACTCTCAAGGTTCTATTAATATTAATGCTTAGCTATAAGAAAACCAACCTGTCTTGGGTACTGACTGATATTTGCTCAGAATAGTTCTATTTATGTGTTAATGTATGCCCAGGGAAGGGTCTATATGTTCTGGCCACAGATTCCTTATTTTAATACTATGGTAGAGAGCAGGTACATGTGATGTCCTCCTCAATCTCAGCAAATACAGCGACATTCTCTAAGTGGTAAAAGACTGACCTAATGTTGTAGTCTTTATATCAAAATCATGGAGATAAGGAGAGAAGAAAAATAAAACCTAAATTTGAGTAGTATTCTTCTGATATTTGTTTTATTCCTAAGTCATTTCGGAAAAATATTCCTTTTCTAGTTCTGTTACAAACTAGAAACAAATAATCTCTTTCTTTAAGTGAGAGTTCTTAAATGTGTATTACAGGTCATGGCTATCGGGCGCACCTTTGAGGAGAGTTTCCAGAAGGCTTTACGGATGTGCCACCCGTCCATAGATGGCTTCACTTCCAGGCTCCCAATGAACAAAGACTGGCCATCGAACCTAGATCTCAAAAGAGAGCTGTCGGACCCATCCAGTACCCGCATCTATGCCATTGCCAAGGTAATATATGACAAAGGGTCCAGAGACACTATTTTTTTCAGAATATAGGCAGCCTGAACATTAAAGTAAAATCTTAAATTCAGGGACTCGGGGAAAGATTTTAATTCTCTTTAATGCTATTAAACTGGAGATTTCTATGGATTTAATCAGATTATTCTATGTTAATTAAAAAATTACCCCCCCCTTTTTTTTTATTGGACTTTAAGTCTAGAGTTAAGGACACATTACAGTTTTAAGGGATGATCAGACAGATGAAATGTTTCTCCTTTTTTAGTGTATATAGTATCAATACTCTTAAATAGTTTTGATAATATTGGCTTGTCATTTCTTATCACTCTGATAACTTGTTCCTTGAAAATATGTAAAATCATATTTTAGAAAAGAAGGTGTATAAAATAGTATCACTTAGTATGGGTTACTTAAGACTCTAGAATACTCTATTTACTTGCTTCTTTTTCTGTGTTTAAAAAACAATAACAGACTATAAAGAACTTCCATGATTATAAACTTTTCTCTATGTAATTATTTTATTGGTTTTACTTTTAGAATAAAAAAAGACCCACGACTCTCACTTCCACTCCGTAGTTCCCTTTTATGCAAATTAAATGCCACATTAATCTCCTTTCATGTTTACTATGCTTAGAGTTTTGAAGTTGGAGCTTATCTGATTTTATAAAAGGTGACTTGGC
Source organism: Myotis davidii (assembly GCF_000327345.1). Classification (NCBI taxonomy): domain Eukaryota; kingdom Metazoa; phylum Chordata; class Mammalia; order Chiroptera; family Vespertilionidae; genus Myotis; species Myotis davidii. The sequence goes on along the minus strand of NW_006383015.1, from coordinate 5,710,729 downwards.
CAGCTGGGATCTGTCTGGTCAGAAATCCCTACATGGCTCTTTGACATTTAAGGAAGCTTAGGCATTAATCCTCCCATAGTATCAAACCACACTGGAGTTACAAAGCCCTGCTGACCATTTTATGCCTGGGCGTGTGCCTGTGGGATGAGTTGATGGAAAATATGAATTTTGTCTTTAAAAAGGGAATTTGTTTTTGGAATTTGTCTCCTTGTAACAGCAAAATGCTGTTAGTGATTCGAAACTCACTGCAACTTTCATGTCCAGATATTGAGAGTCTTAGCATATGATGTATACTCTTCTCACCTTTATGGTTTCTAAATGCAGACTATTTCATTCCCATTCAAATTCCAGGAGATACTAGTATCTTTTGATCAACAATTCTCAATGTTGAATTTCAAGGTACTAGAGAATTAGCATTTTTCTGTGGTGGAGGGGTGATAGTAACGATGAGAGGTTAACTCTAGAAAGCCATCTCACCTTTATTGGTTTTATTTCAGTCTTTTATTTAAAAAGCAATGCATTATATTCATATGTGTATGTGTATGTCTATACACATGGATTTCCTCCCTTAAGTCTAGTTATCATGCTTCTGCCATTTTGAGGCAAATGAAAAAAAGGAAGTATTTCCAAGTTCCCAGCAAGGCTATAAAACTCAAACAAACCTTTTATTCTTTTCTAACAGATTTATAAAGGATGAGAATTCAGGGGAAAATGTGCAGAGATTCTTTCTTGCACAGAATACCCTATGTTTGAGCGAGAAGTGCGGGGTCTGGGGTATAAATTATTGTCTACCAGAGTGCCGGGAGAAGGAACTGATTTCTATTTGTTAGAGGTCATCATTACTGTTCATTTCCACAGCAACCAAGCACTTGGTGATTTTGACAAAGAGTGTGAGAACTGTGGAGGGCTGAAGGGGAAAAAGAATGAAGGGAGTGTGTAAATCTTCGCTCGGTTTCATGATTCTTAGAAAAGGGCAACTTGCTCTGAGGTCTGATTTTTTGCAGCAGTCTTATTTCAGGATGACTGGATCATCACCTATTTTGATTTGGGGAGAACACAGGGCATTACTTTTGGTTTGAGGAACATTAGCGTCACCTCAAACTTGTTTGGGGTCATTATGAACTTCATTATAGCGGTGCTACACAGCAAAGCCTTGAAGACGAAGTCCCAAGACAGGCGGGATCGTACCCTCTGTTCGAAACTGCAGGTGTGACTGTATTTGTCCTTCCTCATGGGGACATGATTACAGTATTCTAGGTCTTCTGTCACCCGCAGGGCGATCACTGTTATGTGATTGTATGCAAACTTCCTCTGGTCTGTCAACAGTGCTCCAACTTCAGGCTCTATCCTCCTCACAGTGTTGATAGCCAACAGCTAATTGTGCTTTAATGGCTTGGAAAATAAGACAGAATAGTAACTTCTTGGGAATCTGTCTGTAATTACAGGGAGAATTATACTTACAAAATGAACATGCTTTTGAGTACTCCCATTAGATGTCATCTTATTCCAATCAACAGAATTATGAACTGTGCTATCTCTCTTCGCAGTTATAATTATGGTCTCTCTGATACTAGAAATAAGTAAAAGTTTTAAGAAATTTCAGTTCCGTGGGTTGAAATATTTAACACCAGAGTGCTAGTCACATCTACTTCTTAATGGGGTTTAAAAAGATAGTGTGCCATTCTTAAGTATTTTGTTTTGGAATAGTATCAGATTATTTTTTATTTGGTATAAGTATATATCTAAAAATAGTTAAAAATAAGAATAGACATCTTTTGAATATGAAAGTTTTGGTTTTGAGGATTTATCTCTTCATTTAGTCGCCTTTTCTACTTAGCCTAATGACCCATAGCTGTAATTTTACTTTTGAGAAATTGCTAAAATAAGCTTCAGAGAAAGACTGAGCTGCCTATCAGAACTGAAGCTATTACTACACTGTTTTGGAATATATTAAGATTTTGCAAAATGTCTGTCTTAGTGCAACGTCAAAGTAACTGATTCAAAATACTTTCTTGTTTGAAGTCCTTTGTGAGGGTATAGTCTAGAGAAATAAGACCAACACAGATTTGACCCATATATTCTCACTGACTAGTTTGCATGCATTTGGAATGAGGTGATAAAAGGATGCTATTTGCTAAAGGGTAAGCATCCAAAATACAAGTCAAATGATCATTATAAAAATTCTAGATTTTTCTTACCAATTTGGCTTAAACGTAGTTTCAAGAGATTTCCTTTAATTCCAAAAAGATGTCCCAAATTTAGGATATAATTGGTAATGTAGTCATATTAAGAGCAGGAGGCAGAGCCTGTTAGGGGGATTTTTCTGAGTACATACCACTCTGGTTAACTCAGCACACCTCCTTTGATGTCATTGTGAAAAGAGTTGGCAGTATCTGTAGGTATATTGAGAGGAACATCAGTGATATGGAACCGGTTTCATGTTTTATGTCTCAGACTATAGCCTCAGGCTCTCTGAGTAACAAGGAGAGGGATGCTGCTCAATGTTTTCAACCAAATAAGACATTTATAAACTGTTTTCCAAACAATGTATCTCTTCTCCTTTTGGCAGGCTTTGGAAGACAACATGCCCCTTGATGAGGTTGTGAAGCTCACATCCATTGACAGGTGGTTTTTGTTTAAGATGCGTGACATTTTAAACATGGAAAAGACACTAAAAGGGCTCAACAGGTAAGGCAGTATGGCTCTAGTCACTCCAGATATCTCCTGGGTAATTTTCAAATAGTCTTCCTCTTACCCTTAAGCATTTGGCCAAAATTACGGTTCAACAAGGTAAATAGTGCCAAGCTTGAAAAGCAGTGACCATAGCCAGAAGAAGTGGCAGTTTTAAGATGTTTACTTATTAGAAGGTACCTATTAATATTTGAACTTTCTCTTACCCCCATCCATGCCATCAAAAATAATGATGTTTTTATTAGGTCTTTTGAATTTATTAAAAGCAATGTACACTTATGATACCATGTGCTATTTAACTACTAAACATTGCCTAGTTTAAATCTGAATAACCAATAGAGTAATATTCTTGTTTTCTATACATTTCTGAATTCCAATTTTTTTCTCTTTTTAAAAGAAATATGGTTTAATTGATATTTCTTTTTAGAGAGAAAGGAAGGAAGAGAGATAGGGGATAGAAAAATGGATGAGAGAAACATCATCAATTGGCTACCTCCTGCATGCTCCCTTCTGGGGATCAAGCCCACAACCTGGGCATGAGCCCTAACTGGGAATCTAACTGCAAGCTCTTGGTTCCCGGGTCGGTGCTCAATCCCTGAGCTACACCAGCCAAGCCTATTTCTCTCTTTTAACATCAACCTACACATCGCTGTACATTGAGGAGCCAATGTATTCTGCTTGCATTTTACTGATTTTTTAACAGTGGGACTTCCAGTTCAGTCTGCAAATAAGCCACATTTCAGTTACTGTTAACAGACTCTTTACCTCTCGCTAATTTACATTTTTTTACCTCCTTCATGGCCAATGACTTTTAAATTTTCATGTTCACAATATTCGGATAATGTCAGTTCTTTAAAATGTTTTTAGTTTATGAGGTTAGGCCATTTGTTGGGGCACCTCAGGTTTATGGAATCATGGATAGGTCTTAAAAATGTATTTTTAAATGCCTTATTTATTTATTTATTTATTTATTGTTGCTGATTTATTATTTTTTTAAATTTGCCTTTATTGTTGAAAGTATTACAGATGTCCCTTTTTTGATAAGAGAAGTCATTATCAATTTAAGGGACATAGTATAATCCTCTTCAGCACTCCCCTTTAAGAGAGCTCTGAAATATACTGCTATTGGAAAGAAGCCTCACCTATAAGCATACGTTTAGGGAGGGAAAACATTTTTCCAGTATAAATTGTTCTCCAATGATTTGAGAAAATGTAGGAAAATTCATTAGTAAAAATATGGTTGAGGACAGAGGAGGATCTCGAAGCCTTGATTTTCAACTGTTTAGCAGCCACAACATATACTGGGGTTGCTGTGTTTACTTAAACGAGATGCATACAGACTGAGCACTAAAAACACTTGCTTTTCTTTTTGAGCAAAATGAGGTTCTTTTTTATCTTATTCAACAGTTGCCCAAAACAAATGCTTAATTTTGAGAACTGGCAATTCCGATCTTGCTTAGAAGTCATTCTTCCCAGTGATCACATAAAATGAACAGTAGAGAGCAAAGGAGTTAAGAACCGAGCCTATACATTCATTTTAGAATTTCGCTGACTCAAAGTTTCCTTTCTGGGTTTATGATGCCAGCAGAACTTCCATGTTGAATTATAGTCAGTTCCACCGTTTTCAGTTTCAAACAGCTCATTTCAAATGCCTGTGAAACTGCTCCAATGAAACCACAAGAGGGTGCTAGAAACTTACAGTATGCCTGTTGTAGCAGTGGAGGAGACGGGTTGAAAAATAGCAGATGTTATTGTGATCTAAATTTCCACTTGATAAACATTCTGATTTTTAGACAAATTCAATGTTTTGACTGAATAGTTTTTGTTACAACCAGAAGGCAGCTTGAGATTCGAGCTAAGCAGAAAGAAATAAGTGTATATTGATAGTGATTAGAACAAGTCACTGTTACAGGTCACATAACAGCTTTCTGACTTCCACATCCTGTTGCACTTAGTTGCTGATAATTTGACATTTTCAGTCATCATTTTCTTGCATAGGTCTATTTTTAAAAAAGGGTATTTTCTATTAGTCATAATTACTTACATCAAGCACTTTTATATAAAGCTTTTAATAATTTAAAAGATTCCAAAAAGTTATACTTACAATGATCTCAACAGATGACTCATGGTGCTAGTAGACTTAAACCCTGAATTCATTATTACCTGAGTAATACTTCCCTGTTTAATTCATTTCTTTCTGGTGTGTCATAGATGCACAAATAGCTTTTTGATAATGGTAGCTATTTAGAGGTGTTAGATAAGTGAAATAAAAATAGATGGCCTCTGAAGCTATCTGTCTGTCTTTCTGTGGGGGTCTGAAGGTGAAAGCATATTCCAGCTGATGGCATGTGTGTAGGACTCCAGCTTTCTTGCCCTCTTTTGATGAGCTTTACCATCAGTATCTTCTTCTTGTATGGATTATGACATCTGCTTTTTCTCAGCCTCTAAATATCCAGGGAGGGTTAGTCATTAGGCATATATAGCTCTATCAGTAATAGTAACTCTCTAGTAAGAGTTGGTGCTCTATGGCTGAATTATGCATTGCCAGTTTGGAGAAAGGGTAAGAAGATCACTTGTTCTTTTTTATTTGCATTTATTTGAGGTTCACTTATTTTTTTTCATTAAAATTATATTTTTATTGATCTCAGAGAGGGAGAGATGGAAACATCAATGATGAGAGAGAATCATAGATCAGCTGCCTCCTGCACACCCCCTCCTGGGGATTGAGTCCACAACCTGAGCATGTGCCCTGACCTGGAATCAAACTGTGTTCTCTTGGTTCATAGGTTGGTGCTCAACCACTGAGCCACGCCGGCCAGGCTGTGGTTCACTTATTTTCAAGATCTCAACTTCTTCAGTGTTGGAAAGTCTGGCTTTAGGCATAGGACTAAACGAAGTAGCTATTTATATGGTGTGGTTTGAGAGATTCCCCCAAATTCTCTTGCTTCAACAAATCTCTGGTACCAATGTGCCAGGTCTCTCTGCACTTTTCTTATCGGTTCTTGGAAACATAGGCATCGGGGATCTCAATTGGGAGAAAAGGAGGAACTTAAAGAGAGAACATAGTATAGATACTAGATGTGGGAGAAAGTTCACCTGGTTCCTTCCCTGTGCACCGGAAGGGGCACAGGCTGTGGAGCCTGTCAGCTAGACTGCTGTGCAGTCTTTCCCACTGAGGCACGTTACCTCCCTCACTTCTTCAGCTTCACAGTCTTCCTGCTGCACTTTATAGTTTATGGAGCTTAAATGACATAAATGTAAAGAAAACCTGGCACATAATGAATATCCAAAGAGGTTTTCCCTCTTTCCCCTTGAAAATGAAAATACTACTTATTCTAATGAAGACTATTTTGTGATTTAGATATATGCATTTAAAGACTTTTTCAGAGTCACAGTTTGCATTTGCTTATCTATATTGCAATATATCATTTCTTAATTTTCTTTATGATGCATTGTCACTTATTTTAGTACCAGATTATACTTTTTTAAAAAGGGAAGCAATGGTATCTAGTGATACAAATGTTGTTATCCTTATCAAAAGATCAATAACACTTCATATGCTAATAAACAAAAATTCCCACTCTATAGCAGTTAATCATGCTATAATTCTAATATTTAATAAACAGAGGATGAGAATATCATTCAGATTGATGACCAGTCTATACTTATATTTACAGCTAGTCATCTGAAATGAGATCTAGAACTTGACTCCCAAATTGAATATACCCACATATTTAGAATATATGTTAATGTCCACTGACTGGAATGGGGAAAACAAAACTGATCATAGCAAGGTCAGCATTAAGGAAATAGAAGAGCTTTCCATGTATTTGAGAAAGTGAAAACTTACGGTAAGCAATCCCTTGACTTGAAGGGTGGAGATAAACACAAAATATAGTGCAGATGATGAATGAAATCCCATCCTTCTTCTGGGTGATGAGACAAATTAGATGGGTGTTAGGATAATCCACTTAGCTCCTAGTTCTGAGTGTTTGCTTTCATCAGAACTTAACTTGATCCATGAGGATAGCAATGGCGACCTCACGAGACTTCCAGAGCAACATGCATTCTTGTTGACCTAGGACATAATCATAACTCAGACAGCTTCAGCAAAACACTTTCTCTTCCCACCTGAGTTTCCTGACTTTTTCCTTTTCCTCTTAAATTGTTTATGGCTGCCCAGGGGTATGCTAGGAAAGTTGACTGTTCCAGTCTGTTCCCTAAATTTATAAGCTGGTGTAGTAGTATCAATCGACCTAGAGTGATAATATATTTTGTAGTGGATTTCTTAAGGCTTTGAAAAGTTTCTCTTCACTCAGTGTGATGTGAATGGTATCATGTAGGATTCCAAGGCCTATTACTTACATACATACATTGGGATTTAGATGTTTCATCTATTAACTTCACATTACCAGATCACTTTGCCAGGAGTTTAAGAAAAGTTAAGTCTGCCAGAATTTTTAATGGAGTGGCATTTATATAAACCTTATCCATTGGCCTTTACTACTGAGATAGCCAACCTTTAGTATGCCTACTTTCACCATACTTACCCTATCAATATTGAGTCAAACATAAATGCTCCTCCCATATAGCATTTTCACCAATATTCACTAGAAGGAAAATATGCTTATTTTCATCTATGAAAAACTACAAAAACGCACCTATAGTCCTTTCTTCCATTAGGGCATTGACAGCTTCCACTTTGGTTATGCAAATAGATCTGGTGTGGAGGGCAGAATTGCAAATACCATAAATCAGATACTTATGTCAAGTGTCTTCATCTATGAGGTTCTCCTGATATAGCTGATTCCCTAACGTAACAAAATAATGTAATTAGAACTCTGTTAACATAGAGACTTGGATTTTGATTCACTCAAACAATTCTGAGTGCCTTCCAAGTGTAAAATAATAATCACCAAATTTATTAACTACATATTAGGCACTATTCTAAGCTTATTGTTTTATTTAATGCTTTCTACTACCTAAGGGAGGTAGCAATTACCCTGATTTTATATACAGTAAACTGAGACACTGAGATATTTAGTAACTTCTTTGCTATCACCTGCAAATAAATGACTGACATGAGATCAATCCTGAGTGGGACTACAGAGCCTAGGGTATTGGATATTTAATCCCTATGTGATCTATGCATATGCATGTATATGTACACACACATATGTATACACACATATGTACGTTTAGTTGTCTGGAAAGGCAAATTATAGATAATATCTGGAGGAACTAAGACAACATATAATAGAAACTTTCAGTAGAGTAACAATAGAAAATAAAGGATAATAGTCCTATCACCATAGAACCAGCACATACCAGTATGATAAGGTTTCAACTATATTCATAGACAAGCACAGGTACGGGGATCTCACAGTGGAACCCCTTTTGTCAAGGAAGAAAATTAACTACAGTAAGGCTTGTTTGTGAGCAGGAGCTATTTCAGGACATTATATCCCAAACATTTTTATTTATAGCAAGTTGGATTAGCAATTTTTGATGGGAAGCAACCTTGATACTTTAAAAAAAAAATGAAACATGAACAGGCAAGGAAAAAAAAATGTGAGTGTTCCAGTTGCCAGCTTTGAGCATCCATTTATCTTCTGCTCTTTTTTAGTTTTTACAAATTTCTTTATTTTGATTTTTGGGGTTATTTAGCTATTTTTGACTGCCATGTCTAACTCAAGGCTTTTATTATACCTGCCTAAATTGTATAATTTTTTCTTTTACTGGATCAAACTATGTTGAATTAAGTTTTGAATTCCTCCTACGTTTAAGTGATTGCTTAAAGGAGATGGCCAGCCTCTCCTCTAGCGGTACCGTGTTAAACTACCCGAGGAAGGTTTCCGTCATTTATCATGATTGCTTCTTCCTTTGCATGTACTTCAATTTGGGCAATTTTCTTGGAATGGCCCATTTTGCTTTCTGTATCTTTTGTACAATCGCTGCTGTTTCTGTTGGCAACATTGTGGGTTACTATTTTTTAAAAAAATCTGTTTCATGCATTTTAGATATTTGAAATTAGGGGATTTGATCATTGTGACACAATTCATCCCATACAAGTATAGGAGGCTGAGATTTGGATCTCTTTCTCTATTTTTGATATTAACTTAATTTACTGTGGATAATTGTGCAAATTATCCAAAAATTGTTTTTACCCCCACCATTCTATAGGTTTCATGCGTGGTTTTTTTTTTTTTAACTACTTTGATTCTAATAATTAACATCCATTCCCCCTTCATGGCCACTTACTGCTATCTTCACTATAATAAAAAAGAGAATGTGTCCTTTTGAAGGCCCAACGACAATAACTATGTTCAATGTGATAAACTACTTGCATTGGTTAAGTGCTGAAACATCATAGGTGTGCCTGTGCCTCAGAACAGCCTAGGGCAAGCCTGGTGAGTTCCACTTGGGCATTCAAGTGCTAAATTGAGCTCAGTAAAGTTGGCCATTTCCCTGCAGCCACAAACTTCGGGCAGATGTAATAATGCAAGTGTCACCTTAGCTGGAACACTCCCTGTGAATGTCCTCTCCTACACATGTTAGTTTCTATTAACTTTTTATTTAACTTGCTCACGAAGCATGAACAAGCCAGACAAGAACGTTTTGTACTTATATTTGATTGAAGTTTTGAGAGAAAAAATGACACCTAAAAGATGTTAAAACTTAGATATAAGACAGAAAGGAGCTGGCACTTCTTTCTAATGATAATTTATATTTTTTTTGTAGGAGAAAATGAAAAATAAACAACTTTAGCTTTAAAGTATACTAAATATAGAGGAAATTAAGGAAAGAAATATGTATGTCATATATAATTGCATGTTATAATTTTTAATGATACTTTGCTATGACATGTCACTGTTTTCCCAATCCAGTTTGTGGACATTCAAATATATACTGCATTTGTGGGTACTTATTATTTTGATGTAGAATGGAAATGGAAATGTTTGCATATTTTACTGGAACCCATTGATTTGATTTTTAGAAAATGAGTTGTGTCCTTTGACCTCATTATCAACTCACACTATATTTCTACGTCTCCGTTTCACCCTACTCCTTTCTTATTTTACTGGGCAGCCATGAAGCTAGATGGGTGTATAATATATGTGAAGTAATTAACTCTAAAGGAAAATACTTTTATCAGTTACTACATATTACCATTCTATGATTTTAGTCCTCATACTCTAAACCACTTACCTAATGAACTTCATTAAAAATACTAAAAATTGGGATCACATAAAAGGTTATTTTCTCTCTATAAAAGAGGAGTATTACTGTCGTAATTTCCATGCCTCTGTGAACTAAAGCTAAAAATACACTTTACTTTAATTTTTTTATGTTTCATATGATAACATAGGTTATTGTAGGTAATGTCATAGATTTGATAGCCCTCCATTAATTTTTTAACTGATAATTTATTGAATAAGATAGAATAAAATTTTCATTCAAATGTTTAATGTCCTGAGAATTCTCATTGAATTCATTATTTAAATAGTATTTTCATAGTTTTGACAAATAATTATGCAGTTTGAAAGTATGAGAGAGTACTTGATTCTGGCATGGGCAAGATGAATGTTTTACTTACAATGTTTTCAGAGTGATTTCAGATCATTCATAATATGAATCTTGTATGTTTTCTTAGTATTGATTCTTATATGCTTGATCATTCCAAAATTTTTGTTGATTTAAAATAACATATACTCATAACTTTCACGTAAATATCTGTCAATAGTCAATAATTAATACATTTTATGTCAATATCTCAGCCTGATGGCTCAGCCTGATGGGTTATGCATTTACTCGATGGAATTTCTCTTTATTAGGAGCTGTTATTAGACCAAATGTTATTTGTTCATCTATTCAGTCAGTGCTATTTATTACCTATTATGTACCAGACATGGTACTAGGTCTAGTGCTATTTGTTGATGAGTAATTGGTAGTCCTTAACCTGCCTTCAATGAGTTTGTAATCTATATTTGAAGATTAAATATATGCATAATGATATATAAGACAGGATGCTTTTTAAATTTTTTAATTAATTTTTAGAGAGAGAGAGAGAGAGAAACAGAGGGAGAGAGGGAGAGAGACAGACACACACACACACACACACACACACAGAGAGAGAGAGAGAAGAGAGAGAG
>NW_006383015.1:5698954-5699855 GCF_000327345.1 Myotis davidii | reverse complement strand
GATATGTTCGATTTGTTGTTCTACTTATTTATGGGTTCATTGGTTGCTTCTCACATGTGCCCTGATCAGAGATTGAACCTACAACCTTGGCATATTAGGATGACACTCTAACCAGGAGAGCTACTTGGCCAGGCTAAGGGAGGATGCTTTTAATGCACCAATAAGAGGCAAAAGCACGAAACCATGAAAGTTTATAGGAGGTTAAAAACAAAATCTCTAAGACCTTTGCATTTGTTAACTCATATAAGTCTCAATTTAAGAGTTCCTAGAAGGTATGCATTCCTACCCCATATTTTATAGATGAACCAATGGCTCAGAATGTTTAAGTATGATTTTCAAGAGTTCAGAGGTAGTACATGTTTGAACCAGGATTTACGTTTTCAGGACTTTTGGAATCCAAGGACAGTGTTTTTCCTTCAATATATCCCAATGTCATGGGAGCCAAGGGAAGAGAGACTTTACAACAAAACAAGTAAAATAAGAAGACACTTCCAACAATATTGCAGTTTAGGGAGAGCAGAAGGGAATTCAGCAAGTCCTCCAAATTTGATGATGGGGGGTAGGAGTAGTAGCAGACTGTAAGGGTCAAATGTGCAACGAGAAAGAGATAAGTAAATGAAAAAAATCTACTTAGAAAGTGACAAATCGTGTTTGCTCTTCTTTTGTTATATTTATGCTATGTTTCATAAAAATCAGAATCTTTCTATAAAGAAATGAAGTCTATGAACAGAATTGGATGGATATTATCTACCTACTAGAGGCCTGATGCATGAAATTCTTACAAGAGTAGGTCTGCTTTCCCCCGGCTGCCAGCACAGGCTTCCCTCTGGCACCTGGGACCCGGGTTTCCCTTGCAGCCCCAGGGTTCGTCCGGAAGGTCATCCAAAAGGATGTCCGGTCT